>NW_009799103.1:150061-212040 GCF_000213175.1 Neurospora tetrasperma FGSC 2508 | reverse complement strand
CCCCCCCCCCCCCCCCCTCCTCCTAATCCTCTTCCAAACTTCCTCCTCGTCACACTCAACCAACAATCATTCGCTTACGCCTTTCTCTCGATCTCTTTCACTTGACAGCAACTGCATCAACCCCAGCAACCGACCAAGACTTTCGTTTTTCGACAGCGACTTGACCTAGACTCCAGTCTACAGTCTTGTGAGTTTTGACACCCTCCACTCCCCTCACTGCCCACGCAACAGACACAACTACCCACCTCGCTTCCTCATCCATTACACTGTCACCCACCCACAAAACTGAGCCACCACTGACTCTTGTCTCAACCAGTACCTGCAAAATGTCTGCTCCTGGCTCTCCCGCTGGCTCGAGCCCCAAGATGTCCGGTCATCAGGTGACCTTGCCAGCGCGTCCTGCCGGCCCGCCTCAGCCTTCCACTCACGCTCGTACTCCCTCGGGCGTCTCTGCTGCCTCGGGTGCTGCTCCCGGTCAGGCTCGCTCCAACTTTCCGCCCCCTCTTGGTTACGACCCCGGCAAGATGGACACTCGTCCCCCGTTGAGCCACGAGGAGCGTGTCGGCAAGCGCGTCGACTTGCCTGCTGACGCCTACCTCAAGGCCGACATCAGCAGCACATTTGCCACTCGTAGCGGCTTCAACTCCGAGGGCACCCCTACCAGGCTCTCCGTCAACCAGTATCCTGTCACCAGGATCGCCAACATGGATGTTTTCCAGTACGACGTTGCTCTGAGCCCTGAACCCACCGGCGGCGTCGTTTACGACAAGGTCTGGAAGTCCAAGGCTGTCCAGCAGAAGCTTGCTTCGGTCACCAAGAAGCCCTGGATCTACGACGGGCGCAAGCTGGCCTGGTTGGCCCAGTCGGTTGACGAGATGCGTCTCCTGGTTGACCTGGATGAGGAGCGCGGTCGCAAGCCTGGCGGCGAGAGGAAGAATGCCTTCCACATCACCATCAGGCCCACTGGTAAAGTCCGTCTCCAGTCTCTGAGGGCTTACCTCATGAAGACCGCTCCTTGGGACAACCATGTGCTCGAGTGCATGAGTTTCCTCGATCACTTGCTCCGCCAGGGACCGTCAGAGCGCATGAAAACTATCAAGCGCAGCTTCTTCCACCCCTCAATGCCCGGCCGAGAGCTCGATATGCTCCTCATGGCGTACAAAGGCGTGTACGCTTCGTTTCGCTTGAGCGAGAACGTCAAGCAGATTGGTCTGGGTGTCAATGTTGATGTGAGCAACCAGACCTTCTGGAAGGCCAACCCAGCCGACAAGATGATCAAGTACGTGATCAACACTTACGGCGGTTTGAGAAGAGACCAGCTCCAGAACCTGGATGACCAGATGATCACCAGTGTGTTGAAGCCCCTGGTCAGCCAGGGAAGGTACGAGCAGTCTGAGGCCATGAGGGCTCTGCGCCGCCTGAAGGGCTGTCGCTTCACGCTCTCCCATCGCCCCAATGAGACCAAGGAGTACAAGATCAAGGGCTTCGCCTTCGACAAGAAGTACGGCCCGAACGGCGCCAACTCCTACAACGTCAAGTTCAACTGGAGACAGCAGGATGGCACTGAGAAGGAGATCTCCATCAGGGACTACATGAAGGAGAGATACGGCTATCTGGTCCGTCAAGCCGGCTGGCCCGTCATTGAGACGACACGTGCTGGATCTTTTCCTGCCGAGGTATGCAACATCGTTGCCTTCAACCAGTACCAGTACAAGCTGGACCCTCAACAGACTGCCTCCATGATCAAGTTTGCCGTTCAGCGCCCGGACCAGCGCAAGAAAGACATCAGTGCGTCGGTTCAGCGTCTCGACTGGGCCAACGACAAGTACCTCAAGGCCTTTGGTGTCAGCATCTCGCCCGAAATGGCCAAAACTGAGGCCAAGGTGCTCAGGCACCCTGAGGTGTTCTTTGAAAAGAAGACCGCTAGACCCCTGAACACCGGTCGCTGGGACCTTCGCGGCGCCCGGTTCATCGAAGGCAACAAGGAGCCCTTGACCCATTGGGGCTTCATTGGACTCAACATGTGTGTCGACGGGAGGGCGGTGAGCAACTTTGTCCAACAATTCACGAACATCTACAAGGGACATGGCGGCAGAATTGCGAAGAACCCCTATACGACCAACATCAATGCAAACCCAGCTACCCTAGCCGACGAACTTCACAAGCACGTCCCCCAGATTGTCGCAGGTAGAAAAGACCTGTGCCCGCAGATCGTGTTCATTGCCGTCCCGGACAAGTCTGCTCATTTGTATGAGCGCCTCAAGAAGATTTTTGAGTGCCGCTACGGCATTGTCACTCAAGTCCTGAATTGTGACCACGTCAAGAAGGCACAGGGGCAGTACATTTCCAATGTCTGCATGAAGGTCAACGCAAAGTTGGGCGGACAGACGTCCAGCCTTACTGCCACCAAGGCCAAGTCTCACAACTTCTTCACCAGGCCCACCATGATGATTGGTGTTGATGTGACTCACGCATCGCCGGGCTCAGACATGCCGTCTATTGCTGCCATGTGCGCCTCAGTCGACGTGGAGGGTTATCAGTACCGCGCTGCCGTCCAGACCAACGGCTGGCACAACGAGATCCTGACCGACGAGAACATCAACACCTGGATTCCCACTTTCCTCAAGGCCTACAAGGAGAAGACGGGCAGAGAGGTTGAGGATATCTACTACTTCCGTGACGGTGTCTCCGAGGGCCAGTTTGCCCATGTCATGGAGCAGGAGGTGAAAGCCATCAAGAAGGCCTTCAGGGAGAGGAGCAAGAAGGAGGCCAAGATGACGGTGATTGTGGCCACCAAGCGCCATCACATTCGCTTCTTCCCCGACAAGGGAGACAAGAACGGCAACCCCGAGCCTGGCACGCTGGTGGAGAGGGAGGTCACGCATCCCTTCCACTATGACTTCTTCCTGAACTCGCATTTTGCGCTCCAGGGCACGGCGCGTCCTGTTCATTACCACGTCCTTATGGACGAGATCAAGCCCCAGGTGAACAACTTGCAGAGGATGATTTACCAACAGTGCTACACCTTCTGCCGTGCCACCACGCCCATCTCGTTGCATCCGGCTGTCTACTATGCCCATCTGGCGGGTGCGCGTGCCCGCTGCCACGAGAACCGGGACTATGGTAACAATACACGGGTTCCTGAGAAGGTCAGGGACCAGGTGAACAACCCGAACAACTTGGTTGCCAAGCATCAAGATCCCACTACTTACAGCAGCGACTGGAAGAAGAACAACCCGCCTCCAAGGCTGATTCCCATGCAAGCCCGCATCCACAACACCATGTGGTGGGTCTAATCTTGGTCGCTTTGGCTGGCCTTTCTTGACGGCACTTGAGTCGGTCATTTCAGGACATTGTTGCCTAGGTGGAACATGTCGACGGTGGAGAGGGGTGTGATTGGTAAGCGGCATGCAAAGGGTTTGGGACTTGGGAAGGTTTTCGTGACCCATTGGGGTCAGATATATTTGGACGACATGAGCGATGGTGGTAGTATAGGATGATCAATGGATCATATAGCGAGATGCTGGTGGCCGTGGAGGGAGTCAATACTTGGGAGGATCTTGAGACCGATATATGGACAGGATTCATGGATGGCACTTGCACAAACAGTTTCCGATCCGAGTCTGGGTTTCTTTTCCAGTATTACCAGTTCTACATAAGTCCATAGCATAAGAAAGGTGCCGTTTACTTGAAGCTTGTTTCTCGAATGTGCATAAGTGAATGACTGTGATTCTGTGCAGTGACGTTGGTGCTGTGAATGGGTGAAGCAACCGAGAATGCCAATGTTTGGGAGTCTCTGAGATATGGTTCATGTGGTGATTGATGGCACGCGAGT
The DNA here is from genome assembly GCF_000213175.1 of Neurospora tetrasperma FGSC 2508. NCBI lineage: Eukaryota > Fungi > Ascomycota > Sordariomycetes > Sordariales > Sordariaceae > Neurospora > Neurospora tetrasperma. The sequence continues at coordinate 208,205 of NW_009799103.1, read as the reverse complement.
TGGTTTGTATTGCCAGCCCGGTAGAGACATCGCGTTGGATTGCATGGTATAGCGGTTGATTGATGATTGATGGGCTTGATGGTGGTTTGGATGAAGGTATAACTTGGTGGTGGTGGTGCTGCTCACTGCGTGTTGCGAGTGTGTCATTAACCTTTTGGTGAAATCGGATGTAAGGCCAACGCTTTGATTTTTTGGCCCAGGCTCTTTGGTGTACCAACGACAGGATCTTTTGTTTTATAAAAGTAAGTTTTTTGTGGTGCCACTTTACAACTTTTGGATGCTAATACAAAAAATCTTGACGCGTACGTTGGGAAATTTAGATACGAAACTTGAACTTGAGGGCGAAGCTGGAAGACGAAGCCGGAAGCCGAGAGGTAAGATGGGATACCCGAGCAGATCCGGATGCCCAGCTTCATATTGTTGGACTTCTTTTTTTTGTTGGGAAGAAGGCCACCAGTCTCTCTTGAGTAACTGGTATGTACCAAGTTTTGGGTGGGGGGCTGATTGGGGGAGTGATGATTGTAGGTATTTGCCTTGGATTGCTGACTGGACAAAGATTCATGAAGGCAGAAACGCTAGGAGGCTGGAAGAGGAAGAATATCCAGGTTGGAAGAGCAGAAGAGTTCTGGCTGGAAGAGCAGAGGAGTTGAGGAAGGAAAAGGACAGAACGCCGGAAAACCAGGAACGCGAAGAAAATCTCGAAGAGCCAGGAGCCAGGAAAGCTAGAAAAATTAGGAGAGCCACGAAGCCGGGAAAGTCAGGAGCCAGAACAGTGGGCAAAGAGGAAGACGATCAACAAAACCCATGTATCGACACCGAAAAAAACAACTACCTCCACCACCTCCGCCTGCCCATGGAGATGGACGAACCCGTCAAGGCTTACAGAATCCCCTAAGCGAGGGTACTTATTCCCATCCTCGAGCTGCACCGTTACCACCATTACCACCACCACCAGTACAAGCACAAGCACAAGTATCCGATCCAGTCATCACACCAAGTTCAAGTTTTCCACTTGGTGGCGGTGCTCTCCCAGGACTTCCACTTGGCACCGACTATAGAGGTACCTCTACCTCTACCCAACCACAACCGCAATCAGAACCGCGACGACGTCCGTTGCGTCCAGCACCATGGAGAACGCCTACTTCCCCTCAACGACCTCCGCCTGGGCGGTGGTTGGATCGGGCACTTGTAGTATCTTCCACCCCTCAATGGCCTGCGCAGAGAAGGTTCAGGGCTGGGTCTCTTCCTCCTATCCACTACGAGCAACGAACATCGCGGGGATCACGGCCAGAGACAGCTCATACTAGAGATGGAGGAGGAGTGCAGATTTCGTCGAGGGAGGGTGCGAGAGTGGTGGTGTCGCCTGTGCTGATAATTCCTTCAGGGCCAGGGTCAGGGGGGATGTCGCCTGCTGTGGATGGGCGACGAGGGCCTTCTGCTTTTGGGATTCCCAACATGAAGCGAAAGATACTAAGCAAATTGCCAACAAGAAAGTTGGTTGCGGACAATGACCACGGTACAGCGGAAGAGAAGGGGGGTGGGGTGTCTACAGATACCTCTAGGAGGGGGGATGACGATGTCGAGGGACAAGTTTTAGGGCTGAGGGTAGGAAAGGGAAGAAAGAATTCAGGAGGAGTGGGAAGGAGACAAAGCGCGGATTCAATATACTCTCAAGACATGGAAATCTCGGAGGGAAGGGAGTCGATCTTCGCGGAGACGTATCATCTGTTCATGTTTGGGGAGCATGGGGATGGAGAAGAGAGGAGTCAAGGGTGTGTGGATAATTCCAAGAAAAAAGGAGAAGACCGGAGATGGAAATGGGAACCACCATGGCTTTTCTCACCTGATACTCCCGGTGCGCCACTCGGAAGCCACTACCGACGCCAGAATCCGATTGTACCTTCAGTTGAACCTAGAGACAAATTGGAAGAATGGCATGGAAGTGAACGAGAGCCGACCAGTCCGACGCCTATTCGCGCCGGGACTACCAATCGCATCATAAGAAAGCCAGCAAGGCTGAACCTGAGACCATCAAGCACCCAGCAGGTATTGAGGACTCCTTCTCCGCTGTCGGCGACGTTGAAGAGGCCTGGACCGCATGTGCCGCATGGGGGCCGTTTGGGGTTGACTTCCGCACCTACTTCCACGAAGGATGTTCCTGCTGGTGGTGCTGGTCATGCGGCTCCGATGTTTGCTCGGGTGTTGACTGCTAGTCCGGAGGTGATGAGTTCGGTTGCGGCAGAGGAAGATGAGAGGAGGGGGATGGTGAGTCGATGGTCGACGGACTCGTCGGACATGTCGGACTCGTCAGACTCGTCGGATGAGGAGGTGGTGGATAGGGAGGTGTGGGCTGTTTCTGGGGGTCCTACTCGGGAAGCATGTGAGAAATTTGGACAAAAGTCGGTAGAAGAACCGGCAAAAGGGCTGCTACAAGGGATCTTGGGTAAAGACTATGAAAGACAGAGACCATCGGAAGAGCCGATACGAGAAACATTATGGGCAAAAGACCGGCCAGCAGGACAAGAGCCTAACGCGATCACTGCCACCGAATCTTGCCGTGTTCTTCAAGAAAACGAAGGTAGGGAGCAACAACAGGACGAAGAACCGATTCCACGGTTCCACAACCTCACTACCCAGCTTGCGAATGTTCAAGCGGCCCTTGACCACATTGTGTCCCAAGTCACAAGTGTCGAGACAGCATTCGGGCGAGTGCGCGAGGCGATGATTGCCTTACGTAAGCAGGCAACGGAGACGCTTATTGATACTCAGCAGTTTTCTGAAGAGGTTAAGGGAGTGCAGAGACAACTGACAGAGGTAAAGAGACAGTTAAAAGGTAAAATAAAGGAGGTTGTTGGCAATGGTGAGAATAGGCCAAAGCAAGCAAGGAAGGAAGAGGAAAATAGTAGACATAAGGAAGGGCATGATGACCAAAAAGGTAAGAAAGCGGAGGACACTCTGTTAGGAGCTGATCTGCGGTTGATTGAGGTTGATATTGACAAAGAGGAACTAAATAGGACATGAAAAGGAACAGTATAAGGAGAGGGAAACGAAGGAGGAACAACAACGTCCGGAGGAGCCACGAGAAGGACCGCCGAAGTCACGGAGGGGACCACCGAGCGGGCCGGCGCCGGGAGGGGCGGAGTGGGTTTGATGCCAATTGGGACACCGAGTGTTGATTTCGGGTAATGCTAGAGATGGGAGAGGTGTTGATGACGAGATGTGACGAGGAGGAAAAGGGGAAATAAACAAAACCAAGCCAGGCGTAGAATTGACCACTTTGACATGAATGTCGCTTGACAGATGAGGTCCAACTAGTCGTGAACATCACCATCGATGTGGTCCAGGTGAAAGTGTCTCATCTTGTTGACGAAATGCTGTATCATTGACAAAGCATCAACCTCAACCTAGGGTAGAGGTTGTGGTGTTGACATAGAGGTAGAGAGTGGCCACGGCAGTGGATGACGACGACATGTGAAGTCCAAACAGACTCCCGTCGGGTGCTGTCACGGGCCGCGCGTAGCCGTGTGGGTCTTGGCATTCGACCGGCACTGCGGCACAACGCTAAGCCCTGGGCGCTGTCTCGGCAGTTTCTAGGCGCTTACTGGATAAGCTTGGCAAATTTACAGGGGACTTTTTTAGCGGATGCAGGTGAGAGCAAGGAAGCCCCGCTTGTCCCGCGGTCACTGCCGTCACCGTGCGTCGGGTCGTTCGTCTCGTTCTCTTCAACCCAACATCATCATCATCATCTTCCATCTCAGCTTCAGCAACCCAAGGCCAGAGAACGGGAGATGCTCCCTCTGACTTGACACCACCAATCACCACCACCACCACAATTACAGCTGCCATACTAACAGTCAGACAGTATGGCCTCCTTCATCCGCGCAAAACAGGCGGGCGTCCAGACGGACCTGTCGCAGAACATCCAGCCCATGCACTTTATGCCCGACGAACAAGCTCGCTACGGCATCAACTCCCAGATCAGCTGTCTTGCCTACGACCCCGTCCAGTCTCTACTGGCAGTCGGCACCAACGAGTCCAAGTTCGGCCCGGGAAAAATCTACGTCTTCGGCCAACGCCGTGTCCACAAGTTTTTCTGCCCACCGCGCCCATCGTCCATCCGAGAGCTACGCTTCGTCGCCAACCGCCTCATCAGCCTCGATAGCAAGAACGAGCTGGCGATATGGGACCTCGACACGGGCAACCAGGTTGCCAAATACGTATACTCGGGCGTCGTGTGCCTGGTGACAGACCCCATGCTGGACTGGGCCTTTGTCGGGTTACAGAGTGGTGATATTGCAGCCTACGACCTCGACCGCGAACGCCCCTCGACCTTTCGCATTCCCAACTTTTGGCGCGAGCGAGACCCCAACCCGACCGCAGGCAGACTTGTGTCGATGCAACTACACCCCAGGGATATCGGCAAGATCTTGATTGCCTACACAAATGGAGCCGTCATCTACTCGTTCAAGCAAAACATTGTCCAGAAATACTTTGAATACGAGCTGCCGCCTGATGCTCCCGGCGGAGACGGCCACGGAATCCACATGGCCCGGAAACCAAAGATCACCCATGCCGTTTGGCACCCCACTGGCACCTTCATTCTGACTGCGCACGAAGACGGCAGCCTCGCCATCTGGGACACCAAAGAAGGCCGTCTCGTCACGGCCAGGTCACTATACCGCACCCGAGTCAACGAGCCCACCTCCAACCCACCCAGACCCATGCGCCTCGCTCCCTTCGTCCGTATCTCGTGGTGCTGCCAAACCGATCCCGACAACACCGGTCTTCTGATTGCTGGCGGCCACAACATCGACGATCCCACCGCAAGCAACCTCACTTTCCTCGAACTCGGTCCCACCCCGATCTATGCCACCTCCTCGTGGGAAGTTCTTGCTGCTCACTTCGATGGCAAGCGCTCTCTCCCCATCTCCACTCCCCCGGGAGCAAGCGTGGTCAACTACGTTCTCATCCCGCGCTCATCTCCCTACTTTAACGGCGCTCAGGACCCCATCGCTGTTTTGGTCCAGCTTTCCTCGGGGGAACTCATCACCTTGACCTTCCCCTCTGGTTTCCCCATCTCTCCAACCAATATGCTGCACCCCAGTCTCTCGTTTGTCCATCCGTTTGTTCAAACAGTAGCTGTATCGACAGTGCCAAGAGCACGCTGGCTGGGCATGGCGGAGAAGAGGAGCTTGGGAGAGCAGATCCTCAGAGGAGGAGTGGAGTACAGTCACAGAACGAGAAAGGAGCAGAGGAATATCGTCCAAGTTCTCCACGCCGATAACATCATCCGCTTGTGGGACGTTGGCCGCGGAGACGAGATTGAGAATGCCATGCAGTGTCAAGTGGACGTTGCCAGGTCGCTCAACCGATTCGAGGGCGGTGTGGAAACGACGGCTATGCACATGGCGCAAGAGACGGGAGAGTTCGCGGCTGGCACAAAGACGGGAGAGGTGATTGTTTGGCGGTGGGGAATCAACAAGAACTTTGGCAAGGAGGAGCCCAGAGCCGAGGAATGTGAAAGGGGAGGCTTGATGGATATTTCCTCCAGGGCGGAACCGAGTTTGAAGGAAGGACTGCAGCCGTTTGTCATGCATAACATGGCTCAGGGGAGGGTGACGGTGGTGGCGGTGTCGGATGTAGGCTTTGTGGCTGCTGGCTCCGAGGGCGGACATCTCTCTATCATTGACCTGCGAGGGCCAAAGGTTATCTACCATGGCTCTGTCACGGAATGGTCCAAGGGCGAGAAGAGGGGGCTGTTTAAGCATTCGTCTAGCTCCAGTCACGGGGGCAAGCCCGAGTGGCCGACAGTCATTGAGTTTGGAGTCATGACGCTCGAAGGCGAGAACTATTCGAGTATCTGCTGCTTCGTGGGAACGAATATGGGGAGGGTGGCTACTTTCAAGTTGCTGCCTTCTGGCCAGGGGTATTCGGTCCAGCTGGCCGGTGTTGCGAACATGGACGATAAGGTGGTGGCTATTTGTCCTATTGAGGTGCAGACGGGGCGGGAAGCCGGTGCTACAGGGCCCATTGTTGCTGGGTTGAGAGAGGGCAAACAGGTTGATGGTGTTTTGGTTGCTGGTATGTCCTCTCTCCCTTGTTCTCCATTTCCTTTCGTTTCGGTCCAATACTAACCCATGCCGCAACAGTCACCCAAACTGAATCCAAAATCTTCCGCCCACCCCACGCCCGCGGCGCCTCCAAATCTTTTGACTCCGGCATCCTCTGTGACGCCGCTGCCGTGACGCCCGCCGACACCTCCATGTCGTCTCACGGCTACGCCCTCGTTGCTGTCTTCAACGACCGAACCCTCCGTTCTTACACCCTCCCGGGACTGCGCGAGATCGCCAAGCATCCGTTGCCCATGCTCGACCCTCTACGCACCATATCAACCGTCATTTCCAAAACCGGTGACGTCCTCGGTTTCACCGGCCCCTCCGAAATCACCGTCCTCCCAGTCTGGGGAGGCAGCGGACGTGCTCTCGAGAACACGCTCGATAACATGATCAACATCGCCCAAGAGCTCCCACCTAGACCCACAATCTCCAACGTCCAATGGCTCTCCGGTACACAGTACATCTCCCCCACAGATCTCGACCTCCTCATCGGCGGCCCCGACCGACCTCCTTCCAAGAGAATGATGGCAGCTACAGACGCAGAACGTAACGGCGCCGGAGTCTACAACCCTGCCGCCGCCGGTGCCGCGGGGTCAAGTACCGCAAGGTTGCAGGGACAGGTGAAAGAGACAGAAGGGTGGGGTGATTACCTCACACGCCAGCTGAACGAGCGCACCGAGAAGTTGAATATCATGGGCGATAGCATGGACAACTTGGCTAACACGACGAGTAAGTGGGCCGAGGACGTGGATGGGTTCGTCAAAAAGCAAAAGAGGGATTTGTTTTTGGGGGGGATCAAGAAGAGTTTCTTTTGAGCGTGTCATATGTGGATTGGGATTTTTGGTGCTTTTAACTGGAGTTGGGAGTCAGCGCTTGGGATAGATAGACCTTGGTGGTCTGTCATCACTTTGGGCAGATCTTAGTGTTGTTTTAAGTGAATGGCATCTTTGTTGTTTCTCTTCAGCCCTGCTTGCACGCAGGTGGGTCTGTGACAGTGTACTATCATGCTATTAGCATTTCGGGGTGGGAGCCCATATCATGCATGGATTTCGAACTCAGATGCGCATTTCTCTTCCCGTCTCTGTCCCTCTCTTGCGGGTTATTTACTCTAGTCCTTGTCTTGGCTTTTTTTAATTCTTCTCCAGTCAGAAAGATGACGGACCGATCACATCTATCGCAATCGATACGAACGGAAGGAAATAAGTCAAAGGTCCAAATGAGTCCACACAAGGCACCATGACGCAAGAACACTCTACCACAACCGTCGCTGTTCACGAAGCCAGGCAGACGGAACGCCCAACGCAGCTCCTTTTTTTTTTTTTTTTTTTTTTTTTTTTTTTTTTCGTCCTGGCTTCTGCATATATGTACGCCCTTGGGTCCCGTGGAATTGAGCGAGCCCCTCTCGCAGGCCCTCGATGATAAATTCCGGATTTGACAATGCATACCGTATAAAATTCCGGGCGTTCATTTCCAACTTCAGGGAAATCAAGCATACATGATCTGTAAGCATCCTGCAACGTTCATGCCCACCAGAAATTGATTACCATTTTCCTCGGGCATGAATCGTTATTGTTGGCTTCAATCACTCCAGAAGGCTCCATTCACTCCAGAATGTCAAGTGCGAACAACAAATCGATGTCTCGCAGGTGCGTACAGCCTGCCTCTCTACATATTTCCTGCACATCTAGAGGTACTGTACCATGGATGTCCGATAATAACTAATAGGTATTTACTGCCTACTGCACTCTTGACCGACCAATTTATTGTCCATTGACACCATCGCCACCGTCACCAACGCCTTCCTCATTGACCACTTGTGCTTCTGTCGGAGACAAAACATGTCATGTCATCCCGCTGCCACAAAAAAATATTCCGGAACACCACATGTCCGTATTTCTATTTGGGACATAGACGGAGACATCAATCCTCGCCGTGACGAAGAGTACAGTTTTGAGCCTATAAGGCTTCCCCCATCCCACACCTTTCTCTGCTCTCCTTTTCTTCCATCATCGCACACATCATCTCATACAACATAAACGCACAAAACACAACAATCATCACAAACACATTGAAGCAAAGTCCATCACCATGGCACCCATCACCATTTCCCGCGTCCTTTGTGGGCTGCTCCTCTTTTTGGGTATATTTGCCCTCCTCGCTGACACGACCAAGCCGGGAAGTGGTCAGCTGTCCAAGGCCGAAAGTAAGACATACAAATACCTCTACCTACCTATCTTCTGTCACCTCCAATCCATATCTCTTTCTCTAACCAAAAACAGACACCACGTTCTCAACAGCGCGGAGACCAGTCTCCACGACAACCCACGCTCCTCTCGTGGTGAGGAGGAGCACACGAACCACCACTATCTTCACCACCGCCAACGTCACCCCGGTCAGCAACATCAGCACTACCACCACCACCAGCAAAACGGCCCTCGCCCGCGCAGAACCCACCCCGTCCAACGTCGTCATCATCATCAACGTACCGACCCCCGCCCCCGGAGCACCCACCCGCGGCGCCGTCATCATCATTGAACCCTCCCATACCCCCCTCCTCCGCGCCGCCCCTCTCCCCGACGACCTCGTCGCCCTCGACCGGGACAACCACCTGGTCTCATGCTACAAATTCGGCTGGTGGAGCGAGCGGCGCAAGTTCATCCGGTCCATCACGGACTTTTGCCACGCGCTGGACGGCGAATCCATGTCCCCGGTCGGCACTCGTCACCCGCTGACGGGCTTCCACCAGCACCAGTGGAACTGGATGGATCGAGGGTTCGAGCTCATAGTCGAGGTGCACATAGTGATTTCGCTCGAAGTCATGGAAGGGTGCGAGTGGGTTTTTGACGAGGGGGAATGTGGGCGGTACTTGAGGATGCCTGTCGACTTGTGTGATACGGATAGCGAACATCACAAGAAGGGCGGGACGGTGGTAGGGCGGACGAGCTATGGAGGGGAGAAGGAAGGGAAGACGTGTTTGCTTTGGAGGGTGGATTGGGAGGGGCTTCATGTGTCGGATGCTGAGCCGGTGGAGGGGTACGAAGATGGGATTGGGGTTTAGTCTTGGTGGTTAGGTGAAGGGGGGTTCATATTTCGGGGAAAGAATCGAGGGAAGGCGAAAAGAATATTTAGGTTTTTTTTTTTTTTTTTTTTTCGTTTTTTTGAATGGGAAAAGGCAGGAAATGGATGGTTGTACCTAGTGGGAAGCGTTTGGACTTGGAAGTACATGATACAACTCACATGAAATTGGATTTACTACCTAGAGGTACCTAGTGTCTTCAGCAATGATTGGATTGAAGTCAAGAACTCGCCGCGCTTTCCAGTTTTCCAATCTTTCACTCACCCGCACACTTTCCTTCCCGTTACCTTCTATTCATCACACCAACAACAACCATCTACCTCACCCTCTTCCTCATCAACAACCTCGCATTCCAATCCGTCATGGCCATCTCATTGATATACCCCGTCTTTGGCCTCCCCTTCTTTTCGTCCGCAAACTTGAACTCAAACTCGTACAACATCCTGGCCATGATGAGCTTGATCTCCGCCACGGCAAACTGTCTGCCCGGACACGCCTGGTTTCCATACCCAAAGCCCAGGACATTCGGATGCGTCTGCCCGGCCATGTGCAGGTGCATCTGGTCTGGAGACTCGTGTCTCTTGCGGTAGAAGCGCATGGGATCGTACTCGTTTGGGTTTTCGTACGTCTGCGGATCCATTTGGTGTTCAAGCATGGGGAAGGCGACGCGGGTTCCGCGGGGGATGAAAGTGCCGTCTTTGAGGGTGACGTCTTGCTGTGCTAGGCGTTGTGGTCCAACTGTGTTTAGGTAGGTATCCTTCCGTTAGTACATCCCGTTGCGTCATCAGAAAGAAAGAAAGACATGAAACAGAAAAGGGAGGGAAAAAAAGACATACGCATAATAGGCGGCTCCCTCCTCTGCGTCTCCTGAAAGAAACTATCCAGCTTCTCCAGTCTGACACACCACTCCTTGACACTCACCCCCCCGCCGCCGCCCTCCTCTTTCATCCCACCCGCCAACCCCGGCGGCCCCAGTTCCTTTGCAATCTCATCCACCTCCTCCTGCAACACCTCCCACCACTGCGGATGTTCGCACAAATCAAACATCATATTCGCCGCCTGGCTCGCTGTCGTATGAATACTCGCCAGCGTCAACACACACTGTCGGGCACTCATCTCCTCCACTCGGACTTCCTCCCCCTTTCCGTGATCCAGCATCCAATCCAGCAGGGTATCCTGTGCTTCTTCTGCCGTGAGGCTCACCTCTCCCCGTGCCGCCTGCGCCCTCTTCTCCTTGAGGGACGCATGCTTGCGCATCTGCTCCCCGACGATCCCCCGCGCAGCTTTTAATTGCTTCAACACCCTTCTCCGCGCTGGGATGAGGGGAGCAACGACCGGGTACATCCAGGGCGGGAACATCTTCATGGTGAAGCTGGCTGTGAACAAGTCGATGCTGAAAGCGACCGAGATGCCGAGCCAGGTCTCGTCGCGGCAGGCCGGGTCGCCCAAAAAGACTTTGGCGGTCATGCGGGAGACTAGGTCGCGGACGGTGCGCTCAAAGTCGATCTTGACCCAGTCGTTGCCGTTGGCGGAGAGTTGGGAGTGGGGAAGGGAGATGTCCCATCCGTGGGAGAGCTCGGTGGAGGCCGAGTCGATGAACTTCCAGAGCTCGGGAGTGAGCTTTTTGCGGAGGACTTCGACGTGGAGGTTGTTGGTGAGGAGGAAGGTGATGCCGTGGTATTCAGGGACGAGGTTCTGTGGGCAGTTAGTGACCCTGCCTAGAATACAAAGGGTTGGTAGAAAGAAGGAATGAAAGGACGTACGGCGACGTTGGCACCCTTGTTACTCAGCTTGCTCAGCGGAATCAAGCGTAATTCATCCAAGTACCGGATGGGTAATATCAGAAAATCGGCGTCGTAGCGTTTGAGGACAAAGGGCATGTTGGGCATCTGTTTTTTCCTTGTCAGTCCATTATTTCCCCCCATCCCCTTTCTGATCATAATTACATACCTTGGTGTAAGCCTCATGCACCAGCTGTCTAGCCCCCATCACGAACCTGGCCTGCAGCAAGAGCGTCGGTTCGAACCATGAACGATAGCCCCAAGTGGGGATCGTGAGCTTCTTGCGCTTGCCGTTGGTAAGCCATTTGGCGGTGGTAGAGAGGAACCAGGATGTGATGAGTATGAGGGCAAAGGTTTTGGGGTAGCTCAGATGCTCAATCCTGTCTTTGATGGCGAGGTGGAAAGGGTTAGCATATGGGTTCATGTTCAGAGGCCCCGGTAGGGAGGAGGTGTTGTGTAGTGTATTCATTGTGCTGTTTCCTTGTGCCTTTTGGGGTGGTGGATGTTTGGTTGTTGAGTGGAGGATGAAGCAGATGATGTGGTATGAGACTGAGACGAGAAAGGGAAGTGGCCGTTGTGTTTTATGTCTCTCTGACTTTTGTTGACCGAGCCAGTTCTAGGTAGAGGTATCTTGTCTGCCCCTGGATATCAGTTCGTTCGCGGCCTACTGTCCTGATTCATTGATTGGTTTCCACAAAGTCTGAGAATCGGAGGCCGTGATGAAGCCGAAAAGCGTGAAGCTATCACATTTGAGCTGGCGAATGTGAGCTGAGGCTAGGCTGGAGTTCAAGTCCGTGAATGTGATCCTCACCAGTATCGGTTCGACACTCGAAGGGAAAATCAGAAACCTTCATCCCCACATGGCCCTTGATGTCTCTGCTCGTCACACACCTTTCAGTTTTTTTTTATTTTTTCAATCTTTTTCAGCTGGAGTTTGGCTCCGTGCCACTCGGCTTGATAGTGATCCTTGAGAGTAACATCGAGTCCAGTGCAACCATACATGTTGCAATATTCAACGGCCATCCCCTAAGATCGAATGTTGTGCATAATGGAAGGAAAAAGCAAGTTGGATCGGGTTAACAGTTCGTGTGGTTACTCCGATCACTTTTCACTTTTTCAGCTGCTGTAGCATCACATGTCCTCTGTGGGTGGAGAAAATCGAGTGATGAAATCTTTGAGCCATCACAGCCGGATGAAGGTTGTTGATCTAAGACAGCCTAGCACATCATCATGTCCATAGTGTGTACATTCCGCAGTGGATGCGGCAAGCACAGTGGATTTCCATAAGCGCGGTGCGGGAGGACATGGAACTGACATGAGTGTGTCTCATTGCTTTGGTGTTGACGCTGAAATGTTTCGGAGTTTCTTTGGAGTATGTGAGCACTGTGCCTGAACTTTTTTACCCTTGACGCGCTGAGACAGGGGTGGGAGCTAAGGTACCTGAATAGGATTTGCGTTCGGCAAGCAAATTTGCAGGAATCGCAAAATGTCCGCACGTGGTGATCTGCGAACATGTCTCGGATGGATGGAGGGAGAGATACACTACTGTAGGGCCAAACGCTAGGGGAAGATATGCTGTGAAGCCGGTAAGTGGCGATGATACGAATGGCGCCCGGGTTGGGTCAACACCATCAGTTCTGTCCGAATAATACAGCGGCAGCTGATGAGGCGGGTTCAGCGTCCACTAAGTGTAGGGGTCAGTCCCACGGCTGCTCGTAACTAATACTGTGCCGGATCATGAGAAGGACGGACACTGTGGTCGATAAGTATCGGGAAGAGGAACTCATAAAAAGGGATTTTAAGGAGATGTCCACTGTGTCTGAAGTAGTAACATGTCATTCGAGCCCATCGTGGAGCCGGGTGGCGGTTGAGCTGGGCCGAAGATCATCACTACGCTAGACGCTGAAGCAGGGGACAAACCACTGCAAGTGTGAAAAGGCCGAAGCCGGGGTTACATCTTTCTGGCAGGACGGCTCGAAGAACCCGAAAATGGCATTGAGGTCGTTGCAGATTTGTCCTGTTGATTAGAGGTACCTAGCTCTCGTATGGAAGCGAGTGTGAAAATACGAGGATCTGAGGTTGTGTTGCCATGTGTAAATGGACACTGGACGGCAGGTGGTGAGTTGGGGGGAAAATAGAAGTACAATACAGGATGTGATGTCAATTGATGGGAAAACCGACGCTGTAATTTGCGCTGCACGTCCATTCAATACAAGAGGTGGTATAATAACGTGTATTATCTCTACAAGGACATTTTTCCACATTGAAATGTTAGGAAGAGCTAACCTGCTATCTGTACCTCACTCCCCCTCCCACGTCATTCCCGCTCACGACCATCATCACCACACAAACCCTACAAATCCCTCACCAAGAACCCTCCATATTGCAATTTCTGAAACACGCCCTCGCCATCATACTTTGCCGCAACTTCCTTGATCAACCCGACATTCTCCTCTCCAAACCCCCGCAGTACATCCTGCCTCTTGTCCGCAAACGTCGGGCAAACAAAGTCCAGCAACAGGCCCCTCTCTTCCGCCGCCGCCTTCACCTGCTCGTAAAGGCGATCCATGGCCGCTTGATGTACCACGTCATCTCCGTCCCGCGGGTACTCCAACGTGAACACGCACCAGTTCTGCGACACCTCTTGCAGACCGAGAGCATTGCCACCTGTGCCGTTATCGCGACCGGCGCGGGCAGCAGATGCAGTGACGGGCTGAATGGTGTAGTGCAGGTCTGTGCCGTCACTGGAAGGGGGGAGCGTGGCGGTTATGTCTTGCCAGATCTTGTGAATGGCGAGGTAGAGGGCCTTGTCCACTTTGGTGGAGATTGTGAAGATGGTGCGTCTGTTGGGAGGAAGGAGGAGGGTGGTGGTTAGCATGGGGTGCAGTGGTGGGTGAGATGAAGAGGGGGAAGGAGTCACGACTTACTTTCCCTTGGGAGGCCGATGTCCAATGGCCTGCGCCAGCGTTGACAGCGTACCATCCGTCTTTGGAACCACAGGCGCCATCATACTCTCCAATTTCCGGAACGGCTCAAACACCTTTGGTTCTTCCTCGGGCGTATCGGCATACAGCTGTCCAATGGCGACGAAATCCCTGTGGACGTTGGTAAAGTACGCCGCTTGGACATCGGTCTCCATCTCCTTGTGCGTCGCTACCGAAGCCTCGATGATGTTGGCGTAATCATCCGGCTTGTACAAGCTGACGGTATACTGTGTCTTCAGCAACGGATACGTCTGCAAGTAGAAGGTGGTAACGACTCCAAAGTTGGATCCGCCGCCTTTCAGAGCCCGGTAAAGGCCCGGTCGGACTTCGGCAGAGCAGTGGACAGTGTGTCCATCTCCAAGGACGACCTCAAATCCCCGGACCTGATCACACCCCATCCCCCTCAGGTTCACAAACCCTGGCATCCCCCCTCCCAGCACAAAGCCCGCCACACCAATCTCCTCGTATCGTCCGCCCATCACACTTCTCCCCTTACCTTCGAGCCAGGTATACACCTCTCCCCAAGTGTTTCCCGCCCCCAAGCTCGCTATCCCTGTCTCCGGGTCAAAGGACTTATCGTTCAACAACTGCAAATCAAGGATCACGCCATCTTCACGAGTGCTGCTGAAACCCGGGTTGGGATTGTGGCCCGTGGCACGCACAGCAAATTTGCATTGCGTTTTGGTAATGATGGAGAGCGCCGTGCTGACCTCGGCTGCCGAAACAGGTTGGAAGTACGCAGCAGAGGGGAGGTGGCAAGTTGTTGACCTGAAAACCGAAGCATGACGTGGTCAGTACCGGAATGAAGAGCGGATGGATGGAGGAACACTACCAAGGCGTTGTAAGAGCCACCATGGGCCTGGAGGTAGGGTCATCGGCGGTGATGACACGCTCTCCGAAAGCGGCTTTGAGCAGGTCACGAGCAGCAGCTGCTCGTTCATGGTCGGTCTTTGGGACGGGAATGCCTCTGATTGAGTGTGGGCGGAAGATTGAGTGCCGTGAGATGGCTAAGAGGTAAGATCCAGTGGATCTGAAGAGCTTGAGAAGGGCTGAGGACATCATCGTGAATGACTCTGTGGTTGTTGTATGTTATGAGTGGTTTTTGCTTGTTGACTGATCGGCATCTCACAAAGCGAAGCAAGAGAACGGTACAGGGCCAGTACTAATAAGGCAACTGGATTTGGGGGCATGAAGCTCTTCTTCTACCCGACCGATTTCGGCCTTTGGTTCATCAGCGTCATTGCTTTGTTTCTCAAGGATCAAGGTAAGCATACCTCTCACACAGGCCCGGTCAAGCTGGAGGATCAACAACCATCACTGGCATCCACCGTCGTGCAGTCTCGGGTCCCGGGATATCATCACCATCACGACCCCGGAGATTTGGTGTTTTACTCAAGGCAAGGTACCTACACACTGAGGTGATCACCGTCATGGATCCAGCAGCCTTAACAGGGGTCCAACTTTTCAGGGCTGCAGCGCGTTATCCGCCCCCTGTCGGGCTGGGCACATGGCCCAAGTGATATTGGAAAATCGGGTGTGAAGGCCCGGCCATAGTGCTACTTAACAGCACCAATCGGTGCACATCCCATCCCTGACATATGGCACACAGTGTCGGTCAGTGCCCACATTCCTGTCTAAGACTGCAACTGAACGCTATTGCGTATACACCCTAGACTGAGACAGTGATGAAATGAAACATCTTTAAACTGAGGTGCCATCAAGGTACGTGATTTTATCACACGCTTTCAAAGCAGTCGGGGAATTACTGTGTACACTACTACCGTACACTTACACTACCTAGTCCGGGTTACACGACAACGGCCCCGATAGCAAAGTCGCACTGGGAAATACGCAGGCCGCCGATCCCAATCCACCAGGCCCCGTGGGAGATCTGGATCGATTCGTCGTGCGTGGAAAGATACCTACCTATAATCGTCTTGACGAACATCGTGAAGCGAACTCAGGCGAGTAGGCCCGGTATGTTAATGCCATCAATGTTAAGTTATGCCCCTGAGGCCGTGCGAGGACCTTAGCGATGCTCTTTCCACAGAGCACATCGATCCTTCAACGACGAGTGTCTTGAGGGCTCCAGTCTTGGAATCGGAGGTGGTGTCCCGCACGGTTGAGTTTTAGCGGGTCAAGATGGAACATGTTGCAGTCATAATTTTCTTTGCGATACTACAGAAAGAAAAAAAAGAAGAAAAAAAAAAAAGGAAAAGAAAGACAAAAAAAGTGAAAAAAGAGAAGGCATCTATTACTTTCATCAACATGGCCTGTGGATTGCTGACTCTGTATACAAGAAGTATCTTTCTCGGAAGAGCGGAACTCGAATGTTTTCAGGCGGCTATTGCTCATGGGTCCCATGGGGTTCCAGCTGAGAATCCTACCTACTCGAGTCTTGAAGTCCAGCTATCGGATTCTTCCAGTGTCTCCATCAGCTTGGTGATCACAGGCATGTCTTTCGTCACTTGTCACAAATGAAGAATCTTAGTCTCATGAGACTTGAAGAGGACCTGACGATCCTAGGACAAATCACTCCGTGATGTGAATCGATCCTGGCTGAACCTTGGAGTCTGGTGTAAAGCCGAATGGCGGACTCTTCAATATTGAACTTCAAAGTCACAACTCGAGATGGAGGAGCCACAACCACAAGACTTGATGACAAGTATAATACTTCATCAACTGTTCTCCCCTTCATCAACAGATCCTCTATTCACAACTCACTACAACAACATCACACATCATTCACTCGCAACCATGGATTCCACAATACTCCAATCCCAGATCGACTCTCTCATCTCCTTCATCGCCTCCCATTGCTCTTCCGGCAAAGGCCTAGGCACCACCTCTTCAGCCATCTATGACACCGCCTGGCTATCCATGATCCAAAAACCCGCAAACTCTGATCACTTCCTCTTCCCCCAATGCTTCACCTACCTCCTCCGGCACCAGCTTCCCTCTGGCGGCTGGACCTCCTACGCCACACCCGTGGACGGCATCCTCAACACCGCCGCCGCCCTCCTCGCTCTCAAGCGCCATTCCACGTACCTCCTTTCTTCTCCTCCATGTCCCCAACCCACACAACAACACCAACAAGAACTCGACAACTGGCCCCTGCACCACCGCATCTCCCAAGCCGAATCAGCCCTCCAATCCATGCTCCTCACCTGGGACGTCGCCACCACCGACCAAGTCGGCTTCGAGCTCCTCGTCACTCGTCTTCTTTCCTTGCTCCAAGACGCCGGCGTGCAAGGCCTCTCTGACTTCCCTGGCTCTGCTACCCTACAAGCCCTGCACGATGCCAAACTCGCCAAATTGCCAGCTGATTACGTCTACCAAGCCCGCTCGACGCTGCATCACTCGCTTGAGGCGCTGGTGGGATACATTGATTTTTCCAAGGTCGGCCATCTGAAGGAGGAAAATGGGAGTATGCTGGCTAGTCCGGCGTCGACGGCGGCGTATTTGATGGGGTTGGCGGAAAAGGGCATGTGGGATGAGGAATCGGAAGCCTATTTGAGGGGGGTGCTGGATAGAGAGAGGTTTGAAGGGGAAGGAGATGGGGAGAAAGAAGATGGAGGGGTGCCGTGTGCGTGGCCGACTGAGACTTTTGAGGTTACGTGGGTTGTTACGACGCTGGCGGAGGCGGGGGTGAGGTTGGGGGATAGGGAGGGGGAAGTGATTAGGGGGTATTTGGAGGAGGGGTGGAGGAGGCAATGGGGGTTGTTTAGTTTTTGTGAGTTCCTTCCTTGCTGCAGTACCTATCCTCGGTGGCTGGTGCTTTTGGTTGAAAAGGGAAGAACCAAATGCTAACTGACTCGATTGTGTGCAGTTCCCGGCGGCCTTGTCGATGCGGATGATACGGCAAGAGCCATCATGGCGTTGAGGCATCTTGGCACCAAGGTGGGCGTCGAGTCGCTCATCAGGACGTTTGAAGCAAAGGATCACTTCAGGACGTACGAAGGGGAAAGGAATCCGAGTATCAGCGCCAACTGCAATGTTTTGTCGTGTCTGCTGATGATGGATGATCCGACGGTTTATGCTCAGCAGATTGTCAAGACGGCAAAGTTCCTTTGTGAACAGGTGTACACGGATAGTGTAAGGGAGAAATGGGTAAGTGCTTCCTTCCCCTTTTGATGACCGTCAGGGACAAACACTGACAGGAAGGTCCAGCACATCAACGAACTCTACTGGATGATGCTCCTCTCCCAGTCCTTGGCCACACTCTTCGACACCATAGCCGCCAACCCCTCCCTCGAGGCTTCCATCTTCCAACTTGCTCCCGAACTTCAGGAGCAAATCCCAATGACTTCCCTCCATGTTCTCACCAAAGTCCTCGGCTCACAGGGCCTCGATGGCTCTTGGGCAAATGGCATCGCTGAAGTCACGGCATATGGCATCCTCACGCTCTCATGGCTCTCCCATCTCCCTTGGATCCAACAACTCGGTCGCATGCATGGCGTCAACTTCATCACCGCTAGCATCGAAAGCGGCAAGGCCTTCCTCGAAGCTCACAAACACGATTGGAAGAAGGGCCAATACCTCTGGATTGAAAAGGTCACCTATGCCTCGCCGGTACTGTGTGAGGCGTATTGTCTTGCTGCGGCAGTTATTCCTGTGCCCGACTTCACTGGTTTGACTGGTGATGTAGATGGTCAGGTTGTGTACAGAACCAAGGAGTCGCTCTTCGTTTCCGAGGGGTTGCTCAAGGGCGTGTTGAAGGCAGGACAGCTCATGTCTCTTACGCCCTTGTTCAGAGACCTGGCACCACAGCTGCTGAGAGTGGCAGAGATGCAGGCTTGTTATGCTCTTGGCTTCTTGCAGTGGAAACGCAAGGAGCTCGGCATCTTCCCAGCTACTGGGGGGGACGAGAAGTACATGGCTTTCATCCCTCTTACCTGGACCGCTAGCAACGCTCTCCGCGTGCAAGCCACCGCCGGCTATGGCCACGGCCACAGTGGAGGCTTGAGCAACTACGTCCTGCAAGAGATGATGGTCCTGTCCATGCTCAACTACCAAGTGGATGAGTACATGGAAACCGCCGTGGAGCGGGACTTTTTGGGTTTCTACAGCGGAAGCTGGGGAAGTTTGGAGGCGGTTCGGGAAGCGATCGGGCAGGTGTTTGAAGAGTTTGCTCCTCCGGGTAGGAAAAGGAGTATCTGGGGAGACGCGGATCATACACCCACCAACCTGAAAGAGATTCGGTCTACGCTCTCCCGCTACGTCAAACACATCTTGCTGCATCCAGCTGTCAGAAGTGCACCGGCGAGTGTACAGGCTAGGTTGAGGAACGAAATGCATACGTTCTTGTTGGCACATGTTCAACATGCTGCTGACAACATCCACTTTGCGGCTGCATCGAACCAAACCTGTCAAGTCGACAATTTGAACTCTTGGGAGCGCGAAACCGGCCTCCCATCTCCTCCCATTACCGAACCCCACGATCCTTCGTCCCCGCCACCATCCAAACGCCGCCGTCTGGCATCTTCCTCATCTTCTTCTTCTTCTTATTCTTCGTCTTCACACAAAACACAAGAGCAGCAACCCAAGATCTTCTCCCCCACAGACTCAAGGACTTTCTACTCGTGGGTTCGCACCACCTCCGCCGACCACACCTCCTGCCCCTTCTCTTTTACTTTTTACACCTGCCTCCTTTCCCACTCTCACCCTTACAACAGCAACAAGACCGAGAACTTGTTCAACAAGGACGCCAGGACAAGTTATGTCGCGGAAGCGATGGTGCGGAGCCTGGCGAGTTTGTGCAGGATGTATAACGATTATGGATCCATTGCCAGGGATGCGAGCGAAGGAAATCTAAATTCGGTGAACTTTGCAGAGTTTCATTTGGCGGCTGGTGCTGCTGGAAAGGGCTGCAGCGGTGGGAATCAAGATAGTGGGGAGGAGGAAGAAGAAGAAGAAGAGAAGAAGAAGGCCAAAGAGGAGCTGATGTGGGTTGCCGAGTACGAGAGACGCGGATTAGAAAGGACACTGGGAGAGCTGGGAGGGTTGGTGGGCAGCGGAGAGATGGAGAGAGTCAAGTTGTTTGTGGACGTCACGGATTTGTATGGGCAGATTTACGTGGTGCGGGATATCGGGGTTGGGGTGAAGAGGTAGGTAGAGCGGTTGATGTCCCACCAATTTTTGTATCTTTCTGTAAAAGTTTTTGTTCTTTTAGCATCTTTGCAGCCTTGGGGGGGAAAAAAGACAGTTAATACCCTCATTCAATGCTCCCGTCGTATCGTGATGTTCCACGCCTTAAAAGGGGCGAGTAAACAAATCGCACTCGTTTCCTTGAATTATTGCGGCACATATAAGAAGTACGGCTGTGCCAAACGTCAACAACCAGCAAGGTCACAGGGACCTTGGCGCAGTTGGCTAGCGCGCAGGTCTCATAGCTTTCTATGATCTGGTGAAATACTAGAGTAATCCTGAGGTCGGGAGTTCGAGCCTCCCAGGTCCCAATCTTTTTGCGGCATTTTTTTGGTTGTATTTGCTAATGTTCACTAGGTTTATTTACTTCTCCTTTTTTCGTGGGATTTTTTGGGGGGGTCTTTCTGGTGGGAAAATATCACACACACTATTGGCAAAACCTTCATCATCTATCTATCTATTCGCGCTCTTTTTTGGCATGTCTAGAAATTGCGCAGGACTAGTCGTCTGTCATCAATGTCTCACAGCATGTCATTAATTCGCAACGATGAGTTGGGGGGATTGAAATTCGGAGAAACATGCGGGGAAATAGACCTTGAAGCTCGTTGCTTCTTGTAAGACAATGTTTTAAGACAGTGTTTCGCGGCGACAATAGTTAGCCACTTCCGGTGTCTATCCTCGTCCAGCTTTGTCTGCTTTGGAGGGGAGGCAGAATGACCACCGACGCCAGGCCTAGAAAGCCGGGTTACGTACAGGTTCGAGTTTTTATCTTGGCAATACATCTTTGTCAATTATGAATCCGATATACCTAGCGTCCATCTCGCATCAACATGCCGTGCAAAAGAGAAGGAGAGTTCGCCAATGATACCGGTTTCCGCTTCCATGTTACCAACCGTCCATCAAGCAATAGGAGGACATCACAAGCATAATATCGTGTCGACAAAATACCATCCTTCGATCCGATTACCACGCAACCTAGGTATCTACTTGGGAATCCCAATCCCACTATCCTTTTCTGTGAATGCCTCCGTCATCGCACTACTTCCCCCCGGACTGACCGGCGTCAAATCGATATCCGTCGGGCTCCCGCTCCTGTCCCTCCGCATGTGATTCCAATCCTCGTGGCCGCTCGGTGAGATTTCCACACCCAAATCGACTCCCCTTGGTGGCATAGCAGCCCCAGTCATGGCTGCTGGCGGCGGTCGTGAAACAGGCACATCATCATTGACTGTTACTACATAGCCCGGGAACTGATTCTCCGGTACATGTACCGCCCGTGATCGCGCTCCTTGTGAAGCGCGAGCTGCTCTCCGTCCGGCCGCCGCCGAAGAGTTGCCGGGAATCCGAAACCTCGCCGGATCAGCCGGGTCCATCCTCCCCCCGGACTCCCTTATCGCATCCTTCCTCCTCACCTCCTTACACGCCAAAATCGACAGCATAAAGTTGATCAACAACATCATGACCGTAATTACTAGCAGAGCAACCCCCAAGCAATACAACTTCCCCTTTCGCCCTTTCAGTTTGCGTCCAGCCGTGTGGTACTTGGTCGCCAGCGCTTCGACGATAGGCGGCACGGCGACGGCGTCGGGTTCAAGGTTAAGATCGCGATCGTTTTCTTCGTCGGCCGAGGTCACCCAGATGCCGACGTAACCCATGGTGGCGATGCAAGCGAGGCAGATGCAGATGTGCACGCCTACGTAGGCGCCCGGGTAGAAGCTGCGGAAGCGGTCGCGGAGGCAGCAGAGGGTGGTGAGGTCGATGAAGTGCCAGATTAGGGTTGCGAATGCCTGTGGTGGAGGGGTTAGTATGATGACCGAGAAGAAGAGAAGGGGGTGGGATATAAAGTGATGATAGGGTGGGAACATGAAGTGATGATGATGGTAGGAGTTGGAAGGTCGGAAGAGGACAGAGGTGGAAGATCAGGGTTGGGGTTATGGAGGCGATGAGACGAACTGGTGGGTGTTGATCAACCAGCAGGGCCAAACTGTTGCGCCGTCACCACCGCCATGGTCATGAAAGGCCAAGACCCTTGACGACGAAGTGATGCGGAAAAGTAAAGAAAAGACGAGAAATGATAATGATAACTTTTAGAAAAAAAAAAAAAAAAAAAAAAAAAAGTACGTACCGTAATGCCCACAAACACAAAACTAACGTGCGCAAACCCTTGATCCCCATACTTGCCCACCATATAACCGACGACTCCAAGGATGGCTACCGCCAGTATCATTGACAGCACGCCCAATATCGACCGTGCCGTGAATAACTTTGCTTTGAGTGATGATAACGACGATGACGACCTTTGCCTTTGTTTACTTCCATTCGTTGTTGGTGTTGTTGTCGTTGTGTGTGACTGGCTGTGGTACTGTTGCTCAAACCCTTCCTCCACATCCCTACTCCCAGCCCTATCTTGTGATATCCTCTTTTCCATTTTCCCAACTGTCGATGGATGCCCGTTTGATGTGTTGATGTCAAAGTGGTCAAAGTGCCGGGTTGATAAATGCGTGCGTGTGATTGGTCAAAAATGTCCGAGATGAAAGTGGACCCCGAAGCGGTGCCGAACCGGATGAGGTTAAGGAGGTCGAGACGGTGCGGCGACGACGGCGGCCCCGGGCAGTGCCAGGTCCAGGTCCCGTCCGACGTCTGACGTCAATGTCGACACGGGCAACCGACCCCGACTTTGGACGGTGTGCTGCGGGGAACTGGAGGTGGTGTGGTGCTAGTCCGACTTTTTGTTGTCCGATTTTCCTATGCTCAAATGCGCCGTTCCCTTGTGAGAAACGCCAAATCGGACGTGGGTGACAGACTCCTCCAAATTATAGTTGAGATTAACCCGGGTCCCCGCCTCTTTCCTGTTTTGCTCCGATTTCCTTGTCGGTAGCGGTGTGTTTCCCTTGCCCGCCTATGCCCAAGTCCCCAATAACCCAATGCAGAAATGCAGTATGCGCAATGCTCGAAGTTGATTGTCGTTATGTCGTTAATGTGTGATGTTGCCTTGTTGTTATGTCGATGTTGTATTCAAGGAATCTGTGTTGCAAGATGGGTGGGATACAAAAGGGGGGAGATCAACAACTCTGGGAATCCGGAAAGCGACTCTGATGGACCCCATAAAATGTCAGACAGAACTTGAAGCGACACGGAAAAGAAAGTTGAGAAAGAAGCAGGCGCCGGGCAGTCCGCCTTTTTGAACCAGGTGCCCGATATTTGTTGCCAATGCTGCCACCGACCTTTTCCGTTTGCCATGGATTGCCATGGCTTGCCATGCCCAAAGCCCAAGACCGCCCAAGACCGTCCCAAGAAACGGGCGGAAAACAAACAACGAAGGACAAGGAAATAACGAAAAAAGCAAACGACGGGACTGACACTTACTGGAACAAGCCCAGGCGGGCAACGATCGAGCTAACAATGCGTGCCGCAACCTAACACGCCTGACTGGACAGCCCAGGCTAAGTCGCAGAGTATCAGATACAGCTGCCCAGAAAACGCCCAGAGGATCAAGTGGGTGCTCTCTGTTCACGCAGAACACGCGGCGTTCATCTGGAGAACAAACCGCAGCGATGGAAACATGGAAAAGTCCCCCGCTTCAACGAGGTCAGAGGACAGAGCGAGGGCTCCATCTGTCTGGGTGTTTTTTTTTTCTTTTCTTATTTTTTCACCTTTCACTTCCACCCAAGTTGCTTGGCTTTTTGAAGTGGAAATGACGACGGGCCCCCTCTGTTTCGCTCTGTTCCTTCCCCCTTTGGCAGATCGCCGGAGCTGCTTGGCTCACCCTTGATGCATCCTTGGCGGTGATCTTGGCGGACTGCCAACCATCAATCGAGCCTCCTTGGCGGTAAAGGGTTGCTTTCTTGGCCACAGCCTGCGTGTGTGCTGGGCGTTATGTATCATGCTGGGCAGATGATGTTCGCCCTCTTGTTTCTCCGGCTTGGGGTTTGGGGGCTGTGATTCGTTTACACAAGAGATGAGAGATGCCGATGCCGATACGGATGCTGTGCCTTTCAGGCAAGTATGTAAGATCGATGGGTGCTGTGACGTTGACAGTTGTATCGATATCCATGAGTCAAAGTCAGAGTGCCATCCGATGTCAACTCCAAAAATTCGATAAGAAAACTATCGTGAAAAAAGGATAAACAAATGACAGTCCACTGCTTGCTTGCTTGCTGATTGCTTCGCCAAGCCCACTTCTTGCTTGCGTCGTGGATTTTGTCGGGTTTTAGGTAACACATGGCAAACCCAAGGCCTTGGCTTTCGGTGCTGGCAAATGTCTCGGAATGAAAACGACGATGCCAAGATAAAGGAAATGTCATCTTCCCGATTGACGGCATGTCACGGCATGACAGCACATGATGTTGAGCATAGCTCCGCTTGCGTAGTAGAGGCATCCAAGTCCCAAGTCCAAATTCCCCACTTCAAGCATTTATTTTGGTATTTCTCCCAAGGCCTCAACACTTGGCAATGCGTCAAACTTTCCGTATGTACTCTTCCCTTTCTATACGCTTCATTCAAAGACTGTCAAGAAACTCCTGTTGACAACTTGGATGGCTCAAAAGAGCGCTTTTCAGTGAATTTCTGCATTTTGGGTCCAGAGTACGTTTGGCCGAAAGACATGTCTTGAGAAGAACAGACGAGGTCTGTGTTAACTCCCGCAAAAGGAAATTGTGGGCCAAATCTTTAGTTTAGTTTCGGTTTGAAAACCCCGAGTTTACGGACTGGGCGGCTGTGGGCGGCTCTGGGCGCCCGGAAGCACGGCAGCTAAGGAACGCTAAAAACAGGTAAAAATAGGGGTAGTAAACATACCTACCCTCGCTGCTGCCAAAGTCGGACTGTAAACTTCATGATGTTGCCGGCAAAGGCGGAAAAGAGAGACAGA
Organism: Neurospora tetrasperma FGSC 2508; assembly: GCF_000213175.1. Classification (NCBI taxonomy): domain Eukaryota; kingdom Fungi; phylum Ascomycota; class Sordariomycetes; order Sordariales; family Sordariaceae; genus Neurospora; species Neurospora tetrasperma. Next base: position 183,234 of record NW_009799103.1, on the reverse strand, counting down.
TATATACTGGCCTCGCTACCTATCCAGGGCAATTCCACGAGATCCCTCACACCGCTCACCCAAAGGCTGCTGGGTATGGGTTCCTAGCTAGTCTTGCTGCCCTGCTTCACCTCCAAGCTCACCACATTCTCACCATCCGTAGCTCCCGCCGTTGTCCCCTTCCAACATAGGGGCCAGTCCGCAAACACCACCTTCTCCTTGACCGAAGGTGTGGGTTGATTGTCCGGCTATCAAAGTGGTCCAGTCGGACGGAAGGGAAGTGGAAAGGAAGTGAGGGCGGTCGTCGCCGGCATCAGATGCCCGATCCGCTCTATGCCATGTCCTTCCTGAGACACCAGGCTCCGGTCGCCGTTGATCTTTTGTCGAGACGCGCGTTTTGGATATTGTAACCGGACGTTTCAATACCACGCTCACTCGTTGTGTAACAGAACTGCTACCGACTGGCAGGGTTGATGGATGCGATGGAACTTGAAAGGAACTTTGAACTGAAATGCGACATGGACAAGTGTGAAATGGGATTGCATCCCAATGAAAGCTGGGCCTGGGCGGAGGATATTCTGCTAACAGATTTTTGGCAAACGTTAACTAACTTTTGATAAGCCCCTAATATCAGCCAAACTAAGCTTTCTACTTGACGCACTGACCGCCCGTTTACCTATGGTTGGTTGCAATTGCAATGCCTCCGGCAGTTGCAATGCGGGCAGTGATGCAAGCGAGGGGACCTGAGTGCTTCGGGCAGGTCACAGCGGCAGGCAATAGTTGACGCCCACTGAAAATGCGGAGTTGCAGTCCGGGCTTTGCATTCGTTTTTGTTGATTTGACATTCGCCCGCCCGCTTTTGCATCCGGCAGCCGATGACACTGGCGACGGCTGATACAACTGAAACCACGATAGGCTGTACGGTAGAAGCAGCATAGTCATCCATCTCATCATCTTTACGATTGATGATTGCTTACTTGCTTGCCACCCGACCATCCCGCCGCCGTCATTCATCAACCACCCCTCCCTCCCCCCCCGACTTAGCTCTCTCGTCTCTAGGTCTATCTAGTGCGTAATCAAATCGTCTTTGTCATCGAACGAGAAGCCCTCAAACCGCATCCAACCCATTCGTTTCCCTTCCATCGACTCCGGCTTTTCATTCTTCAACCTTTAACAACAACAACAACAACACCACCACTTCTATCCTCGACCCATATTATAATAATCATCATCATCACATTCTCCCGCAGAGCATCGTCACTTCGAATCCACAAGCTGCTGCTGAGTCCAGCATTTACGAGCGATTTCCCCGACGTCTCATCTTGTCACCGCCCAGACCAGCATCGCTGCCGAGTTTACCTCGTTATCTTATCGCTTCATTACGCAATCTCCAGTCCAGTCCATCTTCGAAATACCATACAATTACCCAGATAATCACAATCACCCACGCCAATCACTTACTTTGTCACCCATACCAGTACCAGGAATCGCGTTGATTTCTGATACTCTCGACAACACGGATCCACAATGCGACGACCGTCGGATAGCTTGACCGAACCCGCTCGGAACCTTGAAGAATCAGTCGGATCCCCATCGCCAACTACCCCCGATCCCACCACCGATCTTTCTCTCCCGCCCCCTGAAGAGCAGATAGTAAGCCAACAGGCCGACGTCAACGTTGATCCCGCTACTGTCACACCACCCCCGCACATTGCCGCCCGCCTCTTCATCCGGCCCACCAATCAGACCCGCCGCAAAGACAGTGCAGCTTCGTCGCGGCGCAACAGCTTCTCGTCCGCCCATTCCCGCTCTTCTCACGGCTGCGGTCGCGACGTTGGTCCCCAGAGCAAGTATGTCGCCCAACACTTGCGCCGCGCCTCCATCCTCGAAGACCGAAAGGCCCGCCTGGCCGACCGTGCCGCCCATGCCGAGAAAGTCCGCATCCGAGCCGCCAAGGCCAAGGCCACCGTCAAGGATATCACACAAAGCGAAGAGAGAGCCATTGCGGCTGCCATGGCTCGCGAACGCAACCTAGCCGAGATCGCCGCCGCCTGTGCCGAGGAGGTCAAGCGGGCCAAGCAGATTGCCGAGACTATGAAGGAGAAGCGCGAGCAGGAGAACAAGAAACTCAAGATGCAGATGGAAGAACGTCTGGCCGAAGCCGAGAGGAGAAGGGAAGAACTCCGTAACCGCAACGCTGCCAAGGTCAAGTGCAGGGAGCGCGGTCAGAGCCTTGTCACAAGGAAACCCACCTTGGTCGAGGTCATGCCCGAGGTCAAAGAAGTCAAGGAGCGCGAGTCGAGCCCCATGAGGCCCGAGGCCGCCGCCAGTAGAATTCAGTGGTGGTGGAAGTCCATGAGTCGCAAACGGGCCGTAGCCGAGTTCAGCGCGCTAGGCCTCACCATCGACGTTGTTAGAGAGACGTCCTTTGATACCGTTACCAGCTTGCTGTCGCAGGAGAACGTCTTGGTGGCCACCTCTCGAGTGCTCCGCATCTGTGGGCTCAACGAGGGTGCGCCTGGGTCAGTGGAAGAGATGACGGCTGTCCGCTCGTTTCTGAGCGCCTTCCTTATCCTCGGCCACCCGTCCCAAGTGCTTAGCAATAAGGAGGGTACCGGAGAACCAGAGCAGGTTGGGTCCGCCCTGGCGAAACCAATCCCTCGTGATGATCTGGCTAACCCTCAGTTGCAGGAACTCGTTGGCAAGGCTGGTGACCTACTAATCTCTTTTGAGAACATTCTAGGCCGACTGACCGCGTTTAATAACTACACTCCGCCACCGGCCCTGTTGGAGTCGTTCCCCGAGGTCTACGCTACCTTTTACAATGCTTTCATTGCCTGGAAGGCCCGTGATTCCAGCTCTCTGGTTGAGCTCATGGTGATGCAGTTCGTCGAGCTGGACGCTATTTGGGAGTCCGTCAAGGACAGCACAGATGGGTCCGTTGACCAGGTGTACAGAGAAAGCATTCGAGAAAACCAGCTGCTACTATTGGTTCGCATCAAGAAACTTGCCGGACCCGTCCGTGGCAAGCAGCTGGTAACTGAAGCTGTCAGGGCAGCCCGCAAGGCTAGAGTCAAGAAGCCTCGCGGTGATTTGAAGCCCCGTGTGGCAGAGCAGTCAGAATCGGAGACAGGCATGGGCGTCCTTGGTGACGGCAGCAACCAGGGTCAACAGACCCAGACTCCCACGCCCCCCTCCACTCCGGCCAGACAGGGCGAGACCTTCAAGATCAGCGTCGTGCTGCCACACACCAAGAGCCTCTTGCCGGAAAACAGGGTGGTTGTGCATGAGCTGGCCATCAATAGGGACTTCCGTACCGAGCCCAGCGAATACCACGAGCAACAAGCCCATCTGCTCGCACCCCTCTTCCAAGAGATGCGGGCAACGATGCAGGCGGACAATCAAGAAGTACACTTTATGCTTCTGCTGCGGGTTGCCGATATGATCCGCGAGAAGCTCCAGCGGCTTGTCAGACCTGGAAACCCCATGCACACGCTGATCGGCGAGCTTCTTGATACGGAAATGGCCCAGCGTCAGTTTGCTATGGGCAGCTTCTCCTACGAGAAACTGTTCCAAGCCATGGGAACACTCCTGCCCAAGCTCTGTGCGCCTGTCCGCGACGACGAAGTCAAGATTCTTGCCGAAGAAAAGCTCGTCCAAGGCACGTATGTTGACCGTCTCGAGGCATTAAATGCCTTCATCGATGTCATGCTTAGTGACTATGCCAACTACCTACTTCAACAAGCCGCGCCCCAACTGATCGAGCAAGCGCCCTCGTACGAAGCCAAAGCCTTTGCCGCCGATATCGAAGCCGGACGCTACGATCTTTCGGCTGCCAAAGCCGCCTGGCGCGCCGCACGTGTGAAGCTGATGGGCGAAGCTAGCCGCCGCGATCCCGAAGGTGTTGACATTCCTCGTTCTCGCCCCACTGCCAACAAGATCTACAACCAAATGCTCGTGGACCTCTTCACCCAGCCGCATCCACTCAGCATTGACGAGATGCCCGCAATGCTGCGGCTCGATCACAAGCGTGTCGTCGAAGCGGGCCGCGTTACCAAGAGGATCATCACCACAGGTGCTATCCTCCTCCAATGCAAAAACCTGCTCAAGCGCGACGTCCGCGGGCCCTGGCGAACGGAATCCCAGCGCATTTTGGCTGTACTCGAGCGGAGCGAATCATCCTCGGACCCCGTCCCTACCGATCAAACAGTTGACGGGATCCTCACCGCTCTCGAAGCCGGCCGCTCCATGCCCGCTGCTACCAAGGTTCACCTACGTGCCTTTGTCACCAAGCTCGTCCTCTCGGCCGCTTCCATCACGGCCGAAAACCGTGAACCTAGCGATCCCGTCCTTCGTCTGCTGCTGAGCAGGTTGAGGGCCTATGTCTTGCAAAGACTGGCGGCTAGCGCGTCGGCTTCGGAAAATGTCAAGGCTACTAGTACCGCTGGAGAGAAGCTGGCGGGTTTGGGTCTAGCAGAGTTTGTGGATAAGGTGAGGGATTTGGTGGAGATGCTTGGGAGGGTCGGGGAGGTGGATAGAGGGGCGCATGGAGTGTGGTGGGATCAGGTTGCGGAGACTGGAGGGTGAGGCTCAGTAAGGGGAAAGTGGATGGGGGGGCATTTGCGCAACGAAGAGAGTTGATTGGAAGAGGGAAGGGGGGGAGTGATTGCATATATACCATGGCGTTTTTGGTCTTTTGTTTGGGTATCGTTGTCTGTGCCATGGCATGGCACCAGCGATGAGTTTTTCTGGTTTCCATCTGTTTTAGGCGTTGAGGATTTGCAAATGAGCTATAAGGCTCTCGCAAGGGAATAGGCTTCCATGGCATGGGATCGGATATTGTCAGTTTGTGATGGTTTCTGTTTTCGTCGGGATGATTCAAAGCATTCACAGTCCATGATCATTTGACAGGATCATGAATAGCATCTACTACCAGTATATCTGTGTCTCGTTCACGTTACTTAGCGTCGCTGATGTGACAGCGAATGCAAAAAAAGAATGATTATCATTTTCCCCCTTTTGCTCGTTGTTTTCTCAAGTTTCATCTATAAAGCCTTACCTATCTCTCAACTGCTCTCCTCTGCTCCCGTTACATTGATGACATGGCGGATTTACACGAAGTTTGGGGTAGTGCAGTTGAAGAGATGCGATAGGCCGAGAGTCCGAACAGATATGCAGTGTAGGGGGCATGTGCATGCACTACACTAGACTATGGTGCACCCTAGACTACCTAAGTATCTACTACGCTACTAGTGTAGTGTCGACCAAACGCTAATGAACCCGAGTTGGTTTACGGCATTGTAGGTAAGGTCAGGTAAGGTAAGCTACCACGCTACCTTAGTGTAGTGTAGTGTAGTCTAGTGTAGGTAAGGTATGTAGGATTGACGACGTCTTCTCTCCTAACCTTCCTAGGTAAGCTCAAACTAAGGTATGTTTCACCTGGGGGGAACGTGACGAATGTAAACACGTGCAGCCAGCAAGGCCGGCGGTTATGCCGGTACCGGCTTGGGTAGGTAATATGTACTACTATCATGTCCCAACTCAGCGAAGGTTCCGGCTGGCCCGAGAGACATATGATGGAACTGGTAAACCCGAGCGAGGTATCCAGCATGTTACCTAGGTCAGTTTATGCTAGTTGACATGGAAAGACTCGGAAGCTGATATGATTGGAACGAATTAGCTAGGTAGGTAGTTTGGAACAAGGAAGAACAAAAAGAAGAAGAAGAAGAAGAAGAAGAAGAAGAAGAAGAAAGAAAAAAAGGAGAAGGAAGCACGTGGAGGGGGCCGGGCGGGCGGGCGGGTGGGTAGGTGGTGGTGGCGCGGGCGGGAGGGGGCCGGTGTGAGGGTGAGACCGTGAGGGTGTCATGCAAAGTAGATCGAGAGCCTGACAGACAGACAGACAGACAGACAGACGGCTATGTACGTCTAGATATCAATCGGCATGAACTATAGGTGCCCGGTATGTACTGCGGTTGCAGAATTGGCAGGCACCTATGTACGTCCTACATACGCTAGGTAGGTAGACTACCTACACTACTACACTACGTGTACAGGTAGGTCGCCGCAGCCTGTTCGCCGATAGGACCTGGGGCCTGGGATCGGGTTGCAATCACAGTGAGAAGGTAACTGCACTACTAGGTACAGCGTGTCCCGCCATTTCCCAGGCAGGCATGTTACAACGTCTGCCTGCTGAGGACCTGATTGAAGAGATCCATACCTACCTACCTATGTAGGTAGCTTGGGTGTCAATCACGGCATCGAGTGTGTGAGTGTACGTGCGTGCGTCTGGTGCGACTAGGTGATTTCATGTCTCATGTGCGAGTGATTCCCCTTTCAAAATGTTATTTTGGGAGAAAGAAGGTGGTTGAGAGAGAAAGGAGAGATGGATGGATGGATGGATGTGGTGTTGCTTTTTAGGTACTGGTACAGGTATAGGTACAGGTACAGGTACCTAAAGTCTAGAGGTAGGTACCTTGTAGGTAGGTACATAAGCTTTTGTGGGGAATCTTCATGCGGATGGATCGGTAGTTAGTGATCGACGGGCGACGACGGGGCCGTCCGAGGGTTGTTTACTACACCGCACGCATGGGCCCCTTCCATGGGTTTCATCACACTCACACACACACACACCTCACCTTTTGAAGAATGTGATATCAGCACGCTAAACTGGGAAGAGGTTGCGAATGCCGATTCGGAGCTAGATGGCTGACGACGGGTTCATGTTCGTGGAAGGCACATAGGCGGCGGGAGGTGGAGGCGGAGGTGGAGGTGGAGGTGAGTGGTGAGTGTGTGATGATGCATCGCCGATGTTGATTCTACCTAACCTTACCTTACCTACCAGGTGGGGATCAAGGATCGCAGGAATACGGCATTGTTGTTGCTATAAAGATGGCATGGAAGAACTTAGGTTGTCTGTCGTATACTTACCTCTACACCTCCAGGATAGCAAGCAATCGATTTTCGTGAGCTTTTAGGCTTTTGACTACATACATTACCTGCAGGTACCTAGAGGAGGTAAGGCAAAACATATCTTTGATCCTCCGATCCTCAACAGCCACAACGAGCATCATGCCTTCTCACTCCGAGCATTCTTCCTCTGACTCCTTGGACCTGCCCTCAGAGTCACCGGCATTCTACCAGAACCCATCCGCCTCTTTAGGGTCATCGTCAACAGTCGAGCCCCCTTCATCGCCTACTATGACGTCCTCCTCCTCCTCCTCCTCTTCTTCGCCCATGGGCTCATCCCCCTTCCTGGCTCCCTCCTCCCCCATCGAGCCACCCGACCTGCTGGAGCTCCCCACTCCAACTTCCTCTGGCACCATCCACCAAAGTCAACCCCAAGAACGAATCCTCATCCTCGGCGCAACCGGTAACCAAGGCCGCGGCACTGTCCACGCCCTCCTCTCCTCCTCCAAACTGCACCTCGCCAACTTCCACCTCGCCGCCCTCGTCCGCAACCCCACCTCGGCCGCCTCCCTCTCCCTCACCTCCTCCTCATCACAATCCGGCGCTGGAATTCCTCCAATCCCCCTCTTTATAGCCGACTACTCCTCCCCCGCCACTCTCTCTGCCGCATTTGCCGCATTCCTCCCCACCACGGTCTTCTTCCCGCCCATCCTCTCCGACGACTTTGCTCTCGACTTGACTTATGCGCAAAACGTCATCTCCGCCGCTCGGCAGTGCGGCTCCGTCCGTTCCTTCATCGTTAGCACCGCCTTGGGAACCGATCGCCGCTCCGAGTTCAAAGGGTGGGGCAAGAACGGCGAGTGGTATCCCATGGGTAGCTACTGGCGGGCCAAAGGCGAGATTGAGAAGCGAGTAAAAGAAGCCGGGTTCGCGAGCTGGACGATCATTAGGCCGGGTTGGTTCTTGCATTGTTTGGTGCCGCAGAGGATGTGCGGGTGGAGTTATCTGGGGTTTAGGGAGACGGATGAGGTCAAGACCATCAGGACAAGTTGGAGGAAGGGGACAAAGGTGGCGTGGGTGGATGCAGAGGATGTGGGGGTTGTGGTGAGGGCTGTTGTGGAAGATTTATGCGAGGGGGGTGGGAAGAAGTATCGGAATAGGGGGGTGGATTTGGCGGTGGAGGCTGTGGCGGTGGGGGAACTGGCGAGGAAGATGGCGAGGGTGTTGGGGGAGGATGTCAAAGTGTTGTATGCGGAAGAGCAGCAGGTGGGTGGGGAGGCGATGACGGCGGTTGACACGTATCCGATTGCCATCAGTCAGAGGTGGGCGAATGAGTTTGATACAACGTATGGTGTTGATGCGGCGAGGGAGTTGGGGCTGTTAGGGAAGTTGACGACGATGGATGAGTTTTTGGACAGAAACAAGGGGTTGCTTTGATGCATGTGGGAAACATTGGGAGGGAGGGTGGACCAGATATCTTGTTGCATATTCGCCACTACCTATAGACCCTCATTAACGGAAACCTCGACGGTACCGGCCTCGTCCGAGACAAAATAGATGAGGCCAGCCAACAGATTAAGTAAACCAGTCCGCTACCGCTCGTTAAGATCATAAAAGGCCCTTGCAAGACTGTGATAGGGATTACAACAATTCGAAAAGACGTCGGCTAGAGTCTTATTTGGGTATTACTATCCAGGAATTGCCTAGAACTCAATATCAGAGGTGTAACCAAGATGCTTGGATGCGTAGTGGGAGTATACCTGAGGTATAATGTCAAAGGTCTCAACTATTCTGTCCTTATGCCGTTCTCGTATCCTTTGAATGAGTCGCTGATATCTGTACCGTCTGAGATGACAAGCTGGGCATCGCTCTGCGAAGCCACAGGTTCCGAAGGGAGAAGCTGGGAAACCTCGACGGTACCGGCGTCGACCGCATCAAAGAACTTTTCCTCTTCGGCCGTGTCAAACCCGAAGATATCCTTCACTTTTTGGCAAGCTGTCCGGTTACGCCGGCGTCATCACGACAATATTCTCCCAACAATCTATCAAGATCGAAACTGGGTCGAACTGCTATCTCGGCCCGTGCCTCAAGCATTCTGCTCATGAGAGGTACCCCGTTAGGTTCTACTCGGACGATCTCTATTGGTAGGGCCAGGCCGAGGGACTTGGTTTCGTCTTTGTTTAGTGGAGGAATCGGAGGAATCAAGAGAACCTGGATGGCCATCTTGCTGAAGCTGAAGAAGGAGAAGAAATACTGGTATCTTTTTAGTAGATGTACTAACGAGATACAATGTATCAGTGTCTTACTTCTTCAATGGTATGCGTTTTATTATTGTCGATGATGCGAATTCTACAAGTATCTACAAATTCCACTATTTGAGTTTCCTTAATATCAAGAATATTCCCATTCGAATTTCCTCAATGTTAAGAATATTCTTGATAGGGATCGAAATCTTGACGCTGTCTCCATCATTGTGCGAGTGGAAGATGACCCGTTGTATGCTCTTGCCATCGATATTGAGCGGGAATTCGGAGGCTAATGTGGACGTGTAACGTTTGGAGTTGTCGAATCGAAGTGGGCCAATTGCTGGGCTGTAGAATGGGAAAAGCCTGTTGCCATATTGTGTGTGCCTGTGTCAATGAGGGGCACTGGATTTGGGATCGGATGAAAACACTGCAGCCCAAGCAGGGGCAGAATGACGAATAGATAGAAATAAAAGAAGAAGAAGAAAAAGAAGAAGAAAGGTCTTGGAGAGCACAAGGTCGGCCTTTAAAAGGTTCTTTCCAAAACGGTACTACCTAGACGACCCAAGAGTGAAATGTTCGGTTGCCATGGCTGCCTTCCCTCGCTGTGTTGGAGTGTCGGTTGATCTGCGGATAAGTACCACGGAAGAGCATTGACCATGACCGTAACGGGACTGCTCCTGCTATTCCGGCTCGCTCCGCAATATCTGCCCCTGGAACAAAGGGGGAGCGAGACCGGAGCTCGGACAAGAGACGGGAACTAAAGATGTTGAACAAGGAAAGTTTCCTGGGAAGAGGGCCTGGCGTACGTAGGTACCGTAGTGGGAAAATCTGTTTCCAGACATGCGTTGTGGTTGTTGGACAATAACCACAATCAATGTTTAATAACCAATGCATGTTTCTTATAGGGGGTAAGCGCTGTAAAATAGTGTCCTTGGTTTTGGAGCCGGGTTGGGTCCGAATCTCGAAATTTCTCAAAGTCTCAAAGTCCTACCTTCCTTCTACCACCCAAAGGTCTCTTTATCAACGGAAAGAACTAGCCATTCCTTCCAGAAAAGACCGAATGGCTCAGTGGCTAAGCGGTTAATGAAGTAGTTCTTCAGTTTTCATTCTTGCTCGTGAACTTTGTTCGATTCCTATTCGTGACCAACTTTTTGAAACTATTCCCAAAGACCTTTCAAATAATGCCGGCCTTCACCTTGAAAGGCCACTATCAAGACCACTAAAGTATAGAAGCTTATACCCTATACTTTTAACTTCTAGGATCTTGGGAGACGATCAATGTTTGGAAAACAATTCTTATTTTCTTTACACGTATTATCTATCAGACAACGCTTGTTGTGACTTAGGGTTTCCCGCTTCGGTACCGTAGCGGGAAATCCCCCAAGACATCTAGCATAGTAGGCTTTACTACCTCTAGGCTAGGTAATTCAACTAGGCTAGTTGAATCACCTAGCCTAGTTGTTCAATAGAAGGCTCTGATTGGTCAATTTAGGTGCCCCCTATAACGGTGCGCTAGACTTTTTTTTTTTTTTTTTTTTTTTTTTTTTTTCCACCTGGGCTACTCTTTCCTAAACTCAAAATCCAAATCCTTATATAGATAGAAAGAACGAGCGTTCTTATCAATCAATTGGGCCAGTCACTCAATGGTTCTCGTCGTCGCTTTCTTTCTTCCTATCACCAGTTCGATCCCGCTGGTGGTCATCTTTTTTCGCGTGAAAAGTTTCGCGCAGAAGTGCCCGTGTAATTGTGTGAATGCCCTCATCCGGACTTTGAAGTCAAAGTCAAAGACTACCTACTAGGTACTATAGTAACTACTACCAATGGCCCTTATAGGGACCTTCCAGAAGGTCCTTATAAGGGTCTTTAGCTTTTGCTTTTTTGCACCCAAATCCGACCAATCAGAACCCTCCATTTTTCAACTAGGCTAGGTGAATCATCTAGGTTAGGCTTACTATTATGGTTAGAAACTGAACTTAGCTTAGTACCCCCCTACTATGCTAGATGCCATCCTTATATGCCCGCTGCGGTACCCTTTCGCTGTCTTTATTGTGGCATTTATTGTCGATACTACAGATCTCCGGAGACACCGACAATGAGAAAAGCCAGTCCATGATCAAGAAATCTCGGCTTCCACTTGACATTAAGGTGAGTTATCTCCAGCAACTGCTTGCTGAGTGTCATGCAAATACGGTGCTCTTGAGCCTCAACTGGCTCCATCGTGGATATGAATTGACTGCACTAACAATTAATCCCGTTGACGTCAAGTCACAAGTGCCTTGTCCCTTCCCGGCAATCGGGCAACTGAACCTGCCCCCACCCCGTCTTCCCTTTCCCTGACAGATGAGAAAGAACGACAGTCTTGGCAGGGGAAAGTTTGTGGGGCGTGTAGGGGTGTATGTAGGTAGGTACGTAGGTAGTTGTCACTCTGTCGGTGCAGGTGCAGACGGGACTCATTTGGGTCGGCTGGGTAGGAGTAGTGGGGTCAAACGTACTTTCCAGTTAGGTCAACGCTCCTTCTTCGTAGTCAACTTTGTCTCGACATCCAGATTCCGTCTCTGAAAGAAAAAAAAGTCCAATTCCTCTTTGCTCATGACTTCGCTGGTTTTGAGAAGACAGGAAGGGGTAAGTAGGCCGTACCTAGGTCAACTTCTACTACCATTTTTCTGTCTAGCAATTCTCCACCCGAAGCTCTTGGGCCTCTTGCGCGACCACCCCAAACCGCATGCACAACGAACCATGACTTTCAACGCCAAAGAACTCCAGGGAAATTCAACACTGGCAGGAAAAGGAGACACTGCTGGAGCCGATGAACATGTCCCTCGATACACAGCGCCAGTGAGCCTGCCCCCCACTCAACACCCTCAAAGTCTCGCGGTGGGTCTGCCCTGGCCTCGGCAGTTCCGCTTCGGCACGGCTCTTCGTCATTGCTTGCGCGCAAAGAAGTGGTAGAAATCGTTGATGTCGTATCCCGCCAAGTTTGATGATGTGCTAACCTTGGACTGATATACAGGCCCCTTTCGATTCTTTTCGTCGCCATAGCCGTCTTTCACTGTTGGTCTTGGGCCATACCCTCGAAATATGAGAAGCTGTGGCCATTTTCAGTACATCATCCGCGACAATCCGATCGACGTACGAACAACGGCGGTGGTGGTTCCCAGCTTTCCGCTCTCCCACTTCTATTACAATCATTCGTGCTGCCTGTCCTAATAACAGCACCATCGCGCCATTTCTTTGCACAGTTAATGCTGCCAAACATACCAAACACGAGGCAAACCAGGTGGGATTTACTGTGGGTGTTGAAGGTCAATCACGCCCTTCCATGTCTGCACGTGATTGTGTTTGTATAGTACTATGCGCAGACTGAACACAGATATACAGATACAAACCGAACAACATGTTGCGAGCAAGTTCGCTCACAAATTGCCAGACTTGGATACAAATAGCACTCTTGGTCTCTGCATAGTCCCCTGTTCTTGAGGGTCAGACGTCTTCGTTCATGTGTTCTTTTCACCGCTCCTCGTTGATTCTTTCACTGTATGGTCATTTGTTAGTACTCATCGCCTACTGCCTGCTACATCTAGGCGCTGCAGTATCACCTACACACACTTGCTTCGCCCTCTTATTTTCCTCACCTGGCTACTCGACCAGATAATCGCTGATTGGTAATATCTTCATTCCTAATATCCGGCCTTCTCTGATTCCCTCTTTTTGTCGAAGATGAAGTTCAAGTGTTCTTTCATGTCTCACGTTGTGTTCGTTCTTCACTATTCCATCTAGTCACTGTTCTGAGGGCTCACCTACCGAACCATGATTAATGGAGGACGAACATACTGCAATGTCACAACAAGACAGCTTGACCAGCCCGACAATGATGCATCCCCGACAGCGGACAGCGTCTTAACTCGCTACAACCCGTTCCAGCATCCTACCCATATTGCTGCTAGGCCTTCAAACCCGCTCTCTCCCATTTCTTTTGCCCTTGTGGATGGACCTCGCATTGAAACCTCCCCTGCTTGAAATACGGCCGTTCCTAGACGTACAGGTCCGCCTTTCATCCCATCGTCCAATTCCACCCCGCTAGCCACCATATAAGGCCCCGCGTCAGGCCCTAATTCCAGCGCGGACCAACTGGCCAGATGGCCGAGCGGTTCTGTGTATGAAAACTGCCGGTGTGCGTGGTACCCGTGGCACAGTTTTCGTAAGTCGCAGCTGGAGCATGGTGGTTCAATCCGCCAAGTCTTCTGGGCGACTGAGCTTTTTGCCTTGTTTGTCGCCCTGTACAGCAGTTGAAGATGGCATGGGTACCTTCTCCGCGTTTTTCTCTTTCATTTGTATTTGCTTTGGAAATTTGTTTTACATACCTATTTTTCGCTCAAAGCGTAGCGTTTCCGATCGTGGGGAAGCATTGCAGCTGGTGCAGGATGCCTGCGTGGCTCAGCGGCGCCATCATGAAATCAGGAATCCGAATGTCCAGGGCGGCCGGGCGATGTTCGTCTGTTAGTGTTTATGCACCATAGCCCTCAAAGTCTAGTGACTGCACTATCACTAACACATCCCTTTCTTCTCCACTTCCTCTCCCTCCGCAAATTCCGTCGACGACCGACTGTCCGCGCCATTTCTCTACCGATTTGTCAATCTTGTTCACGTCTTCACAATACGTACCACTACCTATATCAACTAGCTCCTATAATACATGGACCTGTCCTCGATACGAAGCACCACGACTGACGTTGGACACAATCTCGGCTCTCAAATGGCACCACAAGTTCAGCCCCCAACACTTGACAGTCTGCGACAATGCCAAAATCTCCGGCGGCTTCAAACTCCAGATTGTCAATCGGGCGGAGCGTGTATTCATCATCCCATCTTCTCAGGAACAGATCGTTTCAACTGGCTGGGTCCAGATACACCCAAATACCGGCCCCCATCCTACCTATTGTTTGCTTTTTTCTGAATAGAGTGTGGGTCCACCATACCGGTGAGCCAACAACTGGAAAATATCAAGAACAATAGGAATGTTCAATCCTCAATACCTTGAGGCATTCGCCGTGACTGGTCACGAATAGGCCATTCGGGTGATGATAGCATCCTGTAAAGGTTGAACACGATGTGCTAGCTATTAATTGACCGTTAAAACACCGCGGCTGCTCAAACTTCCGACCCTCATCTTCCTCGCTCGATTAACAATTCGAGAAACAAAAACAGCGACATCGGCTATACTCATTTGATACTGTCAACCTTTCGACTCTCAAACACCCTACTATACCAATCACAGCCACAACAACGCCGAAAATGCTCTCCTCTCACACGACTCACCAACAACAGAGTTGGACACATATTGATCAACCTTCCACCCCACTACCCGGCGCGTCACAATCTCGATCTGGCGTCGGCTATTCTTCCAGAACCTCTCTGTATGTCTGACCCTATGGTACCGCCATTCTCTCGCGCAATAGAATTGTGTCGTACTAACAACAGTTCGCTAGACGAGCCTCGCCGTTTTCTCGTTCAGAATCGGATTACTCGTTCAATTCCCCAAACCCGACCGTCCACCACGCCCTTGAGTCGACTCCCCTCGCTGGCTCTCCTGCCTCTACTCCGCTATCAACCCCTTTTGATACGCCTGTGGCCACACTTGTTCTTGGGCCCGTCAAATCTGTCCACCGTCCTGGAACGATTCCCGTCACACCACCCTTGAGTCCACTTAGGGTGCCTCTGCTTCCTTTTGTGGCAGCATCATGCCAGATCGATGATGACCCCGGCTTTTTAAGAGCATTGGATGAAGATATGGGGGGATTTTGGGCTGATAGAGCGGAGGAATTGGAATCCGAGATTCAACTTCGACAAGTCGTAATTGCCAGTTATCAGGGGGACATTGCAGAACTTACAGAGCAGGCCAAAAGGTCGTTGCGGGCAGATTTGCAGAGGAGGGTAGCCTATTTGGAGAAGCACATGGCAGTTCATCTCCAAGATCAAATTGAGACTCGAGAGAAGCTGGCTCAGGCTACCGAGAATTTGGATGCACTGCGCGCTGAGGAGCAACTACAGCTGGCGCCGGTTGCTGAGGAAGCAGCGGTACCAATCGAGGAAGTCAACAACAGGCTAGCTTTGGATGAGTCCATGAGCGCAATACAAAGCATCGCGCAGCTCGCTAGAGATCTATTGAACGACCCTCGCCTAAAGACTTCTACGCCGGCCTTTCCACATACTCCATTTCTTGCTTCCCCAGCGCCCACACCGGCTCCAAGCCCTGCGGCTGGCCCCGATACGACTACAGCCACGAATCCAGCCCCGACGCCAGATCGTCAGCTTCCAGTCCCGTCTGCACAACCCACGTCCATCGATACACAACGGACACAGCGGAACGCCAAGGGCAACGACAACGGCAAGCCCAGGCTTGTCAAGAAGCCGAAGCTCCTTCACGAGCTCAAGTGGCTTTCCCAGGTTGGAGGAGCCGGGAACTCGGCCGTTGTTGGACACGCAATAATGAAGAGGATGGGGATAGCGAGAATGACAAGTGGACTGGAACTGAAAAGATGGCGGACGTGTCGAATGAGAAAAGAGTCACCGATGAATGGGCTGGACGGCTCCGAAAGAGGACCAAAGTTTGGAGGAAGAGTTCAGGAAGGTACGAGGATGCGGCCAATGTTGAGAAGCCAGTGATGGGACTGAGTGAGCAGAAGAGGAGGGTGGGTCGGCCTCGGAAGGGAAAAAGGAGGTAGTACATTGAGGATTCCGAAGCGGGCAGAAGACTTGAGGAGAAGGTAGAGGCCAAGGCAGACAAATATATCAACAGCTTCTTCCTTTTCGTGCGCAACTCTCGGAACTCCTCACCGACATCGTTTTAATGCGAAGCAACTTTCAATCCTCCCAAACCTGCAACAGCTAAGCTACAATCTTCAAACCTGAAAGAGATAGCTTAACGACTGCATGACTCCAGCAAGCGATGTCTTTACCACAGGCGTCTCTACCTCTCCATGCCCGCCAGCCAGCAATTCCTCAAGACTATAGGTACATTTACCAACTCAGCGGGCATACCAAGTAGGGAGAGTTGACTGAACCCCGAACCATAGCATTTGCGATCATACCTGCATACGTGCGACGAAACACCGACAAATCCTCCGCGTTGGGTAATTCTATGTACAGGAACAGTAACATGGTTATTCAATTTTATACCCGACGCACTAATTCACCTAGGAATTATCAACAGTAACAATGATAATCCCGACGGAATTCCCATGCTTAGTAATATTTTATAAGAAGGAAGTCTTAAAGGACAACTCCCAACCCCCAATCCAATGTCCAAAACAGTCATCTAGGTACCATCAACAGCACACGTACCCGAAACAACATCTGCCTCGACGATAGATATCATCTTGTTTTCATCTGTCTGTACTTCTTATAACCCACTCGCTGATCAAAGGAATATCTCTACAGTGAAGGCAACATCTGTCGCGAACCTGGCGTACCAATTTCTTCCCGTTGAGTCGGCTCTTCAAGGGTCCGTGGATCGAGAACCTGGAAAAATTTCCACTCACCCATTCACTCATCCAGTCAAGGGTCAAAAAAAACCTGAACCTGGAGTGGCTTCTTCACTGTTGCAAGGAAAATTTTAGTGTTTAGGGCTTGTATAAATTTGATCTTTTCACCTGGTTTGCAACTCTTATTTGTTTCCCGAAATCATCTTCCCTTCCAAGCGCAAATCCAGATATTTCGATCAGGATACCGACCTTCACATCGATACCGACTTAATCCCGACATCGCTACACCATAGACACAATGTTGGCAACGATTACACCTACCTCTGGTCAAGTGGCTCTTGCCCAAGATACTCCTACCTCTAGCAACAGCGTATCCTATCGCTTGCTCGACGACGTCGACATCATCGAAACCATGTCAACGTAGGTCCTCCTATGTTTCCCGCGCCACCCCCTAATTAATGTTGCCCTATGCTGACATCGGATCAGTTTACGCGATCTTATCGGTCATCCAATCACTCCCACAATCATCACCAAGCAATTCGCACCAACTCCCCGTCGGGATGGGTTTTCGCGCCAACGAATCACTCACCATCACTCCCTCTCCTTTGCCAAACTCCAGCCGCGGACTATCACCTCTATCAATAGAGGTAGGAAGGCTTCACGTCCGACTTCGAAGCGGTTCGACAGACGGCAATCGCGCACCTACTGGCCTGTTTGGTACCAGAAACAGCGCCGGCGGGAACGCAAAGAGGCCGCACGTAACATGAAGTTAGACGAACAGCGGCGGTTGGAGTTGATGGAACTTTGGGAGGACGAGTTCTTCCAGATCTTGATGTATCTTCTAACGGAGCATCTGAAGAGGGCAGTTCTTGCACTGGCGCTGGAGCTCCGGAGGGAGATGGAACGATTGGACGAGATAGAGCTGGAACTATTGAACGAGATGGAGGATTTAGGTTGAGCAACTAGCCTACTGCCAATTGCCATCATCTAGTTGTATTTTGTACTATGTGTTATAGAGGTACTTTGCCCAACACTACCACTTCCCATCGCAGCTGCCCGTCGGTGAAGTCTTCACTGTCCGATTGCAGCATCCGCATCAATCCCAGCCTCTATCACTCGCCGTTGTACTAATAGAGTTTCTACGCTCGCACATGAGATGAACTCGGTCGCCCAGCTCGGCGGCGCTGGCAACACTATCTCCCTTGGGAAGAGGAAGCGGGATACCAACGACGAAAAGGAGGAGGATGCCGAAGTGGATGATCAGAGATCTGAGACAATAGCCAGGGCTTCGCCGATGAGAGATAACACCATGCTTGGAGTATGGGCTGGACGACTGCGTTCATGGGCTGTCAAAGAAGAACAGAAGAAGCTAGGAAAAGGAGGAGAAGATCAGAGTGCAAGTGGCGGCCGTTCAAAGAAGGAGGACAGAGACAGGAAGTAGGACGGCTGAGGTTGTGCTGGAGAGACTTCGCTACCTGATAGCACTTGAACTGGGAGATTTGGCTAATATGCTAGGTCAATATACCTATATCGAGAGTTCAAGGATCGCATGGAAACCATATTGTCTGGTGACGCTTTGTCAGCTTTGGGTTCTCCATGAGACTGGATGGAACAACGGAAAGGCATGACATAGGACATTGACATTGTGTCACGAGATGACTTGCTTACCTGGATCAATGAGTGCCCGTGTTTTGAGCGTGACCATCCTCTTTCGCCAAATTTGACATGGTGTTGACGATACTGGTGCCATTGGTCGAAGACATCGGGGACCATACCTCTGGTGAGGGGTGTGTTACACAGGCGCAACCGTCAACCTCCAGGATTGGCGGTCATCTGCGGCTTCCTCTTTGTTGGTCGTGATTGCTTGAAGTTGACGTCCGGAACAGGGAATTTTGGCGACATCCGGGTATGACGTATACCCTCCATTACGGGCATTTTGCAACAAGATTTGCGAGTATGTCAATAAAAATGTTGAAGTGCCATCAAGGAAAGTGAAGTCCTGTGCCACGAAGGTGATGGTGATGAAAAAACAGATATGAAGGGCTGGAGCAGTCTCCCTTCCAAGCTTGAGTCATGAGAGTAACAGACTGGAGGAAGATTTTGCGACACTAACGTAGCTTCCGTTCTCAACACCAGAGCCCCCACATCATCAGATCTTGCAAGGAAACAACGAACCGTCAACTGAAGGCAAGAGCAATCCAAACAACAAGATGTCCGCCCAACATGAAGAGCAGAACCAAATCACCAAGGACCAAAAGCCCACCTGGTCCGAATGGGCCAAGACCCAGTACAACGCCCAATACGAGTCCTGGGTTCCATGGCTAGAAGATCTCTACCTCCGCTACTTCACCAAGGACAACAAAGCGAGTTATGCCACCAAGGGTTTGTGCCGCTCCTTCTTTGATGATTCCCAGTCATGTTGAACCGAGGCCCATGAGACTGACTTCGTCTTTCGTCGACAGACACACTTTCCAAGACCAAGGTCACCAACATCGAACCAGTAGACACCCTTCAAGACGGGGTGCATGACCTCGTCGCAGGACAAGTGGGACAAGGAGGACTAGGACAGCCAGTTGGGGATTTGTTGTCGAAGGAAGGAGTGAATAGGATGGAGAGGAAGGGGAAGAATGAGACGGGTGGTTATTTCCCTGACGTGAGAAACGTGGGAGGGTTATTGGGAAGGGAGTGAGTGATGCTGACAGCAGGAAAGTAACGATTTGATGGGTGTTAGTAGTAAGTGACGATACATGTACGTCTAGGACATCTATTGAATCTATAGGCTCCCCCACCCCCCTCCCCCAAGTTCCCGCCCTCCGTCTCTTACTCATCCCCCACCCCTTACAACCACCTCCCCAACTCCGCCTCTGTCCACTCCCAAAGCCTCTTAGCCAAAGCCTCATCCCTCGCCGCGGCGGTCAACTCCCCCTCAGGCACCCGCTTCCCAACAGGATCATACAACCCTCCATTCACCAACTCCTTTTCTTCTACGGTAGCAGCCCAAACAGTATTCTCCGCCCCCTCTTCCACCGTCACCATTCCCTTCTGCCCCCGAGCCAATTTAGCTCCCAACTTGGTCATCCAATGATCCACAAACCCAAAGTTCTTGACCATATCACTCTCCACAAACCCCGGCGTGACCGTCACCGAAATAATCTCCGGGTACTGCTTCGCAAGCTGAGAGGTATACAGCGTATTAGCCAACTTCGACTCTGTATACCGCCGCCATCTCTGATACCCCAGGAAATCATCCTTGTCCTTAGCTAAACCATCTCCAGACACGCGCTCGAGATCGACGGTTTTCGCCATGCGGTAGCCGTAGGAGCCTAGGCTGATGATTCTTGCACCACTAGAGGTATCCTTGCGTAACAGAGGCAAGAGTTTGCGAATGAGTAAAGCGTGGCCGAGGACGTTGGTGGCAAATTGGATCTCGTAGCCATCTTCTGATTTGCCCAGAGGAATGGCGGCGATGCCGGCGTTGCAGATGAGAATGTCGATTCTCTCTTCGGTTTCTAGCAGCTTTTGAGCGGTGGCGGAGACGGAAGCGAGGGAGGCGTTGTCGGTGGGGAGGAAGGTGATGTTTGTGCAGATGTTGCCGTTGGAGTTGGACTCGGCTTCTGAGCGGATTTTGGAGATGAGTGTGTCTGCGGTGGCGGAAGAGGAGGGCCGGCCGGTTATGTAGATCTTGTGTGGACCGAGGCGGGCAAGGGCGAGAGCGGTGACGGCGCCGAGGCCGCGGGTGCCGCCGGTTATGAGGATGGTTTTGCCGGTGAGGGTGGTCATGGTGTTGAGGGATGAAGAAGGGTTTTGGTTTGGAGACTGGACTTGGATATTAGAATCCGATGGGAAGTTGTGTCTTTTTATGTCCCTGTCCCTGTCCCGGCCTTATCAGTTGCTTATAAACCTCGGGTCCTTGTTCCATTTCGTGGTGGTTGCCTGGAAACTGGAGTGTACTAAGCACCTTGCATAGCGCCGAAGTCGAAGATGTCGTGGTGATAGTGCGACTGCTGATGTGCGGCACAGCCCCAAAAGGACAGCGGCAATAAGATAACCCTTCGAATACGTGATCCTACATCGGTTATCGCGCCTATTGGTCGGTTACCTCTGATCCCTGAAGGTGTCATATCATCACCTCCATGTCTGTGGTCGCCGGCCCCTTCCTGCAAGACAAGGGTTAGGGTTGTCACACCAATCGCTCAGGGACACCAACTCACACAAGACACTCGAAGATAACAAGTGATTACCAATACCCATATGAAAAGTAAGCCCGTAAGTACTCTCTCTAGTCGCTCCAGTTTCTCATCATGTCCTCCAAATATTTCCCTTACCCCCTCCACCTCTGCTCTTACCCCCTCTCTTGACCTCAAGACTACAACCCAGCATCATCCTGCTTCCACGTACTTCCCGGGTACCAACCCGCCCAATTCCCACAATTCTGTTCAACCGTCCCCAAACTTCCCCCACCCCCATCCCTCAAAGCATCCAGCCTCTCCAACACCTGCACCCCCAGCCCCTGACTAACATGCCACCCCACATGACAGTGAAACAGCCACACCCCAGGATTGTTCGTCCTCCAAGCCACCAGCAACCATCCCCAAGCCGGCAACATTGTAGTGTCTCTCCTCGGGGGATTGTTTCCCTTCAAGGTGGACTTATCCGTATTGGGGTTATACTCCCTTATCTGCGTCTCCGCCAGCGGATCAGCTAGGGGCGGGGAGCTACCGAGGATCATGACGTCGTGGCCATGGAGGTGGATAGGATGCGGGATGGGCGAGTTATTTTGCAACAAAAAGTACGTCAAGGTATTAGACCCGGGGATTTGGATCAAGTTGCGAGAGCGCGGGACAGAAGAGAGGGTGTTGTTCGCTACGTAGCGCAGCGTGGGTTCCTGCCAGTTCACGCGCAGCGGCGAGTTGTTGACGGGCCAGAAGACGCGGGCTTGGGAATTGTCTACCGTCAAATCGACATTGAGGGTGTGGGATGTAGTGGGCGCAAAGGAGTTGACGTCCGCGGAACGGGAGACGATAGGCGAGTAATCTCGTTCGGGTGCGGCGCAGCGGGAGTCTGGAGGGGCGACGCCGCGTTGTGTGGGCAGGGAGGCGGAGGAGGCGCCGGAGTAAGAGAAGATGGCGGCTGGGTAAGGGTTGTCGGATTGGCCGCAGGGTAGGGCGGAGAAGGTCACGTTGAACCAGTAGTTGGCAGTCGGCTGGTTGGCATTAATGATGACGTCGTAGCGCTGGCCAATGCCGAGGAAGAGATGGTTGCGCGTGATGGGCTTGATGGGGACCATGTCGGTGGCAACAACTTGGAAGGTGTGCCCTACAAGACTGACGGTGAAGGCGTTTTGGAGGGAAGTGTTAATGAGTCGAAGGAGGTGTTTCTTGCCCTTGGTCAGGGTCTTGCGGGTGTAGGTACCACCGGAGCCGTCGGGGTTGATGTTACGGCCATTGAAGAGAACATTGTCGCTGGCAGGAGGTGAGCCGGGAAAGTTGGGAATGAAGGGATTGCTGGGATTGTTGACGCGGTGGGCAATCTCGAAAACGGAACCATAGTACCAGTCCGAGAGAACGAGTGGTCCAAGATCGGTGTCGTAGTCGGCGGATGCGGGTCCCTTGATGACGATGGGTCCAAGAACACCGTTTCCGTACTGGAGCGGGAAGTGAGAATGGTACCTGGTCTGTTAGCAGACATTGATATGTCCTTGGGGAGTAGACATACCATGCTGTGCCGTACTGGTTGGCGAGGAATGTGTAGGTCTTTCTGCTTCCAGGAGGAATGGGGCATTCGGTAACCCCGTTGACACCGTCTTGAGTGTTGGCGTTGAGCATGCGAAGGCCGTGATAGTGGATCGAGGTGCTGACTAGGTTAGGCGTTGTCTGCTGGGGTATGTGGAGGAGCCCTACCCGTTGGATCTCATATTGTTGATGACGGTGATCTGGAGTCGGTCGCCCCAGTCTGGCTAATGTCAGTACGTGGCTCGCCATGACCTGGAGAAAAAAGGATGTACTCACTTGCGCTAATGATTGGACCTTCAATGTTTGGAGTTGATTGTAAGTATGGCAACATCGCGCGATATGTCATCGTTCACATACCTGGAAATTGGCCTGGATGATGTTAGCTTGATTCTTATTTCCAGCGCTCTAATTGAGACTCACCATTGACAAGCATTGCACTGTACTTCAACCGCCCATCACCCCCTCTCCAAGTGCTTTGTTCGGTCAAGGTCAAGGTATACTGCTCTTGTCAGCCATGCCAGCTTTGCCGCCAAACGAGACCCGGGCTTACTTGTCTCGTAACACCGGTCTCGGGCACATGTGCTTCATAGTCCGTGGTGATATTGAAGGAGCTCGTCCAGCATTGTCTGTTGGAGGCGGTGTTGCATGACTGCCTAGCCCCCAGGACGTGTGGTTGGGACTCTGCTAGTGGACTACCATGGGCGAGACTGCTCAGAAGTAGACTCCATAGGAGTCCGCCAAGAGGTTTGAACATGGTGTTGAGGCGATCCCGAGAGGCACAATAAGGCGATTGACAAAGACCTAGAACAGGGCAGTTGGGCTGGTGAGCTGTGGTTGACAGGCACTACGACCATTTCGCTCTCGAGGGCGTCGAACATCATATACCAAACAGTGAACTGGCTTGAAGATGGCAAAGTGGGTTCGCGATACAGCTGACGGCTCGGTGCATTCATGGTGTCACGACAACACCATGTGGCGGTCAGTGACACTGGCCACTTTCACGACGTGAAGGAAGTGGGTAGCTCAAGAATCAAGATGGTTTGCTCTTGTTGGCAATGGTCTATCTTGCTGCCGTCGTATACACCACTCTCTTCAGTATTCAGTCCATGTCTAAGCATGTTGGATGACTGATGGTGAAGCATGTCCAATGACGAAGCCGCTCCATTATATTTCCTTGTCATGAAGACCGGACCGCCGAACTCCAGCCGTGGACTATTCGAGAGTAGGGTTCAGATGATGAAGTCGAACTAAAATCTCCAGGAAATTGAGAGATTCATCATTGGCCAATGGGACGTTCGAATGAGGTAACAATCTCGTGGAGATCCAAAACGCGACGATAGGGGGCAAGGTATCGGACTTGGTAGGTAAACAACAACGGTCCATGTTACAACAGAATAGTCCATCGCATCGCATGGCCATCAGTGAATTTCGGCCTGCTTCTCCTCAACTGGAATGGCGAGCCATGTCAGTAGCCGCTTCAACTCCCGATGAGTCCCGACCTTGGGGACATGGTTCCTGCAGCTCGGGTTTGGGCCAACCCTTTTATGGCGACCCGCATGAGGAATCGCGGCAGTGACTGGCCGGTCGGGGCAGCCAAGGTATGCGAACCTCCTGCGTGATATTGGACTGGCGAGCCTTCTGACACTTTGGAGGCAGACTGAGCGGAGTTGTAGAAAAGTTTGTTTTCTACTTGGCGGGTGTTGTAACGGAATCCAAATGGCCTGAAAGCGAGCTGACATATGAACAAGAGAGGAAAGGAGAGACAGATCCCCAGGGGACAATTTGCTGTCACAGCTCCCTATCAACGGCCTGTGATAGTCAATTGGAAGGACAGAAATACGAGGCGAGGAAGGTTGCTTGAACAGGTCACCTGCCACTACAGCTTTGGTCGCAAATAGACCGGAGAAAGCTTTGTCGACGATACGACAGGGCATGTGCCACAGCCCTTGTGCCTGTCGATCCTAGTTTCCCAGTCTTCTAGTTGTGTCCTGCTCAGTCTTTAAGCTGCATGTTATCGATCGAGTATGGAAGTCCGAGGGTCGCAAGAGAGGCTGCAGAACTGGGCATTTTGGTACATATCGTGGAGTTATGAGACCTGTCTTGTGGCTGATGGAGGCTGCTGTTTGAGATGTCGGGGTCCGGGGTTGGTCGGATCGGTTACACACTCCCTCTTCCGATGTCGCCGGTTTTCCCTTCCGGGGTAGTCTTAACGGATGACTAGGAGACACACAGCGCATATCGGTTGACGTTATGTCGATTGCGGTGTTAGTGTCTCGGAGAGAAGCCTGTCTCGAACAGTCGCGGGATTTGGGCTTGACTTGCTAGCACGACAAAGGGTTTGAGACTTGCCTGCTGTGCGACAGAAGCGGGAGATTTTGCTTGGAATGTCTTGCATACTTGCCATGTTTCCACGCTCCCGTAAAGCCTTGGTAGAACTAAGCTTATTTTACACTGGAGGCAATTATCCGTCCTTCCTGGCTGGGCATCGGGAACGAATCTTTGTTGGGAAATATCGGAACGCTGGGAAGAGTCAAGAGCCTCAGCTGCCCTCTTCCTCCACTTTTCCGCGCCAATTCCCTGTTGTTCGCCGGGCAGAGAACAATCGTGGAGCCTTGGAAGCAGCCTCGTATTTGTCCCTGCCTGTAACTCGGTTCTCTTGGTATGCTTCATTCCTCGTTCGGTTATGGCCTTCGCATGATGTGGACGAAAGGCTCCTTGGGAAGGCTTATATACGTGGCGTCTCGTAGTTCCTCGTTCGCGTTGGATCCCATCGAGCAGGAGGAAGCTCTCTCGGCTCGCGAAAGGGTGACATTGCTCGGACACCTTAGCAGATGATGGATAACTAGAGATGGCAGTTCAGGTCTGGTTAGCATGGGCGGAGGATTGTAAGTGGTACTTCCAGTATGTAGTCACCGTCAAGCGACCGACGCGCAATCCGCATGGACGACAGGTGACGCGTGCTGATGTCTCCCTGATTGGGCTAATGGAGGCTGAAGGGAGAAGCTGTCGATGACCATTGCCCTTGGTGCTTGGAATCTTTGGAAAGTGAAAGATTCGCTGGTGGAAAGTGGAAGGAGTGGGAAGCGGCATACTTACAGTACGTTACGGTCACAAGTGTCGTCACCTGACCAGCCACGGGAAACGAACGGAAAGCGACGTGCATATAGGTAGAGGTAGGTAGGTACCTACCGAGCAAACGACCCGTCACCCTTCCGTGCCTTCGTCGCCAACAACTACACACAAGACATTGCGCTTCCCTGTCTGCCTCAGCCTGGTCCCTAGAAGGCATGCTGCTCACCAAAGGTGCCACCATCCGGGTTCACACCGGCGAAGAGCCCTTTTCAGTAGAGGTAAGTCCTCGGCGTATCACCTACACCCGGGCACGTACCAGACACAGTTGTTGACTCTTTCATTGCCTAAGCATGAATATGAACCTCAAAACCCATTGTCACCGAGTAGAGCATGGCAATAGCAATACCTCCTCCATTGGGGACAGTCCCTGGAACCGGGTTCAAGTTCCCTAGTCAGGATGCCCAGCCAGCTTCAACGATATGACTGCGACTTCGAAGCATCACTTTGTGTTGGACCGCCATCACCAGCCATCACCATGAACATGGGATGCTCCGAGGCACCCCGCGAAGATTACCTAACCGTGGAAGCCACCCGGTCATGCTGACACGGCACTCATCCCACGTGGCTTGCCAAACCACCTCAGCAGACTCAGCCGCGCCCGGGTTTCGGAGCTGTCAAGCGAATATTGGCTAGCAGCAACCAGTCTAAAAGCTTCGCCATGCCTCAAACACGGCAGTCGAATTATCGTGTCTGCAAGCCATCGTCCTGCTTTCACATTATTTTTTGGTCCTCGACACCAAAATAGGAACATGAGACGGCTGAATGTCCATCCGCTGACGGTGCGGTATTGCTTCCAGAGAGAAGTCAAGGAGGGGTTGAAGGGTCAAGAAGGGATATAAAGATGTCGGTTGATGCTGTGAGGAGGTAGGAACTTCTGAACATCAACGACATCACCAGCTCTCCTGTCAAAACATTGGCGAAAAAGAGACCATGAAAGATCTGCTGAAGCTCTTCTTCTTCCTGGCCCAGGGACTCCTCGTCCTTGGGACCACCACAACAGGGGGTCCTCCCAAATGCAATGCCGACAAGTGAGTGCTCCTTCTCTCCAAGTTTCCCTCGAGCTAACATAGAGGTACTCAGCTGCTATCGCGCCCTCTTCCCCTGTCCATCCCCATCCGCCGTCTCCGTGGCCTCGGCGTTCTGCGCCACCATAACCGCCTCCGGCACCACCGCAACCAACTATCCCACCCGAGCCACCAACGCCTGTGGCTCTACTCCCGATCGCTACATCTCCGCTTGCAAATGCGGCCCAACCTGCTCTTCCACCACCACCACCACCGCTACCGTAACCGCCTGTCCCTCGGCTACCCCTTCCAACGGCGGCCTAGTCTACGGTGACTTCGAATGCCCGTCCCCTTCTCCCCCCTGGACCGTCCAAATCCTCGATCCCTCTTTCTCCCTCTCCACCACCACGATCAACAGCTTCACCGGTAACCGCTCTCTCCGCGCTTCTCTCACTGGCCCATCTACCTGCTCTGGAGTCTGCACCAATGCGCGCATCATTAGTCCTCCACTCCCGATTACCCCAAACACCGACTACAAACTCACCCTCGCCACCTTCTTCCCCAATAACGCAAACGGCGGCACCGGCTCAACCGGCTTTATCGGCGTCCAGATCAACGGGCGTGCAGGCCTAACCATCGACGCCAACGACAGCCCGGGTCGCGAAAAGTGGCGCTTCACGCAGTCCCCCTGGCGTTCTCTTGCGTCTGAAACCACCGCTGAGATTCGTATCGAGTGGATCGGTCCTCCCTCTTTCCTCGACACCGTCACTTTCGCCCCCGTCTCGGCCTATTCCGGATCAACCCCTCCACCTCTCGGTATCCTTCCCGGCGGCGAGTTCGAGAACGGGTTAGGTTCCTGGACACAACAAGTCCCCGACCCCGGTGCCACCGCCGGCGTCGTCACCTTGCCCCTCCCCGGCCAAGTCAACCCCGATTACCGCTTCGGTTCGCACGCCTGGCGGGTTGTCTCTCCCCAGAAACCAAACCCTGCGAACCAAGAGTTCCTCGTCTCTGCCCGTCTTATTTCCCCAACGGTGTCGGTGATCCCTGGGCGAAAGTACTTGATTAGCTTCTCCACGTACTTTGATGCGTTCGGGATTGGGTTCGTGGGGCTGATGGTGAATAACTTGCCGATTTATACGAGGGATCCTGCAGATGCAGGGCAGGGAGGGATTGGATGGTGGGGACCGAATACGGTTTACTGGACGGCGCCTGAGAACGTGTCGAGTGCGCAGCTCAAGTTTGAGGCGGTCATGTCGGAGGCAGGGACGATGGGGGTGGATGCGGTGGTTATGGTGGAGGTTAATCCCGCTGCTGTCACTGCTTGAGGTCAAGCGAGTGGGGGGGGCTGCAGATGATGTAGGTGCTTGTGGTGGTGATGTTTGGAGGCCCTTTTACTTTGGTCAGCCCTGGTGACATGGAGTTCGGGATTCGAGGTGTCCACAGATGGTAGGAGTGATGAGAAGTCCAGGGGGTAAAGTGTGATGCAGGAAGGCACGGTGAATCCGGTCGAAGCTGAGAGTTGGAAAGTGCCTCTTTGGCGTTTGAACGGCGGTTGGGTTCTCTTCGAGATGCTGCTCGGGTCTTTGATGGGAAACAGCGATAATAGCAATGTACTACCCGCCATGAAGAAGGATTAAAGGCGGGCAGTGGCAATAAGTTAGTAGAGGTACTGTTTGTTCGAGCCAGTGGCCCTCCATCTACCTTTGTCCCTGCTCCAATTGTTCAACCAACTCGTTTTCGTTCATCTTCACATATTGGCTTTTGACATTGTTATTCACACACTTCTGTCTTGCAACCCGTTATGGCGTCATCAAGCACGCCCTCCCACTCCTTCACCAGCGACGTCAGATCAACGTATAGCGTATTAATTCCGGAACCAAACACACGTTCGATTCCTTAGCCCAGCGACATGTCTCCCAACAACAGCCCTCCTTGGCCTCGTCCTGTCACTCCGGGACTATATGTTCCTGTTATTTCAGTGCTGACGGCACCACGTCCACCGCCATCGCCTCAGCCACTCCCCGATCTGGGACCTCTGGAGCTTCCTCCGGTTGACTGGGACCGGGTCCTTCAACAACAAAGGGATGGGACTCCAGTGTCCACCCTCATATGAGTCCACTTGTGAGCCCTCTGACCGTGACCTTCAACCCTATCATTGAGCTTGACTTGCCGCACCGTCCCCGATGTCCTCACGCACCTTTTTTGACTTCACGCACCACATGTCAGCTGTCATAATTACAAGCCGTTTTCCCATAGAAATTTCCGTATTTTCAATATTTCTAAGCATCATAGTGCACTAAGTTAAAGAAGGGTACATTAAATTAAAAGGGTACATCAAATTATAAGGGTACGCCAAATCATCTAGCAATATTTTATAGTATTGAACGAGTAATAATCTATTAATTTTTACAATAAAATTAAAGCTCTATAAGGCTTTTAATTATCTACAACCAACGGATTACTTAAATTACTACCCAGCCATACTCTATATAAGTCTAGGTCTTCTAAGCAATCTTTTAATAGGTAAATTTATTTAACCTCCTTATTTACTACTTCCTTCTCCCTCCTTCTAACCGCTACCCGCTTTCTCTAATCTATTATAGCGTAATCTAAATTAGTAAGGTACTCTTTTTTAATATTATCACTATTAATAACACTCAATAGAGAGTTTAGTAGGGAGTCCGGTTCTATTAGAATAGGGTGCTTATAGGAAGTACATACTACGCGGTTAGAGGAGGAGGTTAGAATTAAAATTCTCGCTTTACCTTTATTTAATCCCTTTAATCTACCCCTTTTATATTTAAACGGCTACTCTAATAGCTAATTATTATTACTAATAATAATATATTCTTACTTATTATTAATAATATTAGTATTATTAATAATATTAAGAGCTTCCAAATTAGGATTAGAGACTTCAATTCGAGAGTAATTACGTCTCGTACCGCGGGGGATATAGCTACCTCTTCCAATTCGAACTGCCCTGTAGGGACCTTGGGCTCCTTTACTAGTACTATTATTACTAGCGATAGGGGTAGGGACGACGGCTTTATTACTAAAGGGACTATATTAGTTCTTTAGCCTCTCCTTAGGAGCTGTTTTAATTACTGAAATAATGTAAAAATATTAGTTTTATACATTTAGCGCCTCCTCGAAATATTAGAAGGGATAGTAATCGATTTTATTAATTAGTACCTTCTAAGGATTATTGTAATTATACTACTTTAATAATTCGTAAATATATAATAAGCTATATTAGTTTCTAAAATTACTATAGTAGGAGGGGAGCTCTTGAGGGCGGAGGTTACAACTTAACCGTATTATATTAGACACCTTTATATACTACTCCATTAATATATTTAAACCCTAATTAGATATTTAAAATCTATAATCACCTAGCCAACCCTTCTGTAGATACTCGCAATATACTTAGGTACTAAATAAAGTGATACCCTCCTTATATAAATTATAGCGCTTTTAAGTAATAGCCTTAATAGTATAAAATACTTTATTAAGACCCGTACGGGCTAATAATCCTTCTATTTTAATACTAATATTAGTAGATTCGTTAAGGGAGGTAATTCTACTACCGAAGTTAAAATTAGTTTTAATATAATAGCCCGCCTACTCTAATTTATTAGGTATAAATTCGTCGTCAATATACTTCAATAATCTTAGTTAGGTCTCTTTAAAGTTGGTATTTATAAACCGCTTAGCGTTAATAAAAATAATCGAATTACTATTAAATATTATATATTACTAGTAAGTAAAGAAGGTAATCCTCGTCTATATTATTTAGGTAGGTAGGGAGCCTATTTGAACCTTGGTTCTGGCGGTGGTACGTACCTTCTAGTACTCTTATTAAAGCTTCTCGAGATTAGAATTGTTATTAGAATTGTTACTTTGCTAAGGTTAGGCAGACTAGGGGGGTTGGGGGGAAGGAGATTATAAGGGAGATTATAAGGGAGATTAAGGGGGAGATTGGAGGGGAGACTGTGAGCTACGTATACTTTAGCGGGCACCCCTCCCTCTACTTCTCTCTCTACTTCTACCGCGTTGGGAACCGCGCCCTTAATAATTACCTATTAGGATACTAAAGAACTACCGCCTCGAGCACCGGGAACTAGCCAATATAGGCACGGAAGGAGACTCGGGACTACTAGGAATAGAATACTATAATGCTATAATACTAATACTTTCTATAATTTTACTAGATTTTTGCTTAAAAGTATTAGGACGACCGATGCTTCCTCTCGCTTTACTAACTTCGAATTTGGGAGTATTAAAATATTCAATAAAATAGGGTTATAAGGGGGACGCTCCAACGCCGTATTGTAGTAGTACACTAATTAGGAACTCTATAATTACTAATTATATTAGAATAAAATTTATACGAATATAAAAGTAATCCAAACGGGCATCTTTTATTATAATCGGTAACTATTAATATATTTTTAAATTAACCCCTAATTTAATATCCTCTACGTATAACTACAACTATAATTACCTCAACCTACCTTTCCCTTACGTTCTAATAAATTAATAATTCCTCCTCCAGGAATTAAACCAATACCGTTACAATACATACACATAGTAGTTAATCTATTTCCCGAACCGCCGAAGCAATCCTTCGCCCCTTTTATACTACTACTCTTTTAATTATTATTATTAAAGTCGTATAATTTCCTCCGCCCTTATTATAATAGCATTAGTTTACTATAAAATTTATTAAAGAAAATAATAATAAAGATTATCCTTTTATATTACTTTAAACTCCCTGTTAATACCCCTAACCTACCGAAGTTAATAAATTCGTATATAAATAATAATTACTCGAATTTCAATTCGCTATTATTAAACTCCTCTTAAATTACTTCCTATTATAAATATTTTAGTAGGATTAGCTCGCCTTCGTAAGCCTTTCTAAATAAAATATTATTAGTAACTACCCCCCTATCCCCGCCGGTTCCTATTACTAAAACTACTTCTTTTATAACTAAACCTATATTTCTATTATACCTTCCCCTATTACCCTCTCTCTTATGATTATTACTATAGCTATTCTCTTATTACTTATAATTCTACCCGCCTGTACTAAATATTATCCTAAGTATAATATTATTAAATTTACAGGCGAGAATTTATTTTAATTCTAAAACTACCTTTATAATATTAATATATACTTTTATAAATATCCCTATACTTTA
This sequence comes from Neurospora tetrasperma FGSC 2508, assembly GCF_000213175.1. Taxonomy (NCBI): domain Eukaryota; kingdom Fungi; phylum Ascomycota; class Sordariomycetes; order Sordariales; family Sordariaceae; genus Neurospora; species Neurospora tetrasperma. The sequence continues at coordinate 151,544 of NW_009799103.1, read as the reverse complement.
CTTTTATTCGCTATTAATTATATTGAAGGTAACCCTAAGGATACTTAAATTAAATATATATTAGCCTTTTAAAATAAGTTTAATTATAATACTATTCGCAATATACTAATATAAAATAATCTTTGTACTTTCTTAGAAATAGAGTATAATAGTAATATTCAAACTATTAAACGGTCCGCTCTTAATAAATTTGAATATATATAGTAAAACGCCTCCGAAATAATCTATAATTTCTATAACCGTTACTATACTAAAGAATTTAACCTCTCCTACAAATAGCCGGAGTATATTCGGGTTATTATATAAATTAATTAATTATATCCCTTATTTAAATAAAGTATTCTTTTAACGGCTAGTATTAATATAATAAATAAAATAATAGTGTATATAGAACGGCTAAAGGGCTTAAAAACTATTGAGCCGTCTATATTATATTATTAAAATTAAGTATTTTTAGGGTATATTTAACTATTTTCTTCATTTTAATCTACCCTTACCTCCTTATTAAATACTTTCCCTCCTTCGTCCTATAATATTAATCCCCCCAATTTATCCTATTATCCCCTCCCAACTTTTCTAATAAACTCTAATCTTATTTACCCCCTCTATAATTAAAAGGATTATATGTATAATTATTATACTTAATTAAAATTGCCGAATACCTATTATAAATATAATATAATTGGTTATTTTATATTAATATACTAGAATTAAATTTACTTTAATTATAACGAAACTAATTATTAGTAATAGAATTATCCTATTCCCGTAGGCGCTTTATTGTATAATATAAATACTATACTAATTATAGTTAAAGTAGTAGCCGTACCCGCTTAGGATAATATAGGTAAATTATAATTATATTTAGAAATAATATTATTAATAAGGATTTATAGAGATTGGTAGAGTATTTGAGGGTTAATAAATTCGGGTACGGAATTGAATTTAATTAATAAGTATTTACTCCTATCAAATACAAAAATTAATCTTATACCCTATTGTCTCATTAACTTCTCCCTTCAATCTATTCCTATATATAGTACAATTACCTATTTTATTAAAATATATAACTCTTATAGTACTAAGTAACTAAAATAAATTATATTTACTATTATTAAATCTCTAGCTATAGAAATTATTTTCGGCTACCCCTAATTTTAAAAGTAGAACCTAAATATTAATTAATAGTAGTAGACGTTCTAATTTTATATTAAAACTAGCAACTTAAAATTAAATATAACGCTAGCGAAGGAAATATATAATACTATAATTATCTTAATAAAACCAAAGTAGGATTCGATTCCTATATTAGACCTTAGGGAGATAGTAAAGTTAAAAGAAGGTTTTCGCCCTCCTATATATATAAATATCCTGTTCAAAATCCCCCCTTCTTTAGTAATGGAATTTATAACCCTATTTATTATTTCGGAGTTATTTAATACCCTATAAACCCCTACCCCCTTATCGAAGGTCTTCCGGATTG
>NW_009799103.1:131515-148504 GCF_000213175.1 Neurospora tetrasperma FGSC 2508 | reverse complement strand
ACCCTATAAACCCCCTACCCCCTTATCGAAGGTCTTCCGGATTGCGCTTAATAGTATCTATCCCCTACTAGTACCCCTACTAGAATTAATACTACCGAAATCCCTAAAATTATTAGAAGAGTTAGGGAATAAGTCCGTCGTTTTTAAACCGACTATTTTACTAAAATATAAAGAATACCAATTGGTTTTTAAAGCCTCAGTAATACCCCTACTTTAATATAATAGTTTGAAGTATTATATCAATTTAATTAATAGAAAATCTACGCTGTAGGGACCGCTTTATATATTTAATATTAAAGAATTAGAAATATTATAAGAATAACTACCTGAAGCGCTCTAAAAAGGGTAGATTCGACCTTCTATTAACCTAGCGGGCGCCCTTATTATCTTTATCCCCAAAAAAGGTAGAAAACTAAGGCTCTATGTTAATTCTAGAAGAATCGGACGGCATTACCCCTTATTTAGGAAATCCTAGACTAATTATTGTTAGTAAAGATCTTTACGAAATTAAATCTAAAGGATATATACTATAGGATTCGGATTCGGGAAGGAGATAAGAAAAAGATAGTATTCTATATAAAATAGAAGTACTACGAATTTTTAATTATACTAATAGGGTTAACAAATACGCTAATAATATTTCAAATATATATTAATAATATATTAATAATATTAATAAATACAATATATATCGCTTACTTTAATAATATTTTAATTTATAGTAAGAATAAAGAAGATTATAGTAACTATATTAAAGAAGTCCTTTAATAGCTATAAAATTAGGACCTCTATATAAACTTAGGTAAGTACGAATTTTATATGAAGAGGGTATTATTTTTATACTATATCGTTTCGCCGGAGGGTATTTCAATAGACCCGAAAAGAGTTATAATAATCGTAGATTAGGAAGCCCTAACGAACATTTATAATATCTAAGTATTCCCTAGGTTTATAGAATTTTATAAATATTTTGTAATATTATATTCAAAGGTAACCGCGCCTTTAATAAAACTATTAAAGGGGGATAAACGGAGGGCATTTAAATTAATAAAAGAAGCGGAAAGGGCATTTATAGAATTAAAACAATTATTTTAAAAAGTATTAATACTATATTACTTCGATCCGGCGTTAAAAATCTGAATAGAGATAGACGTATTAGACTTTACAATTAAAACGGTTCTTATACAATTATATAACAATAAATAGTATCTAATTACGTTCTTTTCGAGGAAGAAATCACTAAAGGAGATAAAGTATAAAGTTAGAAATAGGGAATTACTAATAATTATAAGGGCGTTAAAAGCGTAGAAGTAATATCTATTATATATAAATAAATTATTCTTAGTAATTATAAATCACTTTAATTTATAATACTTTTAGGAGAAGGAGTGGGCGAATATAAAATAGAATTAGTAAATATTAAAGCTAGCGGTATATAATTTTAAAATAGAATATTTATTATAGGGCTAGCCTGTGTGCCTTGTGCCTAATACTAGCGTATACCCTTATAAAATTAATCTTCCGGGCACTCGGCTATACTTCTCTTCCTTTCTCTTTTATACAATTATGTATATTTATATCTACTATCTACCCTTTGCTCGTAATAGTTAACTATACTTTTAACTATTGTATTTATAGTATAAACCTATTTTCTTTTATTGCGCTATTAATTTTCAGTTAGCGCGCGTATAGGAATTGCCTCGCCCGTCGAATCGCCGAGTCTAGTACCCTAAACGCCGATAATTGTAAATTACAATAGTCGTAATTATAGTCTCGCTCCCTTTATTTAGTAAATAAAGGCAAATATTCTTTATTTAAAGGATAAGAGATTGTTTTATATAATTACCTTTTTTATATTTTATAACGAAAGTAGTAATTACGTATCCTTCTCTCCTATTAATAGTACCGACGACCTTATTAATCTCGGTACCCCTCCTAGGAGTATATTATTTAATTTGAATAATATTTATAAAGTATTTAATAAAATCGTTAATACTACTAACGTCGCTATTTATTAAACCGCGCTCGTCGAACTCCTTCCCTTAATAGTAATTAATAACCTTCTTATCGGTATTAGTAATAACAAAGAGAAGAAAGCTATCCCTTACGTTTACTTTAATATAATTAATATTATTATTTAAAATCCTATTTTCTATTCGATTATTACCCTACTTAATCGCTTTTACTATAACGATTTTACTTAATATAGGGATATTACTATTAACCTTAAATATAGCGAGGACGAATTAAAGATTGTTTGCAAAGTAGCTATTAAAGCTTAAAATAACTTCGATTAAAAAAAGCTTAATTATTTTAATTTAATAGTTAAATTCAATAATCTCTAAAAGAAATATAAAAATTTTAATACAAACTACGCTACCCTTAAATCTTATAACGTTAATATCCGGTCCCTACTTAATAATTTTAATAAAATAATTAGTATTAATATTAGTAAAATATTATTTTTAAAATAGATTATAGAGAACCCGCTAGTCTTTACCGGTAAGAAGAATATTAATACTATTCGCAAATATAAAATTTTTAAAGTATAGCGTTTCCGTATTTTATTTTAGTAGATGTACGACCCTTTCCTCTATATTAATAAGGATATTAAAATTATTCGTACTACTATACTATTAGGCTCCGAAATTTTATTTAATATTTAAAATAATTTAGATATTATTTAGGGCGGAGGAGATATAAATTCTTAGTATTAGAAGACCGGCACTAAATTTATAGAGTATTTAATTACCTATTTCTAAAATATTAATTTAAAGATGAATACCGGCTATTGTTTTAAGGAGCTTTTTATAAAGAATATATTATTCGCAAAATTCGAATTCAAACTTACTAATTCAATAAACCTCTATAGCCTTAATAACTCTATAAAGGTTTACTATTTATATAATAAGATTAATAAGCATTTCTACAACGCCCTTACGTATTACAACCTTCCTAAGGCTAACGATTTTAAGAAGTAGCTTACAATTTACTATACTATCGCTAGTAATTTAGAAGATACTAATTACTACTATAAAATAAATATTCGTATTTTTAGTAATAGCGCCCCCGCTATTAATAGAAGCTCCGGTCGTACTAATACTAATATAGGCAGCGCTTCCAACTCCTGTAACGCTAATAATATCCTAATTAATTAAAGTAATAATAAAATGAATTTTAATACTATTAACTTCGCTATTTTTATTTATAAAGATATTCTTAATTAGTATACCTATAATAGTAAGTATTACTATTATAGTAGTAATAATTATATTATTAGTAATTACTTTATTTCTATTAATTGTAGTATTTAAAGCCCCTAATATAATAAGGGTAAGAGGAATAAGGGTAAGAGCTAGGGTAGAGGCCGCTGTAATAGAGAAAAAATTTATAATATTAAAGTTATATCCGCTACCGCCCCCGCTATTCCTGCTATAGCCCCCGCTACTGCCGCTGTTATCAATAATAAATATTATAATAAATTAGAAAACGCTTAGCTTCTATACCTAATTGTAGATATAAGCCTTTTCGGTTATTATTATAGAGATAAATTTTAAACTTCTTAGAATTAGAGGGTTTAGAGGAGGTTAGAATATAATTGTTAAATAGTTCTACTTCCTTAAATCTAATACTCTTATTTTCTTATATTATAATTAAACTATACAAAAATTATTATATTTCCTTTATTAATACTAACTACTCTATATTTACTTTTATTAATCGCTCTTTTATTATTAAATATAACCTTCCCTATTTCTGCTTCTACTATATAAAAAAGTTTATTCTTACTAATAGAATAGTTAAAGGTATTATTTTTAAGGGAGTAATAATTAAATTCTGTATTAAATACTATAATAAAATGATTACCTTCTTAATTTATAATATTTTAAAAAAATACCCGGTTATTTTAAGATTCTTATAAATATAATACTATAAGCCCGAAATCGACTATAATTAATATAAAATACATTTTACTAACCCTGCTTATAAAGGCTACTACCTATTTACCGACTTTTCTAAAGACTAATTAGTAGCCCCGAAAGCCTTTACTAACCGAGTTTCAATTATAGTTATCCGTAGTAAAATCGCCCTAATTCCTTTACTAACCCTAATTCTTTAATTAACCCTAAGGAGTAAAATTATTACCTCCGCTAAAATAGCCCCGGCGCTACTAGAATTAATATTAATTAATAAAATTACTAACCCTATTTAAATAGTACTAGTACTACTAATTCCTATACTAAGAATTTTCGAAGCTAATTATTGACCTATTTCCACCCCTATTAAGGTACTAATAGTTAGAAAAGTTAAATCTAAGGTCGGTATTATTAATACGGCTGCCTTTCTTATTAGGACTAAAACCTTAATACTTTATAAGCCCTATATCCGCTTTAATAATTAATACGTTTCTATAAGTAGGAAGCGCCCTTAAACCCGCTGTTACTATAATTTTAATAGTAATTCCTCTATTAAATCTAATGATATTAGAGAACTCAACGCAGCGACTTTCAACTTTGTTTGCGAATCCTAACAATTATAATTATATATTATAAACTATACTAAAATTAAGAAGTTGGCTACTATAATAAAAGTCCGGGATATAAATTTAATTAAGGAGATAATTATTAATATTTTGGAAAGTAATAGGTAATAATATAAGGAAAGTCTTCCCCTACTTCTTTATAATTTTATTAATAATTTGGCCAGCGCTTACTTATTAGAAGAATCCCGGGAAGTTACGGTCTTCGCCAAAGCGATTTACCTTATTAGAATCTTTAATAAAAATATTCTACTTTATAAGGAGGTAATTTAATACGTATATTTAATTAAGATTTCTAATAAAGATACGAAGAAGTTCTTTAATAAGGCCGACCGTCCAATTAAAACGAAAGATGAAATTATTATTATCCTAAAGAAATTGGAGGGACGGTAATATTTCAATAAAGTAGTAGCCTTTCTTCTATTTTTAATTAAGAAGATCCCGCCTAACCATTCCTATAATTATAAAATTAAATTCTAGCCGGGAGCAACCCCCTTTAACGCGCGGCCGCGCTATATATCTCTAATCGAAACTGTCGTTATTAAGAAATAGATCGATAAAAATTTAAAGAAAAACTTTATCCACCTATTATAATCCGCGGCCGCTTCCTCTATCCTTTTAATAAAGAAGCCCAGCGGCAGTATCTATATTTATATAAACTATTATAATATTAATAATATAATATTAAAAATATATTACCTATTATTATTAATTAAAAAGACCTTTAATATTATTTACCGAATAAAGATTTTTATTAAGTTTAATATTATTACTATTTTTAATAGGATCCGTATAAAAGAAGGGTATAAGTAATTTATTATTTTTATTATTTGTTTTAGTTTTTATAAATCTATTGTCTATCCGTTCGGCCTTTAAAGCGCCCTAAGAACCTTCTAGAACTATATTAATAATATTCTATACAATATCCTCGATATATATATAATAGTATATTTTAATAATATTCTAATTTATTCGGATAATAAAAAGAACTATAAGAATTATATTAAGGAAATCCTACGACGGATAATCTAAGCGGAATTTTAGATTAATATCGATAAGTACGAGTTCTATATTATAAGAATAAAATATTTTAGTCTAATTATTACCCCAAAAGGATTCGAAATAGATTCTAATAAGGTATCTACTATTAAGACTTAGGAGGTTTTAGAAACTAAGAGGGCGCTATAGTAGTTCTTGGATTTCGCTAATTTCTACTAACGATTTATTAAATATTTTTCAATTATTATTAATCTATTATACGAATTAATAATAAAATTAATAAAATAGTAATAGACCGACTGCTATTAAAAATCTTTTAAGGCTTTTAAAAAGGCTTTTAATAATAGTTTAATACTCCGGATTTACGATTGGTCTAAATAGACCGTCGTTAAAACGAATACTTCAAATTAGATTTATAGCGGTACTTTATCCTAATACAATAAAAAGGGTATTTTATATCTAATTACTTACTTTAATTAATAATATTCCTGGGCTGAATATAATTGTAATATTTATAATAAAGAATTACTAACTATCGTTAAGGCCCTTAAAGAATAGTACTTTAAATTAAAGGGAGCCTAAAAGCCTTTTAAAGTCCTTACCGACTATAAGAATTTAAAAACTTTTACAATTAATAAACAATTTACCCCCCGCTATATACAATAATTCTAATTCCTCTCCCGTTTTAATTTTATAATTAAATATCGCCTTAGATCTTTATAGGTACGCCCTAACTTACTAAATAGGAAGCTAAAAGACTTACTTAAAAACGAAGCCGATGAGTAGTTACTAATTAAGAATAAAGTCTTATTCAACTATAATATTTTTATTAATAGAACTTTTATTTTAGAAAATAGAGGCGAAGAGGTCCCTATTAGTATTAAGTATATTTGCAAATTCGAAGTCTTAGACGAAAGGTCGACGGATAATTTAGTAGTAGAAGGCTAAAGAAATTAATTATTCTATAAAATACTATTGCTTGCCTATTAAACCCTAATTACTAAATATAGTCTAAAGAGGTTAAAAATTATATAAAAAGAGTCCTATTTACTAAATATTAAATAATTTAAAAACGGGCGTATTTTTATAGTACCGTCCTTATTGACCCTACTAATATAAAACTTTACCTTTTATTCCTCTACTATATTTACAATTCGCTACTAGCTAAATACCTAGGCTATAAAAAAATTTATTCGTTATTATTATAATCTTTCTTTTAACTAAGGATATATATTATTATTAAATTGTATTATAAAGCCTACTTAGTATATACTAAGTCTAAATTATTATAATACGCCCCCTATAATACTTTTAAAACCGTTAGTAATACTTTTTATATTATAGAAGGATATTTCTATTAATTATATTACCCCGCTAATCCCGTACCTATACCGTAAGTAAAAATTCAAATATATTATAATCGTCGTCGACCACCTTACTAAAATAAAGTACTATATTCCTACCGTCGGCTTAATAATAGAAGATTTAGCGGAGCGTTTTATTAAAAAGGTCTATAGTATTTATAATCTACCGGACTTTATTATTTCCAATTATAATACCTAATTTATTATATAATTTTAGAGAGTTCTATTATTGCGATTAGAAATTACCTTTAAACCCTTCTCTACTTTCTACCCTACTATTAACAATTAAATTGAATGTATTAATATAGAAATAGAAGAATATCTTTATCTTTATATTAATTAGGCTTAGGATAATTAGGTAGATTAATTACTAATTATAAGATTCGTAAGTAATAACCTAGTATTTAAAATTATTAGCATTTCCCCCTTCTTTACTAATTATAGTTTTTACCCCTATATAAATATTAAACCGGCGAAACTATATCTACTAAAGATATTAGTAGTATAATAAATAAAGTATTTTAAAATTAATAAATGTTATAGGACTGGCGCCCGACAAGGCATTTGGCTCTGACTGGCCAGACTTGAGTGCTAAGATGGCAACCCGTATTAAGATTACTCTAATCGATTCGGACCGCGGTACTATAGCGCCCCGGGCTTCTAGAGCATTCTCTTACTATTTTAGGCTACAAGGTACTACTACTAGAGCATACGGCTATTTAAACTCTAGTACTCAACCTACTTAAAGGGTAGCGTTTTCTCCTTTCTTTCTTCGTAGAACCTTAATATATATATAGTAGCCAATACCCGCGTATTACTCTACTATCCCTTTATATTAGGTTCTACCCTCTTATTAATTAACTATTGGAAGAAAGGAGCCTATAATTAATAGTATAGCGTATATTAGTATTGGAATAGTTTCTTTTTCTATATTGAATAATAATAACAATACTAATACCGATATAAAACTTCCTACAATTCTTTAGCGATAGGAGGTACTAGAGTACCGTCCGATATCACCAGCCTATTTAATAATCTACTCCGAGCCCTATAAACTAATCTAAAGCTAAAGGGGAAGGTTAAATTTATAACCCCCTTTTTTATTTATTCTTAGCCTATTTTGAAGCTTAAATTTATATACCCTACTAAATAGGATCCCTTCAATAGTAAAGATAAAGGAAAGTTTAAAAATAATAATAAAGAATTTATTAGTAATTTTAGTAAAATATACTAACGGAAGCTATTCGAACTCCCTAAGTAGGATAATAAATCTACTACCTTTCTCTTTTATTATAATAAATTAGTTAAAATATATAATATAAACTTCAAAGCCGGTTTATATATTAATCCTAATACTATATAGATTGAAATCTTTAATACCCTACCAATTGATAAGTAATAGCGGCTAGAGGGCTACTAAACTGCCCGTACCTTCTCTAATAATAAAGACCCGACCGAACTATTCGAATAAATTTAGTAAGTTTTTAGTACTTATTATATTTAAAATTATACCCTCAATAATTTTACTAAAATAAAATAGAACGACGGCGAACTATTTTTTAAATTTTTTACTAACTTTAATAATAAGTTTTTAAAAGTTAGTAGTTATAATTAGAATAGTTATACTAAATTTAAGTTTCTTTATAATACTATTAATAAAAAGCTTAGTAATTACCTTTTTATTATAGAGCTTTCCCACGATTATTTTATTTATATAGAATAGTTTTAAAATATTATTTATAAATGTAAAAAGACTATAGAATTTTAAACCCTCTATTAAAGTTACTTTTAAAGCGGTAATTAGGGTAATTAGCGGTTTAAAATATATTTCCCTATCGCTCCCGGTTCGGGCCGTTCTAATTCTTAATATTAAACCTATAATTCCCCCTCTACCCTATCCCTTAGAATTTAATATAATACCGATGGCGATATTCTTATAGGTATAATTAATATTCGTAATACTTACGGCCGAGGTTTATCCTCTTAATAAAAAGAATAAATTAAATAGGTATATTAGAAAGAAAGGGATAAACGCTATACCAAAGGATAATATATTTACTATAGCGCTATAGGCTATATTATTATTAAATATCCCTACTTCCCTACTATAATTCTATAAATCAAAGGAGTATATATTTAGGTTATTTAGGTAGCCTTATTATTTAACGAGGAATTTCGAGTAATTGAAATTTCTAATTCCGAATTGGACTAGGGAAAAGAAAAATTCTAATATAATATCGGGTATTGAAGCCTACCCCTAAAGTATTAAGTAAAGTAGAAGAGTCTAAAATTTAAATAGAAATAGGACTAATTTTAATATTAATTCTTATTAATTCTATTAATTTATTTTACGCCCTTATTAATAAAGGTTATTAGTATTATACTACTATTAGTAAAAATATTATTTAGGATTTTTAAATCCCTATTATTCCGATTCCGGCCTGATAAATCCGGGGTACTATAATAATTATAAAGGGCGCCCTTATTCAAAATATTACCTATTTCTTTATAGAATTCCAAGGTTGTATTTTACTAATTTATATATATATAGTACTAAAATTTAAATATTCTATTATCCTCGGGAAGCTATAGTTAATAGTTAATTAAATATATTCGGTCCCTTATAAGAAGAGATTTTAATATAGCGTTATATAATTCTAAATAAATTATATTAAGAAATTTAAGGTTAAGACTCTATTCTTCGAAGAGTTTAGGGGGGTAATATACGTCCTTACTACTATTTTTATTAGGTACGTTTATTAGATTATTAAATAGGAAGGCTGGGCTATTATAGAAATTTCTATATTCGTTATACGGTTCGAGGATATAAAGAAGGCTTTAGTTCTTAAAAGAGTTTAGACTAATAAGGAGTTTTAATAGATTATCCCTAAAGATTTTTAGGATTTTATTCTCTTATTTAAGAAATAAGAAATAAACCGTTTTAATAATTGTAAATTAGGAATTGATTTGAAAATTGAATTAAAGAAGGAATTGGATAGTAAAAACCTTTCCCTCCCTTTCAGTCTATTGTATAATATATTTTAAAAGGAATTCTTAGTATTTAAAAGGATACTTTGGGATTTAATAGATAAGGGATTTATTTAGGCTGATAGTTTTATTACTAGAGCCCCTATTTTATTTATTCAGAAGTTGGACAAAGGTTTCTATTTTTATTATAATTATTAAGCATTTAATACAATTATTCGAATAGACTAATACCTTTCCCCGCTTATCCGGGAAACGTTCCGAATATTTAAGGGTATAAAGTAATTTTTAAAAGTAGATATAGTATAAGCGTTTTATAAAATATAGATAATAGAAGGAAAGGAGTATAAGATAGTATTTTAAATATACTATAGTCTTTTTAAATAGTTTATAATCCCCTTCGGACTATATAGAACTTTAATTACCTTCTAATAGTATATTAATTAAATATTATAGGAGTTTCTCAATAATTTTTATTCGGTATATATAAATAGGATTTTAATTTTTATAAATAAGTTTCAGAAAGACTATATATAGAAGGTTTATATAATATTCAAACGCCTTTAAAATACTAAATTCTACTTAGATTTAATAAATATAAATTTATAATTAAGAAGGTTAAATACTTTAATTATATTATCTACGCCGGTATTAGTATTTAAGCCGACACTAAGAAAATTAAAGCTATTTTAGAATAGGCGGTATTAATATCCTAGAAGGGAGTTTAAAGCTTTTTAGGGTTTGTAAATTATTATTAAATATTTATATTAGAGTTCATTATAATAATAATATTATTTACAATATTTATTAGTAAAGGAATCCTATTTAAAGAGTTTATTATTTGTAAAGAGGCTTTTTAGCTTTTAAAAATATTATTTATTCCAATATTTATATTAATTAAATAGGATCCTAAGCGTTTAATTTTCTTTACATTTAATTATAGCAATTTTATATTAGGGGGTTACTTAATTTAGAGAATAGACGGCTAAAAATATATTATAGTATTTTATTTAAGAAAGCTAAAGTTAACCGAATATAATTACTCTATTTATAATGAAGAGATACTAGCGATTATTAACTATTTATAAGAATAGTAAATTAAATTATATAATTATAATAATTTTATAATTTTAATAGACTATTATAATTTCGAATACTTTATAATCCGGTAGTATTTATTTAAATAGTAGGCCTATTAGGCCGAATATCTTTCTTAATTCTGTTTCGAACTTTAATACCGGCCAAATAAAGAAGCGGTAGTTCTAAATATACTATTTTAATAAAATTAAAATTAGTTTACGGAGGATAATAAGGAAGTTTAAAACTTCTAATTTATTTTTAAATCCGCCCTATATAATTATATTTATATTTCGGTAATAAGCCTTCAGGGTTTTCAAATAGCCTAAGGGAAGGGTATAAAGGTCTTCGAAGATTCGGATTTATAATAGCTTTAGAATTCTACTATAAGGAAGGACACTGTATATTAGTAGGTTATTTAAGTAGTAAAAAATAACGTAAGGGATTTATCCCCTTCTTTTGAATTTAAAGTTTAAATTACTATTTATTTTATTAATAACTTTAGGTACTTAAAATATTAAAGGAGGTTATATATTTCTAAATACCCGGTAATTATTAAAATAGAGGCTATAAAATTATTTAATTCTAACCGGGAGTGTAATATATTTTGTACTTATATTATTTAAATTATATACAATTCCTAAATATTTAGGCACCCTAGTAAAAAGGGTACTATTATAATTTTAATTCGGTATTTTTATTAACTATTATTAAGGATTTATATAAGGCAATTCCTATATAATTACTATATATACAGCTCTATTAAATATTAGAGAGCCTAGAGAAAAGGGTTATTCTAATTAATATTAGTATTAGATTAATTCTTTTGAAAAGTATAAATAAACTTTATTATAAATTTCCTTTTAATTAAAAGGAATATTTATCTACTTATATTAAGGACCGCCTTAGTAAGAATATTATTTTGGAACTTATATTATTAATAAATATTAAAACCTATATTAAAAGATTTATAAATTGCTTTATATAGTATTATAATTAATTATAGTTTATACTTAATAACCGGGGCTCTAATTAGACTAGGCGGTTTTAGAGTAGATTTTATGAATTATTTAGGATTAAATAATTCTTTAATACTATATACTACCCCTAGACCGATAATAGCCCGGAATAGATAAATTAGGAAATATAAATCTTTTTAAGAGCATATATTAATTGGGCGTAAAATAATTAGTACGAATAGTATTCCTTAGTATAATTAATTATTAATAACTATATTAATACTTTTATTAATATATTTCCCTTCTTTATTATTTATAAATTCGACCTAGAATTAATAGTCCTAATAATTCTTAAGGCTATTGAAAATTCTTATACCCCCGCTAACGTCCGGGCCTAATAATTTATTGAAAAATTATTGTAAATTACGGATTTATATTAAATTATAATAGTTATAGCGGCCTAAGAGTAAGAAAGGTTTATTAACCGCTCTTACTAGCCTATAGAGAGGTTTTAAATAAGTAATAAGGTATAGTTTAATTTTAAGAATTATATTTTACTAAAATTTAAGAAGAAATTAAATTAATTGTACGCTAAATATACTATTTCGAAAATACTTTTACTATTAGTTATAGAATTCTTTAGTTTCTTAAATAATATTTATAATATTTTCTATATTAACCTCCTTTAGTAGGTTATTATAAACCTCTTATTCGGTTAAGTCCTAACTAATAAATAATTATTACTAGTAGTAGTAGAAGGGGAAAAAGAATATTATATAGAGAAGATCTTATATATTAAAAGTAACCTAATTAATTGGATAGTCTTTATAAAATAGAAGGGTTACTATAAACCTTTATAGTATTGGCTTAAAGATTTTTAAAATATTAAAGCGTTCGAACTCTTTAAGAAATAATATAGAAACGCTCAAATTAATAATAGACCTATAAATTAATTTACGAAGGGGAATATATTAGTAGAATAAGAAGAATAAGTAGAATTATTACCTAGAGGTAAAAAACGCAGCTACCTACCTAAAATTAAAGTACCTCTTCTATTAGTTTATCCTATTTAGAGTTTTTAATACCTAACACTACTTTAGTACCTGATTTAATTATTGTACTTAAGGATAATAATATTATAGTAGTATTATTGTAGGGAATCCGCACCTTTCTTTTCTTCTTCGGAAAAGAAGTAATTTCTTTTATTAAATCTAAAAATTGAATTATCTTTTTTAATCTTATTTTCTCCTCTAATATATCCTCTTCCTATTATACTATTTCTATTATTTCTATTATATTCTTTACTTCTTCTTTTAGTATTTTAATACCCCCCGATCCGTTTTTTACCCCCTCTTCTCCTATTAGTATAAATAGGCCCTTCCTATTTAATAATAAATTAAAACGAGCCTATAAATCCTCTTTACTTAATAATTCCTTATCCCCCTCTATTATTCCCTATTATTTCTCTAATTTCTTAATATAAATTTCTAATTCTATAATTATTTTATTAAAAAGAGTCTCTATTACTACGGCTGCTATTTTATTTTAAAAAGTTTAAATTATCTTAATTATCCGGGTATCGAATTTAGTTACGAAGGTATTTAAGTAAGTAGTAACTATAGTAGTAATATATTTAATAACCTGGGCAAATTCTATAGTAGTATTTACCGAGGCGATTAAATCCTAGCTAATCCGAAATAATTTAGTGAATAATAATAATTACGAAGCTACTAAATTACCCTAATTTATATAAAGGGTTTAAAGGTCCTTTTTTAAAGCCTTTAATTTTTTGAGTATTATAATTAAAGTTAAGGCCGAGGATATAAGAATATTTAGAATTATAATTGGAAGTATTACAGCGGTAGAAAGGGGGGTTAATAGTATTTTACTAATAAAGTAATTAAGTATAAGGTAGGTAGTATCTTTAAATTTAAATTAGTAATTAAATAGAGTGAAGGTATTCAAAAAATATTTATAGAATTATATAGCCTTCGGCTGCTAATTATTCGAAGTTACGAATTGAAATTACTATTAAATAAAAGGATTAGTAAAATGGAGTTTTATTATTTAAGTAGCCTTCTATTAATTAAATAGAATATTATTTTTAAATGGTAGAGGGCTACTATTAATAAATACCTAAATTCTTCGAACGCGCGTAAGGTGTATAATAGTTTTTACCTTTATTAGGTATATAAATATTATAGTCCCCTAGTACTATATACTAAGAGTATTAGGCGGACGTAGTACTTTCAATAGGTACCTTAGTAAATTTATAGTTTCTACCCCCGTTATTACCGCCCGGAGTCTAAGGTATAAGACAGTCCAGCGTAGTAGGAGTAGGAGTAAGAATAAGCGTAGGAGTAGGAACCGAAGTAATTATTAGAATAGTAATAGTAATAGGCGTAAGTACGGGCGCGGGCGTAGGTACGGGTATAAATATAGGAATAATTACGGGCGCGACCGTAGGTATTATAACTAAGCGATAATAAATTAGAATAGTAGGCCGGAGCCTAAAAGGATTTTATTTGGAATTAGTATTATTACGGGGCAAGGCGATACTGAACGTATAGGGTAGAATATAACTTATATAATTGTATAAGGAAGAAAGGAAATTATAGAATCTATACGTAGCGGCTTATCCTATATAGGCGAGGGTGAGCCGCATCTTTAGTATACGTAACCGGAGCCTCTAGGAGCGTATAGCCAATTAGGGGGCCCGCGTTGGCCTAGCAGCCGCTATAGCGGTAGTAAGGCTAAACGAGTCAGCCAATTAGAGAGCGTATATTAACCGGCAATTATAGCCGTAGTAATACTATAATTAGATAATAGTTATAAACTAACCCTATAATATTACTCCGGACTTAAAATACCTTTAGGTGTTAGAATATATAGGAGAAAAATTACTAATCCTCTTCTTCTAAGGATTTAAAGCCTTCTATTACTATATTTATAACCTTCTTAAGGGTGTTTATAGCTAGTATTGAGTATCGAAGCGACTATTTTATAATCGGTATTATTATTAATAATCCCGGACTAGCGTAGCCGTAGGCTTTATTTAAGGCCTAGGCGGCGCGCTTACGCCTCCTCTCTATAGTAGTCTATTGTAGAGGGATAGGGGATTCTAAATTATTAATATAAAAGTCGTAAAGGATATCGATATAGTATTCTATATTATTAATAAATTCTTAAATTAGTACGTATAGTTTACTCTAAATAATATAATACTCCTATTTACTATTTTTAAAATAGTAGGTATTAATTCTCTTAAAAAAATTATTTTATTATATCCTTAATATTATTAATATATTTTATTACCCTCCCTTAATTAATCCGAATATCCTACGTATTATCCTACCCTAATATACCTTCTTCTATCTATAATTTTACTATATTAATATAGAAAGTATATTCGTATTTTATATTTAATAGTAAATTAAATATAATTCGGTAGCTATTGGCTATAGCCACCTCGAAAGGCCCTTCCTATAGGGGTAATAACTTCGCTTAAGAGCGGCCGATAGTAAGGTTTATATGTAACGAACGGCAGTCTGATCTGCCTAAGTAGGATAGCTGAAGGTGTAAGACTATTAGTACTATTCGGTAAAGCCAAAAGGTTTATAACAAATATACGTACGTAATACTAATCTCGGTAATAATAATCTATTAATTATTATTAAACTATCTAATAATTTAAATTCTCTAATCGTCCCTTTATACTTCTTCGTCCTATTACGAGATATTTATCCCTAATAGTCTATATAACCGTATATTCCGTAATCTACGTAAAGCTTACTCTAGTATTATAATTTACTGTAAGCCTTAGTTTACCCGTAAGTATTAATTTACTATAAGTACTAACTTACTAGTAAACTACCTATATTAGTAAACTACCTACTATACCCTTCCGGGCCTTTCCCTAGCTTATAATTATATTAGTTATTTATAAGTAGGGCTATTGCGTTCCGAAGGTCTAAGTAGCCCTAGTATTACTTAAATTCGTAATATAATACTTTCTCTCTTTAGCTAATATTTTCGATAGTTTATTAATTGCCTATATCCCCTTTTTGCCCTTTATTTCTATATTATTCCCTTTATTACTTAAATATAATAAATTTTCCCTTTCCTTTATACCTATTATTATATTTAACTACGTTACTAAACGTTTAATTATATTATCCGTTCGACGGTAGTAATTGTTATTTACTATTAAATTTTTTAGTTCTATAATTATATTTTATTAATATTATTCCAACTATAAGTTTATTTATAAGAAGTTTTTAGGATGGGAGAAGTATAGCGAGTATGTTCGTAGTACCCGTCTTTGTAAGGAAGTAGATTATAATACGGAGTATAAGTATTCGAATTCCCGATTATTAGTTATTTTTATTAACGCTTCTTTAGTAGTGTAAATAGTTATAGAAAATAAGAAATTAAAGTAGGAGTAGGCGGTATTTATAGAAGTAATATAAAGATATATATTTTACCTAGCTATAATTTAGTATCGGTAGGAGGAATTGGCTATAAAGGTTCGTAAGGTAATTCGGGTTGCAGGGATTGAATTAGATATTTAGGATGTGGAAGAAAGGGCCGTTGGGAGGGAGTTTGAATTTTTATTTATAGTATTATTATTAAACATTTTTACTTCTATTATTTCTACGCCTATAAATTAATCGTCTTTGGATGCTTCGTCCTTCTTTATTTCTTAGTTAGGTAGCCTTCTATTTTTAGCCGATCCGGGTTCCTCCGGTAGAATTCCTTTAGTTTCTTAGGGTAATTTAAATTTTTAATGCGTTTTTAAATATTATTTTCGGGGCTAAATCCTTTCTATTTAATAAAGTATTCTAATTCCCTTTCCTTTACCCTTAAATTTAAAAATTTATTCTATATCCTATTCTTCTTCTTCGTTTTTAATATTGGTTCGCGTATTAATTCGTACGTTTTTAGGTACTAGCTCTAATAATATAATATAAAAGGAATGTAATTTTAGTTTATAATATTAGAAATGTTTAACTGGTATATTATATTAGAGATTTTTTTTTTAATTTTAAATAGCCCTATTCGTTAG
>NW_009799103.1:115444-130548 GCF_000213175.1 Neurospora tetrasperma FGSC 2508 | reverse complement strand
TTTTAGGAACGTTCGTATTTAATCCTTCTAAGAGTTTTAATTTATACCCGTAATTTGCGAAGAAAGGTAAAATTTTAGTAGTTTTTATAAGGGAGGTATTATATACTAATTGTACTATAGATAGTAATCTTATTTAATTACTTTATTCAAAGTTAATATAGTTCCTTAAATATTATTTTATAATTTAATTAATCCTTTCTATTTATTTATCTATTTGCGGGTAATATACTATTAATATTTTATTTTTAGTACCGAATTTAGTTATTAATACCTATTAAAATTTAGACGCGAATTTAGTATTCCTATTTATAATTTATTCCTTCGGCTAATTATATACCGACGTAACGTTCCAATAAATTATATTTGTAAATTGCTCCGTTAATTATATTTCTTTATAGGGTAAAAGTAATTCTATTTAATTAGTTTATTTACTACTATTAGAATACTATTATAAGTAATTCTTATTATAGTATTTATAAATAGTAGTAATTTAGTAATGAAATTTATAGTTATTAAATTCTATAGTCTTTTTACGATTGTTAAGGGTTCGAGGAATTTATATAGTTTGTATTTTATAACCTTAATTTTATTATAATACTTATAGGCTTATAATATTCGAGCTACTTCGGTTTTTATTTTTAGAAAGTTGTAGT
This sequence comes from Neurospora tetrasperma FGSC 2508, assembly GCF_000213175.1. Taxonomy (NCBI): domain Eukaryota; kingdom Fungi; phylum Ascomycota; class Sordariomycetes; order Sordariales; family Sordariaceae; genus Neurospora; species Neurospora tetrasperma. Next base: position 129,895 of record NW_009799103.1, on the reverse strand, counting down.
ATTATTGTATTTGTACTATAGTTTTAGCAATATTTATATATTTTCTTATTTTAGATGTATATATCCTTATAATGAGTGTTTCGCGCTACTTAGGCTAAATATAGACCTTATTATAGTATTATAGTTTATTATTCTAGAGGACGATTCCGTTTTTTTAATTGTCTTCCTATTTCTATTATTCTTTTAAAGTAATAATAGTAGTATAAAATTTAGGGTTTTATATTTTAACTTTATAAATAGTATAGTATTTTACCTATTTTTATAAGGAGTATACGAATAATTTATTTAATTACTCTTAAAATAAGGGTATAGAGGCTTTTATAGTATTTTTTATATAGTTTGCCTATTGTTTTAGTATATTAGTATAAATATTCTTTAATCCTTTTTTGTAATTGATTTTAAAATTGAATTTTAATAAGAATTCGGCCTATTACGTTTAGTAGCTATTAAGTACCTTTATAATTATAAAATATTAAAGATTATTGTAATTAATATAGATTTATACTTTATATATAGTTTTATTAAAATATAGCCTCTATTTTTAAAATATTTTAATAATAGTTAGGAATTCTTTATTATAAATAGGGTAATTATAATAGGGTCTTTTTAACTTCTTTAAAAAGAAAATTATAGGATATAACTTCCTATATTTATTATATTATTCTAATTATCCTTTAATAATATAATTTAATATATCGGTTTCAATTTTAAAAGGTTTGTTTGGATTAGGAAATTTTAGTACGGGGTTTATAATAATTATATTATAAATAGTTTGAAAAGTCTCTTCTTCCGTTTTTTCCTATATAAAAACGGCCTTTTTCTTAATAAGTTCGTATAGTAGCCTAGCAATTTTTTTATAGTTTTATATAAATATATAATAGAAGTTAGTAAATTTTAAGAACCTACGGACTTTAGTTGCGTTCTTAAATATCGGTCAATTCTATATAACTTTTACTTTATTTAATTCTATTCTAACTTTATTTTTTAAAATTAAATACTTAAGAAATACGGTCTTTCTTATATAGAATTTACTTTTCTCTATATTAATAGAGAATTTGTATTTATATAGTATATTTAGTACTTTCCTTACGTATTTCTTATATTCTACAAAAGTTTTAGAGTAAATAAGGATATTATTTAAATAATAAATAGTAAATTTATCGAAGTAGGGTCGAATTGTATAATCAATAATAAATTAGAATATTATAAGTATATTAGTTAACTTAAAGGGTATAACGAAGTATTTATAATATTTGTAAGGTATATGAAATATTATTTTCTATTCGTTTCCTTCTTTAATTCAAATATAAGTATAAATAATAGGTAGATTAAAGCGTATAAAGTATTATACTCCTTTTAATTAATTTCGAATATATAAAATTAAGGGTAGGGGATAATTATTTTTTATAGTCTTTTAATTTAATTACTTATAATTTATATAAAGATATAATTTTCCGTCCTTCTTCGGTACGAAAAGGATAGGGTACCCTACTAGCGATATAGATTCTTAAATATATTTTCGTTTTAAATTTTCATTTAGGTACTTCTTTAATTTTATATTTTACTTTTTATTAGTATAATATATTTTAAAAAATTTAAATTTAGCTCCTTCTTTAAATTTAATATCGTAGTCCTATAGTCTTTATAATAGTAGTCCTTTAAAATACTTATTAATAAAAGTTAGGTATTTTTAATATTCTATAGGGATTATTATTTTTAGCTTTTTTATTTATTAGTTTTAATAATAATCGAATTTGTATTGGGCGTTAATTATAAATACTTTTATTAATATTATTAACCCTTCTTTTATAATTTTACTATTTTTATTAATAGTATAAATTATAATTTTTTATACTATTTATAATAGGGCTATAGGAATATTACTTCCTTAGTTCGTTTTTTTTATATTCCGGGTTTCCTATTAGTAATTAAGTATATTTTAAAATATAAATAATTACCTTCCTTCTAATTAATATTTAGGTTGTATATTATATACTATAGGTGCCCTAGGATTATATTTTTGGATAGCCCTATTTTAATAATATTAAAATTAACTTCGACCGTTTTACTTTCTATTATAATAGGAAGTAGTAATATTTTCCGTTTTATAATTTATATTTCGAAAGGTCCTTTTACTATAAAAGGAATTTTTTTCCTTTTTTAGGGAATTTTTGATTATGTAACGAATTTGGGTAAAACGAAATTTAATTGAGCTTTAGAATTTATTAATACAAGAGTTTAATAATTCTTTTAATAGGTTACAATTTTAAATTACTAATCCTTTTTCCCTTCTTCTATAGTAGCGACTTTTATAAGTATTATAGGGTCTTGGATTTTATTTTTCTAGTAATTATATCGTTGGATAATCTATTTCGTTTAGGCATTTAATTTTTGCCGGGCTTTTTTAAAGGCCCTAAGCCGTTTCCTAATTTTTAATAATAATTATTAAAGGTATTCTCTTCCTTAAATTTAAGCTTATTTAGCGAGCGGTATTCCTATAATTATATTAAATAGGTAGTTTTTTTATCCTTAATACTTTCGGTTATATTAATTTATTAGATATAATAAGCAATTTCCGCTTTATAAACCTAGGTTTTCTATTTTATATAAATAGAGTAATTAAATATAAAGTATTATTACTATTAGGGATTTGCTCTTCCCTATTTTAAATAGGTATAAATATTATAGGGGCGTATAATAAATTTTTTAAGTACTAATTATTTATTTATTTATATAAGGGGATATAGGTTAAATACGAATTATTTATTTATAATGAAGGTAGTTTATAAATCTCTTTAATTAAAGGTACGTATAATAGGTTTAGGTTACCCCTATCGGTCTACCCTTCTAATAGGCTAGAAACAGTTATTTTACTTCTTCCTATAATATTTATAGTAATTATAAGCAATATATTGGAATTATAGTATATAGTAGTATATATAGTAAAGGGGGTATATTTATACGGTATTTTTTACGATCGGTTAATATATTTTAAATAATTTTAAAATTTATTCCTAAATAGCTTATAATTTCCCTTTAATAATAATTATTCGTTTCTTCTAGAAGGCTTCCTACTTCTCGTCCTTCCTACTTTTATCCTAATAGAATTACTATAATTCTATTTAGTATTTTTTAATAGCCTAATTAGGGTAGTTATATTAATATAGATTAATAAATTTATATTTACTAAATTCTTTAGGTATAAATATTAGGAGTAAAATTGGCAGCGGGGTAGTATTTATTATATATATAGCTATAAAGAAGGTTCGGTTAATATTAAGGAAATTATTAATTTCTTCTTATATTAGGGTTCGGTATATTTATATTTAGGGTATTTTATTATCCTATACCTCCTTTTTAGGGTCCTCTTTATTAGGTTCTTTTTATTTATATTTATTATTAGCCTCCTATTAGGCTTCTAAATTAAAGTCTATAATCTTATTTATAGTATTCTTTAAATTATCCTAACTATATTCGGTATTAATAATTTTAATTACTTTAATTCCTTCTATTATAGCGGTTTCTATTTTCTTTTAGTTTAATTACTTAAGCGTTCGGTAATTTCGCTTTATATACTTAATTTTACTATAATTAAAGTATTTAATCTTCGAAAAGTTTTATTTATTTTAATTAATTTAGGTTGTATTGATTTTTATAAGTCCTAAATAGGTAGTTCCGGAAAGGTAAATTCCCTAAGTTCTTTTTTTTTAGTATTAATATAATTAGATTTAGAAGGAATGAAGGAAATTATTTTCCCTTTCTACTCCTATTCCTATTAGAATAGTCGATTGTCGATACAAATAGCTATATTAATATAAATATTAATAATTTTAAAGCGATCTTCCTTATAGAGTTCGTTTTTAACTTTTTTTTTAAGGCTATTATAGAATAATTATATTAGTTTATTATTATTAATATTACTACGGAGGGTATTCTATTTAAAAAATATAATATAGGTTAAAATAGATTTAATTTATTAAAAATAAATTAAATATTCCTAAGCTTAACGAGTTTTATTCTTTTTTCTAAAAATTCGAGTGAGGGCTATAATAAATTCGTTATAGTCCTTTAGAATCTTCTTATTAAAGTCCGAAGTATTATTTCTATTTTTATAGAAGTCTTTAGGGATAGGTTCGTATTAAGTAAGGGCCCTATTTATAAATTTAATTCCTATATAAATTACCTTATTGAATTTAGAGCTAAACTAATTTTTATAAAAATAGAAATAGGTTTATATTTAGATTAGGAATCCCGTAAAGGCGGATTACTATTCGTTGAATTCTTTAAGTATAATTAATTTAAATTTAAGGTAGTTAATAAGTAGGGTATCCTTTCTTACCTTCGCTCCGAAGGTACTAAATTCAATTTTGAATTAAATTTCGAACTAGTAGATATAGTCCTATATAACCTCGAATTATTATTATATAGTAGCGAGGCTCGCGGGTTTACTTTATTAGGTAGGGTCGCTATTACTTCCGGCAATAAATATAATAAAGCGAAGAGGTACTTTTAATTACTATCCGAAATAGGCCAAAGGGAATAGTTAATATATAACGAATAGTAATTTAATCTACTTAAGTAGGATAATTAAAAGTATAAGACTATTAATACTATTTAGTAAAATTAAAAGGTTTATAATAAATATATATATATAATATTAGTTTTAATAATACTAATCTATTAATTATTATCGAACTATTTAATAATTTAAATTCTCTAATCGTCCTTTTATACCTCTTTATCCTACTACGAAATATTTATCCCTAATAGTCTACGTAATTATATATTCCGTAATTTGTATAAGGCTTACTCTAGTATTATAATTTACTATAAACTTTAGTTCACCTGTAAGTATTAGTTTACTGTGAGTACTAACTTACTGGTGAGCTATCTGTATTAGTGAGCTACCTGTTGCGCCCTTCCGGGCCTTTCCCTAGCTTGTAGTTATATTGGCTATTTATAGGTGGGGCTGTCGCGTTCCGAGGGTCTGGGTGGCCCTGGTGTCGCTTAAGTTCGTAATATTATAGTATTAAAAAGTATTTTATCCTTAAGGTAGTATTATAGTATATTAGAACAATAATTATTAATACTCTCCTTATAACATACTTACATATATTTTACTATTACTGTAACTTTATCGAAGACTTTTCTAAACCGTTCGATAATTTCGCCGGCCTTAGAATACTTTATATACTATAGGTCCAAGAAGCCGAGCGGGTAAGGTTATACTAATTCAACGCCTATCCGTAGGTAGAAATTATAATTAATAAAAAAGGGGGAGACGCCCGTCGAATCCGATTTAGTATTATTACTTACGAATTTAGCGAAAGGTAACTAATTAATTTAATTGTCCTAGGCCCAATTTATATAAGTATAAACGTAACGTTCTATTTCTATATTAATACATTCTATCTATCTATTAATTTATTAATAGAAAGCCGAGGAGGGCGATAGTATAATATTTAATTTTATAAAGAGTATTTTCTAGAATTATAATACGAATTAAAAGCCTTTATTTAATATAATAATATTTAGTAGCTTATAAAGTACTAAGACCTTATTTATAAAGTATTTAATAAGTTCATTAGTTATTAATATTTCTATTAGAATATGGTACTATATTTTAGTTAGCCTATTAATAACAATAGCAATATATTTAAACTCCCGGCCTCCTCTCTTATATAGGGTTATAAACGTAATATAGTCTATAGCAATATCCTTCTATAGTACGAATAATACTAATAGCGGCTTTAAAAAGCCTATTGGAGAAGAATAAAAATATTTTATTTTCGTATATTATAAATATACTTTATAATATAACTATACTACTCTATTTATATCCAGCTAATGGAAAGATTTATTTAATATTATATATATTTTATCCCGTCCCTACTAATTTACTAGTACGGACTTATGATAGTATTAAATAAATTATAATTAAAAAATAGTATTAATAGGGTTTAAAATAACCGCCGAACGCTTATACGCCCGTTTATTAATAATATAGTACTTAATAAATATTATCTTTTTTATTTTGTAATAAATAACTTTAAACTACTTATAACGGCCTAAATCGGTAATAGTAGTAATAATATCTTAATAGAATACGGAATTATAATAATTAGTTTTAATTAATTCGTTAGAGAATATCTCTTCCACACTAAATTCGTAAAAAGTAATATAATTTATAAATATAGACGAATTAAAGAGGGTTTTATTCCTAATTAATAATCGGTCGTTGTTTATATTGCTAAGCATATCCTCTAACTTCTAGCTTAGTACGTCAGATCGTATTTAAAAAGTACCCGGCTAATATTTAATTATAAAATTAAATTAGAAGAGGAAATATAACCAATATATATACGAGGGCGTAAGCTTTTTATTTATTATAAAAATCTATAGATTATAATAGTCTATTAGAATTTTAAAACCGTTTTAAGTACTTTAAAATTCTAGGGACTACCCCTTAAATATTTTAATAATAGCTAATAGCTCTTTATCATAAATATTATAATTATATTCGGCTGTGGAATACTTTTAGGAGAAATAGGCTACCGAATAAAAGATTCCCTTATTATTATATTAGGATAGTATACTATCTAATATTTAATTTGAGGTATCTATCTCTATAACTATTGGTTCTAATTAATTAAAAATTTTAAGGATTAGCCCCATAGTAAATGCCCTCTTTATTTCTTCGAAGGCTATTTATTAAATTTTACTTTAGGACTATATAGTAGACCTTTTAATTAGATTATATAAGGGGGCTGTAATAATAGAAAAATAATTAATAAAATACTTATAGAGATTTACAAAATCTAAGAAACATTAAAATTATTATTATAATTATAATACTTCCTATTTAACGATAGCCTTCACCTTCTCCGGGTCTATTTCGATACTTCCTAATATAATAATTAATTTAAAGTATTTAATTCATTTAATATTAAATTCGTACTTATCGATATCTAATTAGAGGCCTACGTCGATTATACGCTATAGTACTTTATTTATGTATATTATATATTCGTTTTTATTCTTAGAGTAAATTAGGATATTATTAAGGTAGGCGGTAGTATAAATATTTAGGATATTATATAATATATTATTAATATAATTCTAAAAAGTACTTAGGGCGTTTTGTAATCCGAAAGGTAGTATAAAGGATTCGTAGAGGCCGAATTATATAATAAATATAATAAACTATTTATAACCCTCTTAAATACAGATATAGTTAAATATTACGATAATATTGAACTTTATAAAAACTTTAGTATAGTAAATTATATCTAAGGTTTCCTTAATAAGTAGGAAGGAATAACGAATCTTTAGAATTATATTATTAATACTTTAATAATTAATATAAATGCGGATTCTACCTCCTAGTTTTTTAATTAGTAATAATAGCAATACTAATATAAATTAGGAAGATTGGATAAACCCTTTCTAAAATTAATTATCGACCTATTTTTTAATAATAAAAATTTCTATTAAGAATATTATTCGGTAGTAGGCGCTGGGAGGCTATTCCCCCGGGGCGAATTCAATTTTATAATTATAAACGTATAAAGGGGGAAGCTCTCCAATATTCTAATTATAGAAAGCTTTAATTCTATTCTAGTATTTTTAAAGGAGTTTAACCTTAATTTCTTTATTAGTCTTAACTAAGCAGTCCATCTTTTTATAGAAATTCTATATATCTTCTTCCGTAACTTTAATTATAATAGTTTTGTAAATTACTATATTTTAACCTAAATATTCTAAAAGAAGTATAATACTAATAAGAATTACAACTCGCAATTCTTTAAATTCTATATCCCCTATATAAATATTAATATACTTATAAAAGCGCTCGGGCAATTTAGCCTTATATTATTACCCCCGGCCTTCGTAAATATTTTATACTATTTATTCTATAAAGTCGTCATACGGCTCGCCTTTGTAGAGGGTTACGAATTTTTTGAATTTTATATAAATTATAAAGTATAATTATAAATTCTCCTATTTATAAAATTAATTAAACGCTATAGTATTAATATTTATAATATTTATAAAATTAACTTATTCTCCGGCCGTTAATAAATACTCTTTAATAATTATTTTCGTAATCGGGGGGTTACTCCCGTAGTATAGTTTTAAACGAAGTAGCCGGGGGTTAATAGAATTATTATTTTCGGATAATAGTATAGCCGTACTTAAGAAACTAGTTACTAGTAATTATATTCTATAAGAAAATAGTACCTAAAAGACTAGTAAAGGGCTTTTTATTCCGTTCGGGCGGTTAGGAAATACTATTATTATTTTTTAAATATTGGTAGCCGGCTTAATTGTATAATTCCTAATTCTAATCGAGGGCGGGAAATTTACTATATTCTCCTAGTTGGGCTTTTCGGATTCGAAAACCTTATTAGGCCCATAATAAAGTACAGTAATAATAGTTATATACTTTTTATCCGGCTCCTCCGGCCCGTTAGTTTCAATAGGCTCGTAATAGGGCGTCCTATATATTGTAGACCCGGCCTCGCTACGCCGGATTCTTACCGGTCGATCCTCTAAATTTATATTTATTAATTTTCTGCTTTCAATTCTAATTGAGTAGGCCTCTAGGTCGGTCTCTATACTACTCGTAGTCTTATCGGGCTTATAATTAAACTCCCAATATTATCTAAACTACTTAGCCCTAATAATAAAGTTAATAGAAATTTTACGCGTTTTTTCAATATAATTTACTATCTCTATCTAAAGTTTTAAGGAGTTTACGAAGGGAGTAACCTATTAGAACCGGTTTTAAATAATAAATTATAATAGGTTATTTAGGCGCGGAGAGATTGGATTAAATAGTAAGGCGTTTAAAATACCTTTATTTAGTAATTATTTTTGGGAGTTAAAAGTCGAAGGAAATACTTCTATCCTTATAATATAATTTCCTATTTTCGTCTAATATTTAGAAGAAGTAAAGTTATTATTATTTATTATATTATTTTTTAAATCGCCGGCCTAGTAATATTAAAGAAGGAAAATATAGTAATTAGTACTCGGTATTACTCTTAGAAATATTAATAACCCGGTAGGAAGGTACTTAGTATTATATTTATTAGAAAATATAACCTTCCTATCGGTTTATAAGATAAATAATTTATAGTACTTTAATTATAGTAGGCCTAAAATCACTAAGTAAATTAGTAAGAAATTATATATTAGGAAAGTAATAATTTCTATATAATATTTAATAAGGAAGTTCGTAGTTAAGCCTTTAATAATAAGGTTCTTTATAATATTATTAGCTAATATAAGTTTTTTAGAGCGAATTAGCCTAAATATAGTAAGGCCGTTCCGTTTTATAAAAGTATAGTCTAAGAAAGTTAGAGTAGAGTAGCTGTTATTAATAAATATAGTATATAATATTTTATATAGTTTAAATAGGAGATAAGAAGAGAGGAGTATTAAATTTTAATTAAAATTATTTAGCGAATTAATAATAATTATTTCGAGTATTTTATTAGTATCCTAAAACTTCTCCTATATAGACCCTTAGTACTTCTATAGGCGATTATCTATAGAATTTAGCTATTTCCCTAACCGTTAATATTAAGTACATTATATTTATCTTCTTTACTCCCGCCTCTTTTAGCGCCGATAGCCTGTAGGTTAGTATTACTATAATTATATTAGCCGGAGGAGGGTCGGCTAATATTAGAATAAGTATTACGCCCTCTATAGTTATTTTAATTATTTGAACCCTAATAAGTATAATTATTATAAAATTTAGTAAATTATAAGGGTTTACGATTATAATTAATACTGTTTTTACAATCGTATATAATATAGCCCTTTTAATTATATTTCTTATAAAAGCCTTCTTTTATCTATTAATTAATAATATTAGAATAAATAGTTCGGGATATATAAATTATATTAAAACTTATAATATCGCCGCCCTAATTAATAGTATAATTTTTAAATATATTCTTATTCCTAATAGAATTATTATTATTATTACTATTTCTACTAAACTTACTAATTTATAATTAAGTAACTTTAGTATAATATTTATTATCCTCTAAATAGCGTATTAAATTTCTATAGAAGGCTATCCAACCTTCGAAGTCGTCGTCCTTCGGATATTAGCGCTAATTGGAGACTACTATACGGAATTTAGCTGAAATCTTATTCTTAAAATAGTAAATCTTTATAATATTATTAAATTAGTAATAGTCGGCTATTTTACCAATTTCGGTCTTAAAGTCTATAAAATACTTATTACCCTATTTAAATTCGTTAAAGTACTATACTATATTAAATTTCAAATCAATATTATTATAGTAGGAGTCTAGAAAATTAATAAATTCCCTACTTATTTACTATTTCCAACGTTCGGGCGTATTAAATTAAAGTAGGATAACTATAAAGTCCTTTTCGAAAGTAATAGTTATTTTAAAACCTAATAAAGAGTTTGTATAAAGGATTTTAATATATTTGTTAAAAAAGTAGAAATAATCTAACTCCTAAATTATTAGGATCCTACTTTTCTAAATAATATAGGCTTTATTATATAGAATAAAATTTTTCTAATTAATTATAAATAAGTTAGGGTTAGAGAATAGCGCCTTCCTAAAGATAGTTGTAGTTTCGAAAGGAGTCCTAGTAATACTAATTAAAAAAGCGGCCCCCGAATTATATCCCAACGAACCTCCGCTTCCTATATTTAGGCTACCGCTAATATAGTTATTCTTACTTTTATTAGGGTCCTAATTAACTATAGTACTTTATATTTTTAGAGCCTTATTAAAATTTATTTTAAATTTTTTATTTTTTATTTTCTCTATATAGAATTAATTCTTAAGTTTTCTAAACTAATTTACAAGGCCGTCGCTAAGGAAATCAAATATTTAGACCGCTCGGGTAATTAGGGAAATAATAGAGCGGAAAGTACTATTATTTATAAGGATAGTAATATTAACGAAGGACTCTCTAAAGGTTCGTAGGGATTTAAATTTATTTTTTATAATAGTACTAATAAAGTACTTAATAGTTTAATTATATAGTACGCCTTCTAGCGTAATTAAATAAACGTTTTTATTTATTAGTAAGTCGGAGTTCTCAAATTCGTTATTTTAGGTAGCGTTTAAGATATTAATATCTTTATTTAATACTTTTAAAAGGGTATTTTCGTTAATAATAATAATATTACTATTAAGAATTATAAGCTTTATTAGATTCAACGGATTACAAAATTTCCAGCGACTAACAATATTGTAAAATAGTATTAAAACTTGTACTTCTTTCTTATAATAAAATATATTCGCAGTATAATGGTAAAGTATAATTAATTATTACGGGGTAAAGTAATACTAAATATATAAGGTAGAATATAATTTATATAATTATATAAGGAAGAAGGGAAATTATAGAATTTATACGTAGCAATTTATCCTATATAAGTGAGGGTGAGCTATATCCTTAATATACGTAACCGGAGCCTCCGGGAGTATATGGCCAATTAGAGGGCCCGCGTTGGTCCAGTAGCCGCTGTAGCGGTAGTAAGGCTGAACGAATTAGCCAATTAGAGAGCGTATATTAACCGGCAACTATAACCATAGTAATGCCGCGACCAGATAATAGTCACAGGCTAGCCCTGTGATAAGTATTGAGAATAGAGGTTAGTAATAATTATTTGAAGGTATTTTAAGGTAGAATTGAGGGTATACGTATAATATAATTATAATTATTCGTTAAAGGGGTAAAAGAGAGAATAAGAGTTATAGAGGGGTGAAATAAGGGTAATATAAATATTAATTATAGTACGCGATTGTAGTTAGAGGGAGAAGGGGGAGGTTAATATTATAGGATTAGTGCCTAATAAGATATTTGGCTCTAATTAGCTAAACTTGAATACTAAGACGGTAACCCGTATTGAGATTGCCTTAGTCGATTCGGACCGCGGTACTATAGCACCCTAGGCTTTTGGAGTATTCTTTTACTACTTTAGGCTATAAGGTACTACTACTAGAGCGTACAGCTATTTAAACTCTAGTACTCAACTTACCTAGAGGGTAGCGTTTTCTCATTTCTTTCTTCATAGAACCTTAATATATATACAGTAGCCAGCACCCGCGTATCACTCTGCTGTCCCCTTACAATAAATTAATTAACTATTTTAAGAAAATCTTAGACTTTATTATTATTTAAGCTTAATAAATATAATAACGCTATAAAAATAATACAAATATTCAATAATCGGACGCTCTAAAATATAAGGTAAGAAATAAAGTCCTTCTTTATATTAAGAACCTCGATACTAACTAACTTTATACTAAACTTACGCCCCTTTTCGAAGGCCCTTTCGAAATCCTTAAAGTAAATAACTATTAAGTAACGCTCAAACTCTTAATTAATATAAAGTATAATCCAACGTTCTATATTAGTAAGGTTAAACTATAGGACGAGGAGGGTTTCCCGGGATAGTCGACTTCGGAGGAATAGAACGTACGTACTAATTATAGCCAAATTATAAGGAAGACCAACAACGGGAAGAACTCTATCGAATACAAATTCGAGAGAATTAATAAATATTAGAAAATAATAAAGGTTATTAAAAATACTTTATAATTTATATACCCCTATATATACTATTATAGTAACCGTACGCTAATATATTTATAGCTCTTAATATAGTATAATCCTTTTATAATAGCTACTTTAATATACTGTATCCCTTAAACTAAGTAGCAGTAGAGAGCAGGAGGAGACGATTACCAAAAGCGGAAGAAGAATATAAAAGGGAGGACTAGGAGGTAAAATAGGGAATTCCGGCCCTACAATAGAAATTACTATAGTAAACGGTAATAGTAGCTATAGAGGCTTTTCGAATTAAAATTACTCGTTTAATAGGGATTTCTATTATTTTATATAATATTAATTAACTATATAACTTCTTTTAGTCTAGGAAAGTATTATAGGGCTAGCCTATATACCTTATACTTATTACTAGCGTATAATAGCTTCTAAAACTATTATTGCTATTATTACTACCGGCTATTACCGGTAGTTAACTAATTAGAACACTACCTACCGCGGGTCTATAGACCCGCCGGCGGCTACCCTTATAAAGCCAGTCTTCCAGGCACTCGGCTATACTTCTCTTCCTTTCTCCTTCGTACAATTACGTATATTCATATCTACCATCTACCCTTTGCCCGTAATAATATCGGCTAAGGAAATTAAATTCAGCGGACGGGCTATCGAGGAAATTATAATTATAGGAAGTAAAACCGGAGGGAGGAGGCGAATACTTATTAATTAGGATTATTAAAGGGGGCGAAATAAAGGGACGGGTAATAAAGGACGGCTAGGTAGCGAAGGTACTAATAAGAAGGGTAATTTTAATTGGAAAAGAGAATTAGAGGGTAGCGGCGGAGGAACGGGAGTAGTAGTAGGATAATATTAAGGGGAAGTAGATTAAGAATTGGAAGGAGAGGAGAGCGAGTTATATAAAAGGTAAAAAAAATAGTCGAGAGCGGAGGGAAAAAACGGGAAGGAAAGGGTACTAACAAAAAGGATAAAATTTATAAACGAAGCTACTACTAATATAGGAGGAGAAATAAAAGGGATAATTATAAGGAAAATAAGTATATATATAGTAGTAGCAAGGGCGTAGAAGGATAATAGATATTTATTACTAACAGAATAATAATTATTAAAAGTATAGAAGGAGGATTTATTTATTATCGGAAAATTATAAAAAGATAAAGAGGGAAGGAAGTAAATAAAGAATTAAAAGATAGGGGAGGATAGGACTCTACAATACTACTACTAAATCTATATTCTAGAACGTATAAGAGTCGAATCATTTTATACCTATTATAATAATATAATAACCGGATATTTAAATTAGAAAAAATTATTAAAGCGGATTAATTAATTCTATTATTAATTTATTACTATGGCCGATATTAAGGTTTATATTCGTGAATACCTAATATATTAAAAAGTTAAACTATATAACTACCGACCCTATAATTTTCTAAGATTGCTACCTATTCCTATAATTCTCTAGTAAAATATTTCGTATAATTTTCTTACTAACTTACTAAAAGTATTCGACCCTATATTTAATTAAACTTATAATATAATTTTAATTATTATTAACCGTTTTATTAAGTATGCTTTATATATTCCTACCCAAAAGATAATTAATATTCGGTAATTCGCTTTCCTCTTCTAGTAGAACGTTTTCTAATAATTTAACTTTCTAAATTCTATTATTTCGGATAGAGGTAATCTTTTTACTAATTAATTTCAAAAAATATACTACGAATTCTTAAATATCCGTAGGCGTTTTAATACGGCCTAGTACCCCTAAGTAAATAGATAAATAGAGAGGCAAAACTAGAATTTAGAACTATATCTTTAAACTTTTTATAAAATAGAATGGACTAATTAGGCCGAAAA
>NW_009799103.1:0-107584 GCF_000213175.1 Neurospora tetrasperma FGSC 2508 | reverse complement strand
ATAAAAACGAATTTTAAACTCCCCTAAGGTTAAAAGGTTTAAAGGAGGTTAGGATATAATTATTAAATAATTCTATTTCCCTAAATTTAATATTCTTATTTTCCTATATTATAATTAAATTGCATAAAAATTATTATATTTCTCTTATTAATACTAATTATTCTATATTTACTTTTATCGACCGTTCTTTTGTTATTAAATATAATTTTCCTTATTTCCGCCTCTACTAAATAAAGAAATTATTCTAGCTAATAGAATAATTAAAAGTATTATTTCCGAAGGAATAATAATTAAATTCCGTATTGGGTATTATAATAAAATAATTATTTTTTTAGTCTATAATATCTCTAAAAACCACCCGGTTATTTTAAGCTTCCTATAGATATAATATTACAAACCCAAAATTAATTATAATTATTATAGAATATATTTTACTAATTCCGTTTATAAGGGTTATTATTTACTTACTAATCTCTCTAAAGATTAATTAGCAGCCTTGAAAGCCCTTACTAACCGAATTTCGGTTGCGGTTATTTATAGTAGGATTACCCTAATTCTCCGACTAATTTTAATTCTTTAATTAGCCCTAATTCCCCAACTAGCCCCAACTCTTTATTTACCCCTAAAGAACGAAACGGCTCCCCCTATTAAAGTAGCCCCGGCGCTATTAGAGCCTCCTATATTAGGAATTTTCGAAACTAATTATCGACTTATCTCTACTCCTATTAAAATATTAATAATTAATAGGGCTAAATCTAAGGTTAACATTATAGGTACGGCCGCGCTTCTTATTAAAATTAAGAGCTTAGTACCCTATGACTTTTATATCCGTTTTAATAGTTAATACGTCTCTATAGGTATAGAATACCCTTAAGCCCGCTATTACTATAATTTCAATAGTACTTCTTCTATTAAATCTAACGATATTAAAAAGTTTAATATAATAATTTTTAATTTCATCTATAAATCCTAATAACTATAATTATATATTATAAATTATATTAAAATTAAAAGGTTAGTTACTATAATAGAAATCCGGGATATAGATTTAATTAAGGAAATAATTATTAATATTTTAGAAGGTAATAATTAATAATATAAGGAAAGTTTCCCCCTATTCCTTTATAAATTTATTAATAATTTAATTAATATTTATTTATTAGAGGAATTTTAGGAAGTTATAATTTTCGTTAAAATAATTTACTTTATTAGAAACTTCAATAAAGATGTTCTATTTTATAAAGAAATAATTAATATATATACCTAGCTAAAATCTTTAATAAAAATATAAAAAAGTTCTTTAATAAGGCCGATTGCCTAATTAAAATTAAGGACGAGATTATTATTATTTTAAAGGAATTAGAGGGACAGTAATATATTAATAAGGTAGTAGTTTTCCTCCTGTTATTAATTAAGGAAATTCTTCTTAACCGTTTATATAACTATAAAATCGAATTCTTATTGGGAATAATCCGCTTTAATATATAACTACGCTATATATTCCTAATTAACGTTATTATTATTAAGAAGTAGATCGATAAGAATTTAAAAAAGAATTTTATTTACCTATTACAATTTACGGCCGTATTCTCTATCCTTTTAATAAAAAAAGCCCGGTGGTAGCGTCTATATTTATATTAATTACTATAGTATTAATAATATAATACTAAAAATACGTTACTTACTACTATTAATTAAAGAAACCCTCGATGCTATTTACTATATAAAAATCTTTACTAAATTTAATATAATTACCGCATTTAATAGGATTTATATAAAGGAAGGATATAAATAATTTACTATTTTTATTACCTATTTTTAATCTCTATAAATCTATTATTTACCTATTCGGCCTCTAAAGCGCCCTAAGGACTTTTTAGAATTATATTAATAACATTCTATATAATATTCTTAATATATATATAATAATATATTTTAATAATATTCTAATTTATTTAAATAATAAAAAAGATTATAAAAGTTACGTTAGGGAGGTCTTATAATAAATAATTCGAATAGGACTATAAATTAATATCAATAAATATAAATTTTATATTCTAAGGATAAAATATTTTAGTCTAATTATTACCCCGGGAAAATTCGAAATAGACCCCGATAAAATATCCACTATTAAAACTTAGGAGACTCTAAAAACTAAAAGGGTACTATAATATTTCCTAGGTTTTACTAATTTCTACCAACGATTTATTAAATACTTTTTAATTATTACTAGTCTATTGTACGAATTAATAAAGAAATTAGTAAATTAGTAATAGGCTAATTATTATTAAAAGTCTTTTAAAACTCTTAAGAAGGCTTTTAATAATAATTTAATACTTCGGATTTATATTTAATTTAAATAGATTATTATTAAAATAAATACTTCAAATTAAATTTATAGTAATATTCTATTCTAATACAATTAGGAGGGTATTTTATACTTAATTACTTACTTTAATTAATAATATTCCTTGGCCGAATATAATTATAATATTTATAATAAAAAGTTACTAACTATTATTAAATCCTTTAAGGAGTAGTACTCCGAATTAGAAGGGGCTTAAAAACCTTTTAAAGTCCTTACCGACTATAAGAGTTTAAAGACTTTTATAATCAATAAATAATTTACCCCCCGCTATATATAATAATTCTAATTCTTTTCTTATTTTAATTTTATAAATAAATACCGCCCTAAATTATTATAAGTACGCCCTAATGTACTAAGTAGGAAGTTAGAAAATTTGCTTAAAAACGAAATTGATAAGCGGTTACTAATTAGGAATAAAGTTCTATTCGAGTATAATATTTTTATTAATAGAGCTTTCGTTTTGGAGGATAGAGGCGAGGAAATTAATATTAGTATTAAATATATTTATAACCTAAAGACTTTAAATAAAAAATAATAAATAATTTAATAATAGAAGGTTATAAGAAATTAATATTTCTCTAAAACGTTATTATTTACCTATTAGACCTAAATTATTAAATATAATTTAAAAAGGTTAAAAACTATATAAGGAAGGTCCCCTTTATTAAATACTAAGTAATTTAGGGACGGGCGTATTTCTATAGCACCGTCCTTATTAACTCTATTAATATAGAACTTTACTTCTTACTCCTCCGCTATATTTACAATTTACTATTTATTAAGTACCCAAATTATAAAAAACTTAATTATTAATATTATAATCTTTCTTTTAATTAGGGATATACGCCGCCGTCCGGGCGTACTATAAAACTTATTTAATATATACTAAATCTAAACCCTTACGATATACTCCCTATAATTTTTTAAAATTATTAATAATACCCTTCGTACTCTAAAAGAATATTTTTATTAATTATATTACCCTATTTATACCCTATTTACACCGAGAATAGGAATTTAAATATATTGCCGTCGTTATTAATTACCTTACTAAAATAAGGTACTATATCCCTACTATTAGTCTAACGGTAAAAGAATTAATAAATCGCTTTATTAAAAGAATATATAATATTTATAATCTATTAGATTCTATTATTTCTAATTATAGTATTTAATTTATTTTATAATTTTAAAAAGCTTTCTTATTATAATTAAAAATTATATTTAAACCCTCTTCCGCTTTTTACCCCGCTACTAATAGCTAAATTAAGTATATTAACGTAGAAATAGAAAGATATTTTTACTTCTATATTAATTAAGTTCAGGACAATTAAGTAAATTAACTACTAATTATAGAATTTACTAATAATCATTTAGTCTCTAAGACTACCGGGGTCTCCCCCTTCTTCGCTAATTATAATTTTTACCCCTATATAAGTATTAAATTAGTAAAGCCTTATTTATTAGAGATATTATAATATAATAAATAAAGTACTTTAAAATTAATAAATTAATTAATTAATTTAAGAGAATTTTAAACTTTGTTACAAATTAAGTTTAGTGAGTATAATAATATTATAAAAATAATACGAATACTTATCGATCAAACGTACTAAAATATAAAATAAGAGATAAAATCCTTGTTAATACCGAAAACCTTAATACTAGTCGGCCCTATGCTAAATTTATACTCCTCTTCGAAGGTCCTTTCAAAATCCTTAAAGTAAATAGTTATTAGGTAATACTCAAACTTCCAATCAATATAAAATATAGTCCGACTTTTTATATTAGTAAGGTTAAACTATAGAACGAAGAAGGTTTCCTAAAGTGGATAGCTATAGAAGAATAGAACGTTCGTACTAACTATAGCCGGACTATAAAAAAGACTAATAATAGAAAAGATTCTATCGAATATAAATTCGAATAAATTAATAAATATTAGAAGAATAATAAAGGTCGTTAAGGATACCTAATAGTTTAAATACCTCTATATACACCGTTATAGTAGCTATATACTAATATATTTATAGCCCCCAATACTGTACGGGCCTTCTATAATAATTACCCTAATATACTATATTTCTTAGACTAAATAATAGTAGAGAAGAAGCGAAGGCAATTAAAGACGGAAGGAGATTATAATTATAGAAGGGAGAAGGAGGTAGAGTAGGAGGCTCTAACCCTATAGTAGAAATTATAATAATACCCGCTAGCGGCGGTAGTAAAGGTTTTTTAGGAATAAACCGCTCGTTTAATAAGGATTTTTATTATTTTATATAATATTAGTCAGCTATATAGCTTCTTTTAGCCCAGGGAAATATTACAAGGTTAATTTATATACCTTATATTAGTATATAGTAATTTCTAAAATTACTATTACTATTATTACTACTGGTACTATATTGCTGGTAATTAATTAGTTAGAGCGCTGCCTGCTGCGGGTCCGTAGACCCGCTGGCAGTTACCCTTATAAGGCTAGTCTTCTAGGTATTCGGCTGCACACTTCTCTTCCTTTCTCCTTTGTACAATTACGTATAATTACATCTACTATCTACCCTTTACCCGTAATAAAAACGACGCCAAAACCGGAAACGCTAATTTCTAGTCGAGGAGTACTCTAAAACAAAAATTAACAATAGCAATCGATTTAAGAGGGTCATTTACATCCCTTATAATATCCTACGACGAACGTAGTAATAGCATTGTATTGTTATTATTAATAACTATAAATAGCGGTACTCGTAGGTTCGAAAATAGTATCTATAACCTATTCGTAGAAATTTCTATATATAATAACCCCGAAGCTATATTTATTATAAAGACTTCAGACAAAATAAAGGAAGATAATAAAATATTAGAGAAGTTTATTACTAAAATAAATAAATCTATAAATTATAATATTATTGCAACTAAAGACCGACGTTAGGTTCGAAAATTACTTTTCGAATTCGTATAGGCTCGCGTTGGAAAAAGTAAATTTATATAACCCGAGGTTAATAAGGTTGGAACCGATTAATTTATTACTAAAAAGGAATTTAATAATTTAAAGAAAAATATTTTAAAGAAGATTAAAAAAGGTATTTAGGAAGTATCAAAATAATAGGCTAATATTATAGTAAAAGCTATCCTAAGTAAAATTAGTATTACCCTCTAATAATTACCTATTATTATTACTAAAAGGTTTGTCCTTTTTAATTTCGAACGGTAATTTACTATTAAGGGAGTAATTATTACTATTGAATTTATAAACCGTTCGAACGAAGATACGAAAACGGCCGTAGCAACGACTCTAGGCCGGAAGAAACTAAGTCTAATAATTAGAATAGCTACTAGGATACTAATATTTAGAAATTATATAAATATTTTTAATAAATCTACGTACAATTAATATTAATAAAATTAAATATAGGTTATAAAAGTCTTTAATAAAGAGGCCTTTATTATTATAAGTACTATAGGTATATTAATCTAAGATATACCCTAAAATAATATCAATAATTATATTATATCGGAAATATTAATAAGTATAATAAAAAATAAAAATAAGGAAATAACTATTATTAAAGTTTAACCTTAGAAAAGAAGGGATAGAGAGAATAAAAGTTTACTCTTAATAGAAGTCGCTACTTCGAAAGTAGCGAATTTCCTTCAAAATAATCTCTTCCTTTAAAATAGCAGTATATACCCTTACAAACTATTTTAAACTTCGAATAACGTCCAATAGTACTTTAAATATTAGGAAATTGGATATATAGCGAAATTCTATTACTAGGAAGATCTTTACGTTTAATATAATACAGTTAAATATAAAGGAGATTACTTTAACGAAGTAAATTTTTTATTAAATAAAGATAAATTATTTATTTATTATAAATTATATAAAAAGAAGGGATATTTTACTTATAACTATAAGGAGTACCCCCTTTTCTATAAGGCTATTACGAAGGCGTTTATTATATATATTAAAAGGCTATAGATATTCGCCCCCCTTTATAAAAACCTAACCGGAAAAGTATTAGAGCCAATAATAAAAATTATAAATAAGGGTAATCTACTAAACGCCCCTCCCAACTTCTATACTATTACTACTTTAGAGAAATAAATCGGAGAAAGTACAAAGAAAAGGCGGCCGAGAAAAATCATTAGCCTAACCCCCTAATTAAAACTTTTAGCCTAATTAAACCCGATAGATATATATTACCCGTACTCTTAGAATATAAGGAATTAGACGTATAATAGTAATAGTACTTATATAATTATAATTCCTTTAAAGGAAATAATACCTTTATCCCCTATTAAAAGATTTATAGGAACCTTATTTTAAAGTAATTAATAATTTAATTAAAAATATATTATTAGAATATAAGGAAGTCGTATAAGAGAGGGAAACTTCTATTTAAATAAAAAGAGACTTATAATATTATAGTAATTTAAAAACTAAATAGAAATTTAAATAAGGATATTTACTATCTTAGGGGTAAAAGGTATTTTAGAATTAATTATTTAAAGAATAGAAAGGTAGTAATATATATAAATAAAAAATAGAATTTAAGGGACTTCAATTTCTAGGCTAGAAGGGATTGGACTATAATAATATTTAAAAATTTAAAGAATCCTACAACTCTTTATTCTATTTATTTACTTATTTTAATATAAAGAATACTAAAATACTAATAGGGATCCCCGCTCTTTAAATTCCTTAAGGCCGGGCCCCTAATAAAAAATTAAATTATTATTATCGGGGACTTTAACTTTTACTATCCTAATTAAAATCTAGAGAATAGGATTAGCCTAAAGGCTATACGCCTTCTTATATAGGTATAATATTAAAGGTTCGGTCTATTTACCCCCTATAATAAACTAATAAAGTTTAGTAATATAATATAAAGAGAGAGAAATAAAATAATTAATTATATATAATTATTACCTAGGGTTAAAGCCGAATATTAGGGAGCGTAACGGTACGAATAAACCGGCTTAAACTACTACTCCTAGGAAGTCTAAGTCCAAATAGGAAGAAAAAATAGGAGGGTAAAAGAAGAAGAAGGTTATAATTAGAGTCTTATAAATATAGTAAAAGTAAAGGAGGCAGCGGAAAAACGGATTCAATTTTAGAAAGAATCGCTATAATAAAAGAATTCGAGTAAAATTTTTATAGGCTCGATAGAAAACTTCTTAGTATTATAGAAAAGTTTATTCTATACTGGAAGAAAAGTTAGAAATAGAGAGTAAATTAATAAATATTAAAATATAAAATAATTATAAAAAAAGTATAATAAAAATATTAAATATAATTTAAATATTAAATGTTATTAAATTAAAAGGGATTTATTAAAATAATAATAAAAAAGAAGAAAATTACTTCAAAAGTATAGTAGACTATATAGTACAAAAGTATTACTAAGGTTTTAAAGAATTTAAATCGATTTTAGCCTCTAGAGAAACAAATTTAAATTTAAAGTTATTACCTAATAGACCCGCTTAAACTATTAACCTTCCGAATTAGCGAAGGGGTAAGAGAAATCGAAAACTATAATAGTAAAGTTAAAATCCTTACCGATTATTTCTTTTTAAAAATAAATATTCTAATTAAAAATTTACTAAATTGAATTAAATTAATAAATAATATTAACCCAATAATTATTAGCGAATTAATTATTAAAGAGGACGTTTAAAACGTCCTCTCCTAAATAGTATTTAATAAAGCTCCGGGTATTAATTAATATTTAAATAGATTTTGAAAATTATACGGGCAATTAGTCTAATAGGCAATAGTATATTTAATAACTACTAGCCTCCAACTCGGATATTTCCTATAACAATTTAAGGATATAAAAATAATTATTTTTAAAAAGCCCGGAAAAAATACTACCTAATAAAAACTAACGGGCGTATAGAAATTTATATCGCTATTTAACAATATTAGAAAAATCCTCGAAGCCTTTATAGCTAAGAGATTTATACAAATAATTAAAAAGTTTAACCTCCTACTAGAGGGTTAAATAAGTAATTAAATAGGCCGTTTAATAGAATTTATAAACCAGGTAATTATTAATACAATTTATATAGCCTAGAAATTTAAGGCTATAATATCCTTTATATTCCTTAATTTAAAGAGTATATTCAATAAAATTAATTATAAATAATTTTTATATACTTTATAAAAATTATAATTCCTAATATAAATTATTAAATAAGTAGCGAACTTCGTTACTAATAGGAAAAGTACTCTCTTTTTTAATAATAAAATATTTCGCCCCTATACTATTATAATAGGCGTACTTTAAAGCTCCCCCCTCTTACTTATCCTTTTTATTCTCTTTATTACCCTATTATACTAGAAATTAATAATAATCCCAAATATAATTATAATTAACTTTATAAATAATACTAATATTATTATAATAGTCCGTACTACCGAAGAAAACTATTAGACTTTATAAACTGTATAGGAAATATATTTAGAATAAATTAGGGCGAAAGGTATAGAATTCGAAACGAATAAAATAGAGCTAATATATTTTATACAAACGAAGGTACTAAGAATAGAAACTCTCTAACTCAAGAATATAGAATTTTAATTAATAAAATTAATAAAATTCCTAAAAGTCTAATTAGACTATAAATTTAATTACCGGACTTATATAAAAGTAGTAAAATAAAAGATAAAGATTTAAACGAATATATTTATAAAATTAATAGTAAAAATATAGAGTTATTCCTCTATTCAAATAAAGGAAATATATACTAAGTATATTTATAATACTATTATATATAAACCTTTTATATTCTACTAATTAACCAAAATCTATAGGAAACTACGAGGGATTGTAATTAGACTAGCGAAATATGAAATTAAATATTTAAAAATTATTGTTAGAGTGCATAAAATTATACTAATATAGAACCTAAAAATAGAAACCTTTTATTTACCGTTCGACTTCTATTTTAATAAAAGAGTCCGGGCCTTTAAAAAAAAGATTTACCTATACAAATTAAATAAAATTTATCCAAAGAATAGTAATTTAAATAGCTAATTATATTCGGATATAATAAATTAGAAGTTAATTACCTATTAATAAATTAAAGAGTAGTATAATTAAAACTAAATAAACTAAAGCGTAGGTACTAACGGAGAAACTTTTAGTAATTGCGGCCGGTCCCCCTCCGGAATTAAGGACCCTACTATTACTATTATAAATCCCGGAACCTACAGTTATTAATTATAAAGAATAATTAAGGGATATAACAAATAGAGAATAAGTATTATACTACAATTATTAATTAGTAATAATAATAGCCAAATTAAATCGATAGTATAAATTTACTATTACCGACCTTACCCCTAAATTTAATAACGAAACTATTTAATAATATATAATTAGTATAAAAATAGAAAAGAAAAAGAGGAAAATTCGAATATTGGAGGAAAATAATAACGAATTATACCTATTAATTAAAGTAAAGAACTCCTTCTTAATCTAAACTAAAATAGAAATTATAAAACTCTAGGCCTTTCTCTTCCGGAGAAAGGTACTAAGCGTTTAAATACCTATCTACGTCTATAGATTAAAAAAAAAGACCTTCGCCTATATTATTTTAAATTACTTTAATATAGAAGGCTTCTTTTAATTAAATATTGGAAATTAATTACTAACGCAAAAAGAATTCTAGGATTACCTAGACGATAGAGTTAAAGCTGAAAGCATTCTATTATAGGTACTAAAATTAAATAAATTAAAGGAATACTATTTAGTAAATAAATTAAAGGAGGAGTAGTATAAAGAATTCGCAAAGTATTCTTAAGAAGAGAATAAATTATTAATAATACTAGAATAAAAGGAATAAAGGAATAGAAAAGAAATAATTATACTAATTATAAGTACTATCTATATTATAACTATAGTAAAAATTAAAGTACCGTCTATTTAATGCCAAATTACGCTTAAAAAATTCTTCGAGAAGTTCTATTATACGAATCTAATTTATAATAACTTTATAACGCTATTAAACCCAATTATCGTTTATAATAGGGCGGCCGGGGGTATTAATAGCTATAGGGCTATTAAAGGTAATACTATTATTACTAAAATTAGGGACTGTATAAGTAAGAATAGCTGTACTACTACTATTAGGATTAAATATAATATATATAAGAATAATTATACTACTATTAGAATTAGAAATAATATAAACCGAATTTATTATATTATAAATATTAAGGCTGGAGGGAGTACGACTATAAAGGATATTATTTATATATAGTATATAATATCCCTTCCGCTAGAAAATAATAGTATTATAGTATAGAGTATAAAAAAAATTAATAATATTATTCAGGAGACTATTTTATACTAAACGACTATATACATACTTAATAAATTATTAAATAGTATAAATAAAAGTATCCAATCTTTAATAATATTTAGCCGGGCTATTCAATATTATAATAACAATTATAAATTAAATAATATTATAGGTATTATAAAGATTAATAAAAATAAGGGATTTTATAAATAGTACTATATAAGTTAATATAAAGATTAAGAATAATAGAAGACATAAATATATTAATTTTAAAGGATTTAGAAATCCGGATTATTATAAAGGATATAAAAAAATATTATAAACTCTAAGTAAATTAGAACTATAAAACTAAAAGAAGCCGTAGAGTTTAGAAACGCTTTAGGGAAAAAAACCTTAGGGTCGGAAATAAAATTAATTAGGCTAGGATAATTACAATTAAAAGAAACTATTTTAGATAATATTACTATAGGGAAGAAAGAAAGTAGGGAAGGAATTAAAAAGGGACGCTATAAAGAGGATTATATAAATAGAGGAGAGGGCTCTTATACTATTAAAAATAGGGGTAGAACCGAGGGTTAGAAAATAAAGGGATAGGGCGGAAGTAAATACAAATAGAAATAACGAAGCGAAGGGGTAGGGATGTAGATAGAGAGATAGGATAGAGAAGCGGAAGGAAGGCGGAGGAAGGAGCAATAAAAATCGAGATAGAGAAGTGGCGAAAGAAAGCGACGTCCTTAATTATATTTCTATTATTCTTATTATTCTAATATTAGGATAATATAACGAAGGAAGAAACGAAATTAATTCGCTATAGTAGTAGGTAAGAACTATTATAACTATAAATAAAATAGGAGTAGCGTAGGTAAATTATAACCGGAATAAAGTTAGGAGTTTTCATTCAGCGGCGTTTAACGATATATAATTTTCCCCTCCAGAGAACTAGAGAAGGACCCTATGCCAATAAGGCGCTATATTTATATAGTAAGGGTAAAAGAATATTATTATATACTATTTATTCCTTATAATCCTCTTAAACAAATATTAATAATTTATTTAATTTTATATTTATAATTTTTAACTTTCTATTAATAATATAGTACTATAAGCCCCAACCGCAACTAGTAGGGGGGGTAATACGAATGAGGGAATTCTATACTAAAATACTTATTAGGGAGCTACTATTACTACTAAAAGGACTACTACTAGCGGCTACTAAACTACTATTATTATTAGTATCGCTAATAATATAATAGCCGAAGCTTTAATACTACTCAATACTAAAGTAATTAATGCGGAATATACTAAGTAAAATCGTAGGAAGGCTGTCGGTAATTAGGCGCGCCTATATCGTATCTTAGAAAGAGGATGCGTATTAGTATAAATACTATAAAGTAATAATAAGTAAGGGGGTACTAATATTAATAAAAGCTACAACCTCAGCCGCTATAACCTATAAAGCGTTTTAAAGGTTGTATATACTACGAAGGACTTCTAATATATATCTACCCTATACTAAAACATACTAAAATTTTTTAATAAATTCTAAAAGGTATTAGTAAAAAAGGAAATAAAGATAGTAAAAAGGAAGGATTAACCCTTAGTCTAATAAATATATAAAATAATTAAACGAATAGCTTTATCTATATTAAGGGGGCTAATATTAATAAATATTTAAGTTAGAGTAATATTATATCCTATATAAATTAGAAGGCGGACCTCGCTATAAAAGATTAATAAAAAGCGTAGGAGGACAAAATAATATAGTAAATAAAAAATAGAAGAAAAAGAAAAGTATACCGGTCGGGCTCGAAAGCGAAATAATAATTCGTACGTAGAATAATAGTAAAAGTATATACGTCTATAGTAGAGGCCGGCTCTAGTAAAGGGGAAAGGATAGCCAAAGTAATTTTAAAGCTAAATAGGGGAGAGAAATTAGCGAATTCGTTAGAGGAGGAGGTAGTAAATATAATTATAAAAGTAAAATTGTAAAGAAGAAAAAAGAGGAGTAAAGAAGGGAAGGGGAAGGGGATATTATATAAATAATAAAGGAAGTCCTTATAAAAATATAAATCGGAATAAATGAATATAAAATAAAGTAGGGTAAGAGAAATTATAAATAATAAAATAACGAAATAAGAAGGAATAAATAAGAGGAGGGGAGGCGAGTATAAATAGTAGAGAGAGGAAAATAAAATAAATAAGTAATACCTATAAATATTAAAAGGCGGGAAGAAAGGAAATAGAAGGAAGATATATAATTGGTAATAAATATTATATATTACGGGGGTAAAGTTCGGATAGAAGGTATAATAATAGAATTAGGCCAAAAAAAAAGAAAAAGGTAGAATAATTAGTAGGAGAGATTTAATAATCTAAAAATATTAGTAAATAATAAAAAAGTGTAAGTATATTGAAGATATAAGAGTTTTAAAGAATAAAGAAAAGGGTATTATAAAGGGAGAAGGTACTAATATTAAAAATTGGAATAAAGGATTAAAAATTCTAGGGATAGAACCTATAAAGGGAGGGGTTATATTAGGATGCTAAAGGACTATTACTTTAAATATTCGGAACCGGCCGGTATAAGTATAAAAGAAGATTCGGGACCGCCGGGGATAAAATACTATAATACTAACATTCTCTATTATTTTACTAAACTCTTACTTAAGAGTATTAGGACGACTAATACCTCTTTTCGCTTTACTAACCTTAAGTTTGGGAATATTAAGATATTCGATAAAATAGGGTTACAAAGAGGACGTTCCGGCGCTGTATCGTAGTAGTATATTAATTAAGAGCTCTATAATTATTAGTTACATTAGAGTAGAGTTTATACAAATATAAAAGTAGTCCGAACGGGCGTCCTTTATTATAATCGGTAACTATTAATATATTTTTGAATTAACCCCTAACTTAATGTCCTCTACGTATAGCCGCAACTATAGTTACCTCAATCTACCTTTCCCTCACGTCCTGACATTACCCTCTTTTACTTTATCCTTTTATTAATACTTCTTAATAGTAGTAATAATATTATTATTAAGATGCTATATATAATGCTACCGCCGTCGACTAGGGAATATAAATTATAGGGTAATAATAAACTATACGTTTCTATTTATAATAAAGACTTTAGGTAATAGAATCTCCAACTCCTCTATTGCCTCCCGTAGCTACTTAAAGTACTACTTAAATCCCTCCTCTTCCTTTTCGTCGTTAATAAAATATTGAAAAATAGGAGCGGTAGTATATATAAACGTAATAATAATGCCTATAACTAGTAGCTTATAGAATTTATTAGTCTTATAAGTAGTATCGATTATTAATATATAAGGATACTACTACTATAAAGATTCTTACTCTTTAAATTTCCAAAACGGTGAGTAAAATATAGTACTATTATCGTCGTTAAAATTAGTATTAGTATAAATAACCAACCGGTCATCGTCGCTAAGCTCTACCTCCTTATCTAATAATTATATAAAATTCTAAATATTGGTATAGTTAATTTACTGCTCTTTGTAGGTATAAAAGTATATATTGGAATAGTTTTTAGTAAAAAATAGAAGCTCTGGATACTTACGCTCTATAAATTACTTAACAGTATAGATTGAAAATTCCCGTTAGGCGAGAAGACTATAGATATATTCTATTTAGTTATTAGTAATAGCAAGACGAACTTTAGTAAAGGCAATTATAGAGGCAATTAAAGGATGACCGCGGTATTCGAGATTTATAGGTATAATAATATAGAGATTTTCGCCGCCGCCGGATACGTATATAAACTTGAATTTAAATAAGCAATTGTGTACAATCTTTTTAGAGCTATAACGAAAGCGGGTATTCTCTTTGGGGATAGAGTACTCGCAGTACTTAGTGTATTTGTATTATAACTAACTAAAAATAAATTTACCGCCATAAAAATAAGATCGTTATTTCATTAACCCTATATAATAATAGTAATAGAAATTGTAAATTACTTTAGTGAACGCCTACTTTTTTATAGGACTCGTATAAAAGAATTTATCGTTTTTATTAATCGACTATATTAGTTCGTCAGTTTAAAGAAGCTCTAATTAATTAGTACTTTCATTATCGCTCGTAAAAGTATAGTAACTAACTATAAATAAGGATCGAAATAATTATAATACTAGAAGGGAGGAGGTTAGTAATTGAATACAATAATCTATAAAGTACGAGCGCCTTACTATTAATTACTCAATTGAATATAGTCGATTTAGGAGGTATAACGGTAGTTGAGTTAGGGGTATATAGTTGTATAGCGATAAAATATAGCTTTAACTGTATAGGAAAATATTGCAAATTAAAATCGTTGAATTTTATTAATATTTCGTTGGATGTTATATAATATTTTAAAAGTAGGTTTTACTATACAAAACGCGGGACTTTACATGTCAGCTGTCATCGGTTGGCATGTGGGGAAAAAGGGGTGCGTGAAGTCAAAATAGGGTGCGTGAGGACATCGGGGACGGTGCGGCAAGTTAAGCTCCTATCATTAGGCTTCATACCACAACGACCAGGAGCCGGGAAACCGACAGGCTTACCGTAACCGTCAACAACCCATTCAGGAGGCCCCATATTCCCCCGCTGACAGCAGCGATATTACATATTCGTCCAAGTCCTCCACATCCCCTCCTCTTCACAGCCGCCAGCAAACCAACCAGCCCCCTGAGGAGCAGCAAGGTCG
Source organism: Neurospora tetrasperma FGSC 2508 (assembly GCF_000213175.1). Lineage (NCBI taxonomy): Eukaryota > Fungi > Ascomycota > Sordariomycetes > Sordariales > Sordariaceae > Neurospora > Neurospora tetrasperma. Next base: position 92,201 of record NW_009799103.1, on the reverse strand, counting down.
ACGCCAGATTTCCCGAAGCGAGTCTCCCTTCACGCATGGCAGAAGAACATCGGGGAAAAAAACATGAATATCAGGAGGGGCTTCTGTCCCCTCGCCCTTACACGCATCAACAAGCTTACCTGCAGCCTGCCGACCAGCCGACGTACAATAGAAGGATTCCTGTCGAGATGGTCGCTGATAGATTGAAACAGTCAAGAGATTGTCGTCGAGAGCGACGTCAGAAAAGGCTGGGCATGGGAATTGCAAAAAGACATAGGAGGAGACAAAAACACGGGCTCTTGGAAGCAACCTGCTACCTCTAAGCAGCAGCAATCCACCAAGAAACCGGCTAAGCGACGTACTCACCAATCTGCTGAGAAGCCCGAACGCCGCTGGGATGAATGTTGATATTTTTTTTCGGTTGGTGTTGTTGGTAAAGGTCTCTCAGTGGGTGATGTGAAGACCGGACGAAGGTTGAAGACTTAATAGGGGGGACGTCCATTTCATTCCCAAGACTCGAAGGTCGAAGGTAAAAGCGGGTGGGAGAATTCCGTCCCGCTCTTCTAAACCAAGGACCCGCCATGGGAAAGTGGAAACAATTAGATGATCGGGGCGAAGAGTGGGAGATGGCCGGGTACGTGGGGGCCAGCTTTTCATTGTGCGCAAGTAGATCGCGCTCTTTTCTCGTTGTTCTAGGGCACAATTTTGTCCTGTTCCATGTCTCAGTCTTCACTGTTCAGCGAGTACACTTTCTTGTTCATGTGCATTCATAGAAGGTGTTGTGGAAAGCGAAAAGGCTGGATGGAAAGCCAAAGCATGAGAGCTCGGTGTAATTGTCGACTGGCAGGCGTGTACATGAATGGAGGTGTCTTAAGGATAAAGAACCAGAAGAATAAGGCATACTCGAGAAGCTGCACCCTAGGTATACGGATATAATTTACTTCAGCAGAGTGATGCGATGATCAACCGTGCTTCCACCGGAAAAGAACGACAATTTCACCCTCGACTTGACCCTCAACGCAACGAAAAAGACAGGCAGCACCCCTTTCCTAGATAGAGCTATCTTCCCACCCCATCTAACTCCCGTCCTATATGTACCTCTAAAGATTCGTCGTAAAACCCCCCGTCAAGGCCCACCTCCCACTTACCTCCCTCTGCTCATTCCCACTAACCCCATCATCCAAAAGCACTATTCTCTGCACCACCACCCCCTTCGTATCATACCCAAACGTCCCCTTCACCTCTAACTTTGTTCCATCCCAGATAAACTCAATCTCACTCTCCTTCCCTCTCGAATCCAAGCTCTCGCCATCATCCAAGTACAGTCTCCCCTTCGCTTTGCCGTTCTGATCAGGGGCAATAACGATCTCAAAGTTCCGCGTCCGGACTTCGGCAGTGGTCATTGCCTGTCCGGTCGTAAACGAAGCGTCAGAAAGGCGGAGGGCCAAGATACTTCCGCCACGAATATAAACAGGGATCTGATCCCAACCTACTCCCGACACAGTAACGTTTCGGCCACCAGCGGAAGTCTGATCAATCCGGTGATGCGTAAAGAAATCGTACCATTTCCCTTGAGGCAAGTAAAAAGTGACGGATTGGGCGTCGTCTTCTACCACGGGAGAAACAAGCAATGCGTCGCCGAGGAAGAATTGCGTGTCGATGCCGTATGTTGCCGGGTCGGAGGGGAAGAGGAACCAGAGCGGTTTGACTAGTGCCGGTTCACCTGTTTTGCTGGCGTAGTAAAGGCCTGTGTAGATGTAATCCAGCAGTCGGTACCTGACACTAATCGCTTTGCGCGCGGCAGCGGCGACTGAAGGCCATCGATAGAATTCCTGGTCGGGAGCGGAGATGTCGGCGTGGTTGCGGTAAAAGGGCTGCCAAGCGCCGAGAACTGCCCAGCGTGCACACATGTTCTCTTGGGCCTGGCCGTTGAAGCCACAGACGTCGGAGCCCACCATGGGGTAGTTGTGTATGGCGCTGAAGCTGAGGAGCTGCCGGATTGAGGCGCGGTAGTCGGCCCAGGAAGAAAAGTTGTCGCCGAACCAGTGAGCGGCGAAGCGGGAAGATCCCGAAAAGGTGGAACGGGTGAGGAGGAAGGGGCGTTTGGTGGGCGAGCGGGAGATGAGGGCGGAGCGAGAGACGGAGGACATGGTGAGGGCGTAGAGATTATGGGTGTCGTATTGCGCTGAGCCGTCCGAGTTGGTGATGTTGGTGAACAGGGTGCGGCTGGAAAGGGTGGGGTAGTGGTTCGCTATCTGGTACTTGGGGGTGAAGAGGTCGCGGTTGGGGAGGCCGAGGTGTTGTCCATCGCCTGGGGCGCGTGGATGGATTTTGCCGATTAAAGACTGAGGCAGGGAGCGAGTTTTCTGACCTGAAGAGAGACAAGTAGTGTCCGCACACATGTTGCTCGCCTCATTCATGTCAACCCACAGCCCGTCCGCATTGATCCCATTATTCGGATCATAAAATGTCAGAATCTCTGTCGTCCACCACTCCTTTGTCTGCGGCGCAATCCAATCCGGCCAGACCACCTCCCCAGGCCACTGCAGGCCACGATACCAGGACCCATCAGCCGCCTTGAGAAACACATCCTTCTCGGCACCCCTGGTAAACGGGCCATAGTCGCTCTTGTACCTGATTCCCGGATCCAGAATCTGCACATACCGCATATCTTTCCCGTGCAGTTCGTCCACAAACCCCTTCAGCTGGTCATGAGGATACCGCACTGGATCCGTACTAAAATCCAGCTTGTTGTCCATATAATCGATATCGTCCCAAAGGGCCTCCAACGGAATTCCTGCATCGCTATAGTTCTTGACAACCTGCTTGACATGCCCCAGATCCGGCCAGCCGTATTTACACTGGTGAAATCCTAGCGACCAATACGGCATCATTGCGGGGAGACCAACAACTTCGGCATACTGCTTGCTCACTTCCTCTGGACCCGGTCCGGCCAGGAAATAAAAGTCAAGCACTCCCCCAATGGTGTTATACTCGAGGTATTGCTCTCCGGCATCACTCTTTCCAATCACGACGTCCATCCCCGCTGCGCTTCTCAAGAAAACTCCATGCGTCCCTCCCGTACCATTGCCACCGCGGTGCTCAAAGTAAACAGGATGACTCCCGTACAAGTTCTGGTTTTGCGGTATGTAGGGCGCCTCGGAGTTCCACAACGTTCTTTTGTACCCATCTGTCGCCAACCGGAAAGAATCTGAGTGTTCTCCCAGCCCGTACAGATTCGGGTTCGGAGGCAGGCGCGTGCGTAAGCGGAGGTATTGCGTCTCAAAGATCAATGGCGATGGAGAAGTATCGAAAAGGACGTCGCCGGTGCTGGCGCGTGTAACCTTGAAGGAGAAGGGGTAGGCTTCGTAGGTAAAGCGAAGATCGGCGGTTTGGGAGGAGGCATTTTGTGAGAGAGGCCGTGGTAGGATGTTGTCTTGGATCTGGTAGACGTTTTGCTCGCGGTCTGCGATCAAGACGTGTAGGCGGGTGTCTGCAAGTGTGCTGTGGTTAGATGTGGGTCCGGATCGAAGCATTGAGGTTACGGTGACTGGAAGCAAAGAGACAGAAGGTGGACAATGATCTTACCGGTCTGGTATTCCACGGTCAGGCGCAAGTTGGTAATATCTTCGCTGTAGAGATTGCAGTTGGTGCCGGCGAGAGTTAGGTCGGCGACGAGATACGAAGGCCCAGATTGGGCGTTGGTGACTCGGTATCCTGGGCAAGTTGCCAGAGGCGCCGCGGATGCTATCGAGAAGAGCGACAGCAGCGCAAGGGCGGGTTTGGGCATCCTGATCATGGTGATTCACTCGCTTTGCACTTGATGCCGTGCGGCGAGTTTGGTACTGGGCGTTCAGGACAGCATCATCTGTTGAATTAGAAGTGGCAGCACCGGATAGATAACTGCCTGGTTCAGTTACTGGACAATCTGCCGTTTGCGATGAGGACTGGAAGGAGAGACCGGATGACAGCATCTGTCTTGCATCATTGCATTGCATCCTTCCACCTTCAGACGGCTGCACCATGTTCTCAACCTTCAATTCCTTTCATGATACGTTCACATGGTGTACTAGACCCATTCGTTGTCTCGGTAACACGACTAGGGCAACATCCGTGGTGATCATCTGCTGTGTCTGGCGAAGTAGAATAGTCGATGAATGCCATGATGTGCAACACATCCCATGCTATCTGCTACCTACCTAACCTCCCCATTTTCGGCAATCCGTACCTGTTACGCCGTTGGTCTGTATGTCGTTGGGGAAGCAAATCACAAGGGGTTCGTGACCCGGTCGCCGCATGATCCGGAGGGTATCACCGAGGATGCGGGGGAACCTTGCTTGGAGGTCGGATGCAAGATGGTTGGTGAGACCACGAGGCATCGCGCACGCCAATCAACGTGCAATGTCCGTCTTCTAGATGCCGACTAGGCAAAGAGAATGGCGATCTTTGCCGGTTCCTTAGACTTCTTGGTGTCTCTGCCGGAACCTGCTGGGTTAGCGTGTTACGGCCACCTCACAGAATTTGACTGGTTGGCAGCGAGCATAAATAGGCACCAATCATCTTCTTTTGGGATGATTGGTATTGTCACATGCAAGTCGCCGCGTTGACAAAGTAAGTGCCTGCGAAGGTGTAGTGTAGATGAACGCGGCCATCAGGAGGTTGTCTTGAAGCTTTAGGTTTTCAGTGGGACTGTGAAGAGCTGTCCTGGAGATGGCATACCGAACAAAAAGGCAAAGGAGAAGGAGTGCAACACCATCTATCAGTCATATGGCATCCATATCTGGGCCCAGCTGTGAAACCACCACTGACGGATTGCCGCCTCGATATGGTATCCTCGAATGGCCACGCGCAGGGCCTCCTAAACGAGGAACACACCGCTCGTCGACCGTTAACCAAACACGTGGATCTCGTGGTTTCACGGTCGCGACGCTGTGCAATGTGTGATGCTCATGAGGCGGGAGAGCATCTGAGGATTCCCGCTTTGGGCTGTAGAGGTATGAAAGGGAAGTGGAGGCGAGCCAGTGGCCAAGATGAGAAGCTAATCATGGACGACTACCTTAGGTACCTTGCAGCTCACTGTTAAGGATCTTTGACCATCCCTCTCCTCCATTCTGCTGCGGCGCTGTACCAGTCTAGACAAGAGTGATTGTCTCCTCTCTTCCGCCCTCCTCGAAGCAACTCGGATAGCGCTCCCAAAAATCCTCTCTTGCATTCTCCACTCCCTTGTAGCCCTCACGACCGTGATGAATGATGCCGATTCGCCTGTAGGTCCTTGCCGCCCCAGCACCGTCAGGGTTCGTCGGTTCAATGTCAATGCCTTGCAAAACCAGTGCATACTCCATATCCGCCAACCATTTCTTGTCATCGGGAGCAGGCATCCTCCTCCCCACCCTTCCTATCCTCAATACCTTGATATCACTCCCCATATATTCCCTAATATCCGTCCTCTTCATGGACAAAAGCTCGGTCATCGGGTCAGGATTGAATCCCTCCTTGACCAAAATCCCCAGCTCATCAGGCTTCGAGCTGTTGAGCCCTTGGGCGTCGGACTGAGTCAATAATAAGATGACGCAGGTTCCGCGTTCGAAAGCATATGAGATGAAAGTCTTGACGCCGCCTGTCAGGTCCATGGAAACCTGAACGCTCAATGTGATGGTAGCCTTGGTTTCCCCCGTTCCGCCCCTTGAAACAGACGGTTCAATGTCCCGGTACAGACTGGCATCAAATAATCTACCTTTGACAACCAGCCGCCCGCCAGAAATACGGCCTGTTTTATCCGTAGTAGCCAGCGTAGTCTCCGCGCAGATAATGTTGCACAGGGCTTTGACCTCACAGGTAAACCCATTCCTTTCTGCCCCCGTTCGGGGGAAATAAACAGACACGTCACGAGCAGCCCAGGACCAGCTGGGTGCTCGCCACTCGTGCTTGCCTTGTAGGATACGAACAATTTTCAACACATACTTGTACGGCGCAGTCCATAGTAAATCTGTCAGGAGGGAATCACTCCAAAGGCCGGCTAGGTACCGCACTTCCTGCCCTCGCCTCTTGCTCATCTGTTGGGCGAGCCCAGATAGAGCAGGAAATTTGTCCTCCGGGAACGACAAATGGAGGCTGGAATATGACTCGACGATCTTGTGCCATTGGCGGGCCAGAAGATCGCCTGCTAACCGAGCGCTAGACTGTCTGGAGGGATTCAGCGCCTCGTAGTGCCCCTCCTTGAAGAAGATGTTTCGAAATGTGGGTGGCTGAGGACACTGACACGTCCCTGCCGTTTTACACTCCCACAGCAGTTCTTTCTTGGCAAAATGAACCACCCTCGGACTCAAGAGCATTTCTTGATGGACCCAACCACGGGAAAACAAAGGCATACGATGGTTGGTTGGGGAAGGGTGGTCGCGTACCTCTATGCCGCCTAGCTCGAAGTAACCTATTATGTCAAAAGGTTTGCTTTCAGGAGAGGATGTGGTGCCGCTAAGGCGAACGAAGCCGGAGGAGTCGCGAATTGGTAGACCACCGCTGCCATTCGAAGCAGCAGAGGCTGCAATGGTGAGATGCCCGTTCTCAAAGATGCTACACATCTTGGCCGACTCCTCTACCCAGTCTTGGGGAGAGTCTTGGATGATGCACAGAGAATCAATCCATATGTACGAAATTCCGAGATGGGCGGTAAACTTGATGGCGTCCTGGAAGGTTTTGGAGATGCTGTTCCACTCGATTCGCTCTAGGTGTTGCGCGATGTTGTGGGTGGTTGTGGTTAGCGGCTGTGCTCCTCCCCAGCAGTGGCTGACGCAGGTGTACCGGCCCAGAGTTGGTGAGCTGTGTTCAACGAGACGGATGTCGGTATAGTTGGCGCCAATGTGGATGACTCGGCGCGGGAGGAGGGTGTCTTCCATGCCAGGACAACCCGCGTGGTCGGCCACGCACGTTTTGAGCCAGGAGGAGGCTACCTTGTAAGAGTGGGAGCCCAGCATATGGGCGACGGAAGAGGTATGCTTTCTGGCGTCGAATGTGTTCCAGGGACATGAAAGAGCTTAGACGATGTTAGCCTGGGAACTGGTACTCAGCGGAGGCAACGGCATTCACCATTAAGCGAAGAGATACTGACAAGTCGGTTCTCCTCTCCACCTCCAGTGCCAAGATAGAGGATCATAATTTTGTGACGATTGTCCCACGCACACACGACTTCAAGCACTTCGTCAATGCCCAGGAGTCTTCCCAGCCTCCTTTCAGCCAGTGCCAGAAGGATGCGGCATTGCCAGCAGGTATCGGGAGATGCACGCGCAACTCTTAAGACAGCCTTGGGGTAAAGATACCTCGGTTTGCTGTTCATAGCCGCCTCGCACTGTTCGCATCTCGTGTCTGGAAGAGGCGCGCGGGATATCAGGGTGTTGCTTGAGGAAGGTGACTCTTCCCACCATGTCGACAGTGACCAAGGCGCAGCCTGGGGTTGCAGAGCTGGGGAGTTATTGTCCATGGTTTGGAACGTGCTGTGTTGGTGGGAAACTGAAGTGAAAGGTGGTTTGTCCAAGTCGTTGGAGGAGGTCCCTTTGGCTGCGTTTTCTGAGCTGGCAGTGGTAACGTCGTAAGCACTAATGTGGTAGAGCCAAGGCACCCAATTGGCAACGGCGCCGTGTAGCTGACGACATCATCACCGGCCTGGTCACTCTCGCGTTTTCGATGGAGCGATCATAGTCAGTTGAGTCTGGTACGGTACCTCTGGCTCTGCCCGGCGCGTGGAAGATCAAGTATTGGAGGGGCCCCAGGAACAGAATGAGATCGGAGGTCATAAAGATGTTCGCCTAACTGGATCTCTGTGAACTTTGGTGTCCAGGCGATAGTGGACTAACTGCTACGATCGCTTGCCGCATATCTGCGACCGCACTCGATGGCGGTATTCGGGACGTGAGGGCAATTGCGCTACAAACAGGCACTAGCTGGACGCGCTATAACGATAAGTAACAAACGGATGGAAGATAAATTTGAATTGGGTTCCTAGTTCGCTGTTGTGGGAATGGAGAAGTGTTTGTGGGAGCGGGAATATAGGGAAATATTTAAGGAGGGTAAATTTGCAAGAATGAGCTGCGGCATTGACGTCGGGCCACAGCTCACATCGATGGGAAGGAGCAGCCAACAAGATTGTCCACAAAATAGCCAAGTACTGAACAGGGAATAAATTTTCGAAAGGAGCAACTGGGAAATTAACGGAGGAACAAACAGTTCACAAGACAAGAGCGACAAGAGCGACAAGAGAAAAACAAGGCAGCAACAAGGACGACGTTGTTGGAATGAGATAAAAGCGAAAAAAAAAAATGCAAAAAGATATTGAGACTCGGATACCGGGAGTCGAACCCGGGGCTGTTGAGAGAGCAGTCACTCCTGAGAAGTGAGAGTCAACGATGTTACCGCTACACCATACCCGATTGAACTGATATGGTCCGATTTCGATGGTATGTTGGCTTCGTGGCAGTTATTATGAGTGAGTACTTTTGTTTTCAAAGGATCCAGTCACTTTGCCCGCGCCACGATCATCCCCAAGATGAGATAGAAACTAGACAACAAAAGCCTCGACACTGAAATCTCCAAGTCCATGAAAATAGACCAGCAATAATTGTATGTTCAAAACTTTCAAACCAGACCGTCATCCCGCCAACGCCAATGCCACGCTGACAGCTGACCTCGTATCAGGAAACGGACCCCGCTCCGCCGAGGCCAGCTAACCAACAAGGTCCTCAAACTCCGCCCAACTCCGCTTCATGACACTATTGCTTTTGTGTTGCCAAAAGTAAACAAAAGCAACGCTCATTTATCATCACCTCCCGCACGCATAAACATACTAGAATAGAGTATATGATCAAGCTGGTTCAGCATTACGACACAAAATAGAAGATGTCGGAACCCGCCATTCGCCCCGACCCCTCCTCCCCCGCCGACTGCGCCGAGAACCACCGGCGCATGCTCGCCGGCGAGCTCTACTACAGCTGGACTCCCGACCTGGTAAAAGGCAGAGCGCGCTGCAAGAGCGCCATGCTCAAGTATAACACGGAGGCAGCGGACGGGGAGACGTCAAGGAGGAGGGTAGCCGAGTTGTTGATGGAGTGAGTTTCATCATCCCCCAGCCCCTTTCATGTCACTCACCTCACCTTATCACACTTACCTCGGCTGTTGTTTTCATGCAGCAACTTAACCTAACCTATCAAACAAAAAGAAAAAAATGATAGAAACGTTTGGTAGACATTAAGAGAACAAAAAGTTGACAACCAAAACAGCCTCCTCCAAGACCCAACCCCCTTGCCTCCCAAGCTGGACGACCCCGAGCAAGACGCCGACCAATTCGATGACTTCCCCTACATCGACACGCCCATCAAGATGGACTACGGCAGCAATGTTAAGCTGGGCAAGGGTGTGTACATGAACTCCTCGTGCACTTTGCTAGACGTGTGTCCCATCACCATCGGGGCACGCACGCTCATCGGCCCAAATGTCCACTTTTACTCTGCCACGCACCCCATTGATCCCATCACGCGGAACGGAGTGAGGGGCCCGGAGCTAGGGAAGCCGATTACGGTTGGGGAGGATTGCTGGTTTGGTGGGAGTTGTGTGGTGTTGCCGGGCGTGAGGATTGGGAGGGGGGTGGTGGTTGGGGCGGGAAGTGTGGTGACGAAGGATGTAGAGGATTTTGTGGTTGTTGCGGGGAATCCGGCAAGGGTGGTGAAGAGGTTGGATGTGGAGAGGGAGAAGTATGAGGCGATGGTAAAGGAGAATAAGGAGAGGGGGCATTAAGAGTAGTGCAAGACGCGAATGAAAGCTGATAGTCATGGAAGAGGTCAGGAATGGTGAAGGGGCAGATGGAGAAGCTGACTTGGACTGGCCGATGAGGCATAATGGAGCGGTCTGTCCCATCAAACGTGGTCAAGATGGCGAACTCAGCCCATCATTCATTCCTCATAGCATCCTCCATCTTTTCTACACACCCTCTCATTCAACTCTGTTCACCTCTAATTTATTTCCTCCCTGCTCAGAACCCCTCTCCCTCTTTCCCCACCGCCCAAACAAATCGGTACGGGTTGTAAGGGAGCGACGCCAGGACCGGGTATTTTGGCCGTGTGTAAAAAGGAGAGCAGGATAAGTGATCGGTGTCGTTTGTCCAGTCTCTGGGCGTTTGCGGGGCACGGTGGTGGTCGAGTCCGAAGGGTGTTGACTCTGCTTGGTCTTGCGAGTTTGGGGAGGATACGGTAGACAGGACGAAGCGCTTATGCGGGTAGGCTTTCTCTGACTCGGCGGCGGAGAGGAATTCGGTGTAGAGGTCAATTGCGTCGCCGAGGGCGCAGACGATGAGAGCACCGATAACGCGGTCGGCCAACAAGACGCGGAGGAGGTCGGATTCTGTGACGGAGGACGGTCGGGTGCGGTAGAGGAAGTCTATTGTTCTTCTTGTTTCTTCTTTTGTCGAGAATCTCGTCTAGGGAATGGAGGCTTATGATGGAGGAAGAGGAGGAGGGGGGAGAGCCCGGTTAGCTCGAGGGGGAGAAGGCCATGGTGTTATCGCTGTCGAGCTTCAGGTTGGCTGTGGTTGGGATTACGCTGATGGTGCCTACTGGTGCCTGGAGGCTCGTTGAGGCGGATTACGTGGTACGGCGCAGCCGGAGGGTTTGGTGATCGATCAGTGGATGGAAGAAAACTAACTTGAAGGATGACAGAGGGGCCCGGGGTTCTGTTGCGATAAGCGACGATAAGGTGGCCGATGCGGGGCAGCTCAGGCCACGTTTTGTGGAGTCGGGCGGGCGGGAAGCTTATGGGAAGTGGGCAGCGCTGTTTTAGCGTGATCGGCCCTATGGTTTAGCGCATGCTACAGTGAGTGATCTCTTGGCATCTTTTTACGACGACTTCCCGTCACTTTCTTCCTCTGACAACAAGCATCTGGTCTCCTCCACGAAGACAAGAATTGCCAACACATCAAGCAATTGGATTTAGCATCAAGTCTTCGCAATTACAGTCTTCTTACTGTAGGTTCGTTTCTTCATCGGACCCCGAATGTGCCTCTCCTCAGTTCTTACCCGGATGAATCCATGCCGCCTTGGACTCAACGAGCCGCCGTCCCCTTGGTGTTCGGGACCAACAGCCCGCCAGTTGATTACTACTCCTGCTCAATTCATAAACCGACATCTTACATCATGGCCCTTCAACTAGGTATACCTTCAAGCAGAGGTTGGCTTTACTAGAATCATGACCAGCCTCGATTTTCATGATCTGTGCATTCTTATCTTCTTTCTCCCATGATCTCTCGTATCTTTACCTCGTTCATCGCTGTCTTGCTGGTCTGTTTGCCCTAGGAAACAACTTCGGAACGCGACCAGCGGCGGGCTCGACGTATTTGTACCGATATGTTGGCAACATTTACCCGTAAGCAACAGCCAAACTCATCTGCTTGGTGCAGCACAAAGATGTTGACAGTGTAGACAAGGAAAAGGTCCCAGGCAAACGGCACCTACCATGTTAAGAAGCTCTCCGATGGGCCATTGGTGCCGCCCGGACCTCCGATGAATACGGCGCCGAGTCAAGTCTGGACTTCCACGCCGCTTGGCCACTGATCTGGCTGCGAAAGACAGTCTTTTTTCCAGACGGATGATGAGTACAATGAGAGCGACCAGACGTCGCAGGATACGCCATTCAGAGGGTTTTGGAAAGTTCGGGGTTCTTTCCCCCCTTTCATTCCCTCTCCCCCTCTCCCACCGGAACACAACACCTACCTACCTTGAACAGCGTCGATTCATGACAGCTCAACATTCTTATTCGAGGCCCTCATCGGCTCCTACTGCACCTACTCCGCATTCCACGCGAAACAGGCGATTGCAGGAAAGACCCGGCCTGTCTTGACCCCATTTACTCCAACTCGTTCGCTGACTCCTCCTCCTCCATCCCTGCCTCCGACATGAAATACGAAGGCACCCGTCAGTGCGGCCTATACGACTGGACTGAACCCCAACCCCGTAATCTCTTTCTCATACGGCGGAGGCGAAGGGAACCTCCCGGCTTCCTCACCTCCATCGCCAATGCTCCGAAAACATGAAGCTGGGACTTCAAGGGATAACCGTGGTTATGGCGTCGGGTGACGATGAAGTCGGTTCGTACCCCGGGGATGACAGTCACAAGAACAGGTGTGCTGGCGAGCAGGGCGACATGGAAGGGAGGGTTCTTCACCCGAGTAGGTCGGTAAAAAGCGATGCGAGTTCAATGTCCGTATGTAGGTACTCGTCGGTTAGATGCACGCACTCCAGGCAAGCGAGGCACATCAACCTAACCGACAACGAAGTTATGTCTTGGCGGTTGGTGCTTTCCGAATGGGTCTGAATGTTTCGAAGTCGAAGACTAACCCATGAGGACCGAGATGCCTGTTGATAGAACGAGCCACATCGAGATTTCGCTTTGGGTGGGGTGGTTTCCAAAGTCTTTCCTATGCTTCGCCTTGAGTTTTTTTCAATTTTTTTTGATCAATTTCTCAGCCATCGCCTCGTACTTTTCCCAAGTTGGACCGCAACTCGATTTTACCAGCTACGCTATACCCAAACTCATTGCAACGAACTTTACTATCAACAATGACAGCAACCTCAACCTCGGAAGCGGCGTTTACAATCAGGCAGGCCGTGGCTATCCTGACGTCAGCGCTGTTGATGATCACTATCTGGTTCGGATCGCTGGTGATTGGCACGAGATTGGAAGCACGTCGCTGGCGGCTCCGGTGTGGGGGGCGGTGTTAACTTTGGTTGCACGTTGAGAAGACACGTTGAGAAGACACGTTGAGGGGAGAATGAAGGTGGTAATGAAAAGGGTTGGGGGAGGTTGGGGTTTGTTCATCCTCTTGGCTGTAAGTCTTCTATTTCCTTTCGCCGATGTCGGAAGAAAGGGTAAGGTATGGACCGTGGTGGAGGTGGGAAGCGGTTTTAGGTTGGGTAGGGGAAGGAATTGGAGGCGCGAAGGTGTAGCGTATGGTCGATGGGCGGGAAAAAGATGATACGAAACCACGCGATAGGGCTGACCAAAACAGAATGCGAAACAAACAGTGTGCGGATCCCGACATTTTCAACGACGTTACGATCGGAGTGAATTCCGCTTGTGGGTTCCTGGCAGGGGAGGGATGGGATCCGGTTACCGGGCTTGGCGAGCTTCTATTGTTGTGAGTGTCCTCTCTGTTCCGGTCGTCCTTGGGTATTTTTAGACGCTGTGCTGACACATGAAACGTGGATAACAGCACCCCGAATTCCCCCCCAAAGCTTTTGGATCTGTTGACGAATCCAGTCTGCCCTGATCGGCGCGAATGAATGTTCGATCAACATCGACAACTGAACGCGATTCAGGCGGCGGAAGATACGGGGCCTTGGTTTATAATCAACAACCGCGTTATCGAAGATTCTAGACTTGTCATTGGAGGTGTTGCCGAGCGGTGTGTACATGTACGTAACGGGGCGCTTGCGGATCTCGGATGCTGTTTCTCCACTGACCTGTGGTGGTTCCCATTGTAGTGTATGGGATGGAATGGTGAGGTTGAACTTGATGATATCGACAGCAGTGAAGCGGGAGTGTACATAGTGTACATTTCACGTGGGCATCAATAGCTCACGGGCCCGGGCCGGCGCCGAGACGACGGTACCGTAGCACCGGCGGCAGTTGCAAATAAGACGGGCGGTTCGGTAGGAAGAGCCGGAGCGACTCCACTCGCGGGGGTCTGGGCACACTTCGCTTAGAGGCCTACCGGTGATACGAAAGTTCGCGAATGATGACGTCGGTCATCCCATCAACTGAGGGGGGATTACACGGGCAGAACGGCCCTTAGGTACACGATACAAGATACCTACCGTTAGGCGATAAATACATAGTTGACTGGCAAGAATGATGGATGAGAAGAGAGAGGCAGCTGCCAAAGACGAGATGGATACCTCAATGGGAATACGATGCGCTGGAAGGCCCACGTCCTTCTGTGGGGTCACGACCGGAGCTGTCTCCATGATATGTGGGGATCATGGTTTACAAATACAAATACAGCTCACTAATCGCTGGCCATGCGTGGACGAGGAGGGGAGACGGATTGACCATCGACATATAAACAAATACCTCGACCTTCTTCTTTCTACCTCTGCTCTTTCCAACCTTTTTCACTCTCCATCTCATCTCATCTCATCTCTTCTCATCTTGTCTTTCATCTACACCAGATTTACCATAATACCTAGTTCACAATGTCTCTCCCTTCTACTCAGCCGCAGTGGGTCGTCACCAGCAAGGAGAAGGGCTTCGATGGCCTCATCAAGGAGCAGGGCCCCGTCCCCAAGCCCGGTGACAACGACGTTCTCGTCCGTCTTCGCGGTGCTTCCCTGAACTACCGTGATCTCATCATCCCCCAGGTTCGTACATCTCACCATCATGTCACACTAACTCATATCGAACAGACAACTGACAAAGAAATACAGGGCAAGTACCCTTTCCCCATCAACCTCCCCGTCGTTGCCGCCTCCGATGGTGCCGGTGAGGTCGTTGCCGTTGGCTCCAAGGTCACCAAGTGGAAGAAGGGCGACAAGGTCACCACCCTCTTCAACCAGTGGCACCAGTTCGGCGACATCGACGTCCGCGCTGCCTCCTCTGGCCTCGGCGGTGTTTTCGATGGCACTCTCCGCCAGTACGGTGTCTTCCACGAGGACGGCGTCGTCCGCACCCCCTCCAACCTCAACGACGTTGAGGCCGCCACCCTCGTGTGCGCCGGTGTGACTTCGTGGAACGCCCTCTACGGCCTCAAGGCCCTCAAGCCCGGCCAGTGGGTCCTCACCCAGGGTACCGGTGGTGTCTCCCTCTTTGCCCTCCAGTTCGCCAAGGCCGGTGGTGCCAAGGTGATCGCCACCACCTCCTCCAAGGAGAAGGCCGAGATGCTCAAGAAGCTCGGTGCTGATCACGTCATCAACTACCGCGAGGACCCCAACTGGGGCGAGACTGCCCGCAAGCTCACCCCCAACAACCAGGGTGTTGACCACATCATTGAGGTCGGTGGTGCCGGCACCCTCGGCCAGAGCATGGTTGCCATCAAGTACGAGGGTATCATCTCCATCATTGGTTTCCTCGGTGGTGCTCAGCCCAAGGAGAGCATCCTCGAGACCCTCAGCAGAATCTGCACTGTTCGCGGTGTCTACGTCGGCAGCAGGCAGCTCATGGAGGACATGTGCGCTGCCATTGAGGCCAACAACATCCACCCCGTTGTTGACAAGACCATCTTCACCTTGGACCAGGCCAAGGAGGCTTATGAGTACATGGTAAGTCACTATCCCAAGGGTTTCCAAGTGGTGATGAGAGAGAGATGTATGCTGACAATCGAAAACAGTGGGCCCAGAAGCACTTCGGCAAGGTTGGCATCAAGATCGAGTAGATGTGCCAATGATTGCGGATTGGCATCAGGATTGGGTAGAGATTTTGATGTTGTGATGAAATACAATAGTATAATGATACCATCTTGATAACACAACAATGGTGCGCCTTTTTCTTTGTCCTGGGGAGACTGATTCGACTTTATAATTAGCTCTTGCGGTTGCCCCCTCGTGATATTTCCCTTGCACTTCTCCTCGACATTTACCATTTTTACCTATAGATGATACTCCTGCGGTCCGGTGACCTTAATGTCGTTCATAACCCAAAGCCGATCAACGCCCATATCCGCACTGCCACTGTTCATAAGTTAGCTGCTTGTTTGCTTATAGACATCTGTCCGGGGGCATGAGAGTGAGAGACTTACTCATCTTTCAACGTGTACGTCGGTTCGGTCTGGCCAGCAGCCGGGTTGGGATTTCTGAAGATGATGTTCTTGGTCTATCCCACCACAACAGGTCAGCAAACTCAGCTCCTCAAGAAGGGAACTCATCAGGAGACGGAAAACTCACCAAACCAAGCGTCAAGTGTATCGCCGCCGGCTGCACCTCCACGCTCTCCAACTCCTCCGCCTCCTTCCCTCCCTCAATCAGCTTGACCACATTCCTCGCCGCCACCGCTGCCTGCACCATCCCCGGCCTTGCTGCCTTATGCGCCCCCGAATCCGCAATATCGCCCACAGCAAACATGAAATCCGAAAACCGTTCATCAGCGAACTGCATCGTCGGCTTCACCTTGACGAACCCATTCCGAGGATTAATCACCCTCCCCTTCTCCTCTTCTTTTTCTTCCAACCCCAGCAAAAACCCATTATTAGCCTCCTGTCCCGTAGCCTGCACCACCACATCCCCCTCCACCACACTCCCATCCACCAATCTCACCTCCATCTTTTTCTTCCCTTCCTCTCCAGGCACCGGGAGTGGCCACCCCCCTTCCTCCGGCGGCACCACCGCCCTTTTGCCCAGTGCCGTTTCCACCCCCAGTTCAGCAAACCGCTCCTTGATAATCTCGCTCAGTCGCTCATGATAAACAGGCATCAACTGCTCGCGCGAGTGAACCAGCGTCACGCGCTTAGTAGGGTACAGCTCCTTGAGGTCGCAAGCCATTTGCACCCCCACTGCGCCGCCTCCTACAATCACCACGTGTTTGGTCTCGGGGTGGGCGATGGCGTTTTGGAAGGATTGTAGGAACGAAATGGAGAGAGGTTTGGTGTCGTGGGGGGAGGTGCCGGGTGGAGAAAGGCGGGTGCCGGTTGCGCAGAGGAGAAAGTCGAAGGGGATTTTGGTTGTTTTCTCCAAAGAGGAGGAGGAAAGGGAAGAGGGAAAGGGGACGGGACGGTCGAGGGTGAGGAGGTTATTGCCCTTGGGCGAGGTGGACAGAGAGAGGACTTTGGCGGGGAGGATCAGATGGGAGGAAGGGGAGGAGGAGGAGAAGAGGGAGGTATAAGGGATGAAGGCTTTATGTTCGTGCGAGGGGAGGATGGCGAAACGGGGGAAGGCGAAGAGGTGGTGGAAGTGGGTGTGGGGTTCTATGAGGATGACCTGGACGGAGGTTGCCTGTGTTAGTTGATGGGGGTTTTGATGGTGAGGATGGAACGAATGGAGAGACTTACTCGATGAGATGAGGGAAGGAGGTTTGCGAGTTCTTTGGCGGCGGCCTTTAAGTGATGGTCAGCATTTCATTTTGAGAATTCGTGCCGTGAATGGGCAAGAAGGGCCCTAACTCACCTTCCCAACATATGATCCTCCTACCACAACCACATTTTTGAGTGCGTTGGCAGCCATATCTGTCTGTGGTTGTTGCACGTTGCGATCCATGGACATTTGAAGAACAAAGCTGAATAAAAAGACGACAGATGCAACCACGAAAGGCGTAGAAATCAGCGAGAGTCTTGGGAAGTACTTCATTATCAGATCAAAATCAAAAAAGAGGTAAGCAGTCGACTTATAAGGACACAACGCCAAGAGATGGTGTCCTGGTTAACTCCGAGCTGTTATCAGATCATCTCGGAGATGTCAACCCCGGCTACCACGGGGCGGTCGGTGGTGATTGGCCGACATCTCCTAGCGCCGTCTTGACCGTTTGTCGTTGAGCCCCGTTACCGAGACGAGTTGCTCCAATCGGAGGACAGTTCGGGGTTAAGAAGTGTAGAGGGAAAACGATGTCCCCTTGTTCTTCAATTGATGACTGTTGGGACGGGGAAGCTGACTACCTAACACCGGCAGTGTTATTCAGGGATTATCAATTTGTTGTAATCCGGATCCAAATGCTAAACCCCGACCTCTCCGTCCTCCGAAGTCGGGTCACGGCCGCCTCAATCATCCTACATCCGTTGCCCCTTCTCCGTCATCTCTCTTTCCTCATCATGGTGAGCCAACATCAAAGCATCACGCCTTCCCAATAGGCCTTCAGTTCCTTCCATCCCATCAACTCCTCAACCACCGAGCCACCGCCGCTCCCCACCTCACAGCCCCCTTATACGTCCACATCCCCGGCGCATTCCCTTCTCCCGATCCCTCAATTGCCTGCGCCAATGCCTCCCCCGTCTTCGTCGTCCCCCCATCCTCCATTTCCAGAACCTCCTCCTTCACCTCTCTGAGTCCATACATATAAGTCTTGAACCCAAAAACCACCGCCCCCGTCTTTCTCAGTCTCCAAACACCTTGCAACTCAACCCTCAATCGTGCCTTCTCCGCCTCTTCATCCCCAAACTCCGTCACCTCTTCCATTGTCTCCAAATCCTCCTGATGCACGTGGTTGCCGCCCGGACAATAGAGGTCAGGATGCAACTGCATAGCCCAATTCATCCTCTTGACGAGCTTATCGCAGGACAAACGGGCAAAGAAGCGTTCCATTGACGGCCCGATTTTCTCGTAGGAGGGTACGGGAGCGTGGATATGCGAAAGGGGGAGACCGAGTTTGGAGGAGGGGGAAAAGCCGGAGGGGTGTAGGTTCATGAAGGCGACGCACTTGTGCTCCATCTCGCTGGTGGTGAGGGAGTTGGGTTTCGGGAAGGGAAGCAAGAGGAAGAAATCGTCTTCTACTGTTTGGGCTATCACCCTCAAACAGTCGAGGGGGTCGGAGGGAGGCGGGGACAGGGGGGAGGAAGAGTTGGTGATCAAGTTTTGGAAAGTCGTGTCGGGGCAACCGGGATAGGAAGAAACGATGCGGAACATGGTCGGATACCGGACGGGGAGGTATTCGCCTAGCAGGTACGTGTATAACTCCTTGACAGCGGCCTGACCTTCGGGGAGAACGCCCATGACTTCGGCGGCGTGGAGGGAGAGGATCTCCTGGCGGGAACGGATACGGGAGAGGTAGTTGCTGTCCATCAGGATGAGGTCCGAGGGGGTGCTGTTTTGAAGGCCTATGGTGGTGGAGTGTTAGTGGTTGGCGATGGATATAAGGAGCACGGATGAAAGAAGGGATTACGGTACCCATGGTGATGTGGTATTTGGGCTTGAAGGGGCGGAGCTTCAGCGGCTCAGTCGTTTTCCAGTCAAAGTCCGGCAAGGGAACAATGGTTGCTTCGTCGGTTTTCTCATTTTGTTGATCGCCGGTGCTGCCGTGAAGGAATGGTGCTTTCTCCTCGACAGACGGCGATGAGGTGGCACATCTCTGACGGGAACGGAGCCACAGATGAGCTCCTACGGCCAGGACAACGAGGAATAAGACGGTAAAGCCGGTCAATGACGTGGTGATCATTGCAAAAATGAGTGAACGACTCGATTCCTCAAGGTAGGTGTTGTTGATGTTGGCCTCTTCACATACAGAAAGAGTCATTATAAATTCTGTATTCATTCTTGATAACATTGCTGATAACAAAGGTTCCACTTGTCAGTGACGTACCTGAGGGGTACGGGGAATTATTACCCGTTATTTACTAGTGGACGATAAGGTCAAACAATGCGAAGCCGGCCAGTCCAGTCCCTGTCGTGAACCACTACACCACACCAGTTCGCCAAGTTCAGCCAGTTAGTGCACCGACGACAAATCACCGATAGCCGACCTCGGTACCTCTAATGATAGTTGGAAACGCACGACATGTCATCAAATTTCTTTTATTTGCTTGAAATGTTATAGTGGTATCAATATTGGGAGCGTAACACATGAGGACATGACCGAAGGAACGACAGGAAAGAGATATCATAATCCGTCCATCCAAACCACATGACAATCTCCAAGACCGGCCAACAACGCACCAACCAAACCGAACCGTCCCCTGTCTATCTAAGCATTAGGAGCATTCACATGGCTCAGTCCCTTCTTTTCATCCAACTCGGCTCCTGTAGCAGTAGAGGTGATAGTTCCTGTCTCCTTTGCCCTTCTCTCCTCCTCTGCCCTCCTCTCCTTCTCCGCCTCCTTGATCCGATCAAACTCATAAAGTGGCTCCAGCTTCGCATTCCTCTGCCAAAACACCCATCTCTTGATGAACCACGGCAGCGCCTTGGTGCACTGGTACGACATGAACTTGCTCGTCTTCACAGCAAAGACATAATCCAACTCCTCGAGCGTCTTCTGCTTCGTCTCCGGCACGACCAAGAAGATGGCAATAAACGCCACCAGGTTGAAGCCCGCGTAAAGACCAAAGGCGCCGACGGTGCCGAGAGAGTCAAGCAAGAAGGGGAAGGTAATACCCAAAACAGATGCCCAGAAGAGACAGGTGGCAACGGCAAAGCCCATGCCTACTTCTCTGTGAGAGAGGGGGAAGACTTCGGCCGAGTAGGTGAAGGGGACAGGACCTTCACCGGGGGAGTAGAACGCGGCGAAGAGGAAGACGAATAAGGCGACAAGCGCGGTCCGGGCGGTACCCATGTCGAGCAAGGTGAAGAGGCCGGCTGCTAGCAGGGTCCACATCATTTGCGGGAAGGTAAAGAGAAGTAGAGAGCGCCGGCCAAAGGTGTCGATGGTCCAGAAGGCGGGGAAGGCGAAGAGCCAGTTGACTAGACCGAAGCCGAAGGACGAAAGCAGGGCTTGGAATTCGGTGGAGCCGGAATCCTTAAAGATGGTGGTGCTGTAAAAGGCAATGATGTTGATTCCGCACATCTGTTGGGCAATCATGACGGTGAAAGCGGCGAGGGTGGCGCGGCGAACACGAGGGACGGTGAAGAGCTCAACGAAGCGCTTGGCATAGTTGGAGCCGGCGAGGAGCTGGTGCTCAACTTCCAATTGCGAGTGGATGTAGAACATGTCCCGGGCAACTTGGATAGGGTGGTTGCGCAGCTTGACCATGGATTTCCAGGCTTCTGGGTAGCGGCCCTTCTTCATGTACCAGCGCGGGGACTCGGGGCAAAGATAGATGAGCAGAAGCAGGGGTACGGCGGGGATGAAGGGGGCACCGAGCATGAGGCGCCAGTTGACGTTGGAGCTGGCGTTGAAGACGGCAAGGTTAAAAGCAGTTCCCAAGAAGATGCCGAAGGCTGTCCACATTTCTGGAAAGGTCTGGTGTTAGCATCTTTCACCAATTGTGCCAAGGGAGCTGTAGTAAGGAACACTTGGGAGTACTCACGCCATGACATAACCAGCGCACCTCGAATAGCAGCAGGCGAGTTTTCCGCGGCATAAATCGGCACCGTTGATGCCTTTACACCCATACCGATACCCATCAGCAGACGGCAGGCCAGTTGCTGGGGCCATGTGTGACAGAAAGCAGAACCGATGACGGGCCAGATACAGAAGTGAGCAGAGACAAAGATTACACCACGACGACCGATCCAGTTGTTGATGGGATCAGAAAGCCAGCAACCGATGAATCTGTTTAATGTTAGTCAGTACCTAGGTATTGAACCGACCACTGCAGGAAATCACCGTGTCTGTTGAACGTGGAAAACAAGAAGAAGAGAAAACTTACGCGCTCCCAATATAAGGCCCAGCATTGATCAATCCGACAAGCAACTTCTCCCTCGCAGTGTCCCCTCCGATACCGTAATAGTTGGGGAAGAAGATATTCGCGCCATTCGTGCCCGTCTGATCCCAACCTTGGACAGCAGCACCGATCGAGCAAGTCGCAATCGTCAGGAACAGTCTTGCCGGCAGCCGCCACTTGTGTTCGACCTCCTTCAAAAGTACTGCCTTCTCCTCATCATCCAAGGCTTCCGGGCCCGAGATGGACGCATAGTTGTCCGGGGATTGGGCGATGAGTGCTCCCTTACGGAAGAGAGGGAGGTGCTCGGTTAGGTTCTTTTCGGCGCAAAAGGTCTCGACGCGTGACAGGAGCTCGACGCGGGAAAGGCCTTCGAGCGGGTTCTTGAGCTTGGCTTCGAGGTTAACGTTGGCTTCGAGGTTGGACGAGGTTTGTTCAATGTGCGAGCCGGTGACACCCTTGGGTTCTCTGGGTGGGTGTTAGTAAAACAGGTCTTCTTGAGAGAACTTGAGGAGACTTGTGGAACTAAAGACTTACCCGGCAGTGCCGCTACTGTCCAGGTCTGGATTGTGGCCCATGGTCAAGGTGAACGCTTGGTCACTTACACCAAGCAAGCCCCTAGAGTGTATCAACTTTCTGGGAAGCAGGTGTCGGGGAGAAAGGGAATGATGAAGGAGAAAGAGACACGGGGATAACACAGGCGACGAGGACGGAACACCAAATCCGGGGTACCGGGGGAAGATATACGTTTTTTTCCTCCTCAGTCCCCATCACCCCCAGTCCCCGGATTCCAACACCAGCCTTTCAATGTAAGGTCCGGGCTTTCCATGGTTCCCCAATATTGGCCTCCATCTTTTTTTGCTCGCCATGGATCTCACTCAGCGTGCTTTGTAGTGCACTGTGTAGGCTCGGGCCAGACCAAGACGGCTTCAGGAAGGGATCATCGGTACGTACTCGGCAAACCAATTGGAGGGCATTCGAGACACTGTACGAGTACGACTTGGGGGAGCAGTCCTCCTCACTCCCGTTGGAGGTTGTACCACACCCACAACACGGGATGGGCTCACGAGTGGTCCAGTCGTTCTTGGACCGTCCGGCTATGTTTAACCACACATGGTAACCCGTAATGTAACGTAGTCCTGACTGTGGACTGTGTAGGTAAGACTGCCGCTGAGAAGGGAATGCAGTCCGCTTGGCTGGTCTATTGACAGACTGACCTTCAATGTTCTTGGCTGGCCTGATTCTTTCCGACCCCTGATCAACTTTTCCGAGTCTTTGCTTGTTAGGTAAAAGTCGTCTTTGCCTGCCAGTGACTGCCTTGTTCTCCGTCCCGGCATGGGATGTCGTCGATCTTGACCGGCTTCAGCGATTGGGTTGCCAGCGTGTGGAGCCTTTGGCGCAGGCCACAGCGGCCGACCCCAGCTTTTCGGGGGTTTATATGCGGGGGACGGGGGGGAAGGGTGGTATTTGCTTTGTGGAGAGGTGGAGAGATGCTGGGGAATCCCAAAGAACCAAGCCATATGGTACTCCACACTTTACTGTTCCCCTTCGGCTTTCGACCTTTTGTTGGGCCGAAGGTTGATTCACTTTCTGTACCGACATGTTTTCTTTTTGGGGGTCTGCTTACCTTTTTGAATTGGAGACACTGGAGTTTTGGTGGACTGGAAGTACTTGGTGAGAAAAAGAGTCAACATTGGCCAAAACAATGGTCGTACTTGCATGATTGGGGTCTTGGGGGTGTGTTACCCCTCACCTGTCATGCCGATTTCGATGAACGATGCTGGTTGACTGATGGCAACTGAACGAACGCCTCAACCGTCATTCGAGCAGTCCTCACATTGTCGATGTGTATGGTACTGTGTAGGCGAGTCAAGTTGAAGTTCGAATTCTGCTTTGATCTCGGACGTCTCTCCTTTTCCCCAGACAGACGGGATCCCAGAAGCCACGATCAACCCCCCGCCGTGGGGAGCCCGTCCCCTCGCGCATCAGGAACGTACAAGTCGACACTTCTCAAACAGTGTTCCAGTCCGAGTCCCTTCATGTCCTCCAAGTCCAGTTCCATCTCGATCTCCAAGGGAAAGAACCAGACCACGACCCAAGAGTTTGGTCTACAGGTCTCGCCCGTTCTAGAATTTGGGATTTGAAAGTTGGACTCGCCGTTGATCTCTTCGATCTTCGCCTTCAACTTGCCAAAGACTACTAAGAAATTTCAAGCAGAGTTGCAAAATTCCCAATCGAGCGCACCAGTCTTTGACCCCCATCTACCACCCCTTGAGCCCCTAGTGAAGAATCTACACTATTTTTACTCCCTTCCTCGTTTGCGCCTGTTAGTCACATAATAACCCAACTTTGTGTTCCCCTCCTTCCCTCCCCTTTTGGGTGTTCTCGTCCGTCACTTGCCATGACGCTTGCGCACCTCGAAACGGAAGCGCACACAACCAACAACCTACCTACCCCCAAACCACTAGCCCCCAATCAACTCGATCCCGATCCCACACGGCGCAAAAACCATTGCCGTTGCCTTCCTCTTTGGTCTACTTCTGACAAGCGTACTGTGTAGTAGACACTTGGCTTTGCTTGCATTGCGGCGACAACGCAGTTTGAAGGACGGCGTCATGAATTTCCCAACCATCAAAAACACAAAGAGGAGTACTCAGACACGGCGATTGCACACGACCAACAACGCCTTGGCTGACGACGGTGGCAGTCGCAGCAGGCGAATCCTTTGTTTTGGAAATTGCAAAAGCCCTGAATCTTTCTCACGTGCAACCGTGCAAGAAGCAGTCAGTCAGGGTCCTTGGGGTCCTCAATGTCATCTTTTTTTCCCTCCTTCAGCTTCATATTCATGTTCTCGTGTGCTTTTGTATCTGTTCAAGCCATTGTCTTTCTGTCCTTGAGGTTCTGATCGCATATGTACCTACCTACAAACAGCCCTGGCAGCCTTATCGCAGCGATGTCACACCTTGATACACCTGAGTACAGTGTTGGGCAGGATTTAGTAGTGACCGTGGTGGTGGCGATCAACATGCAGCGATACTATTGTCCAAACTAGTAGTTACCTACTAGTGTAGTGTACCTCTAGGTGAAAAGTGACTGGTCAGTGAGTGGTCCGAATCCGAACAACGCAGTTGTCTTTTCTCCCAGATAAGACAGGGGCATTCCCTCCCGGCTGTCATCACGCCTGTCTCCCTCCCTTCGATTTCGATCCTCGAAGCACGCGATTGTGTACCTCCCCACCCCTCTTCCCTCCTCTTCCCCCCTCCCCCTCCAAGAACTATAAGATATATATACCATATATATATATATATATATATATAAAACAAGTAGAAAGCTCGATAAGAAGTAAACGCCAAGAACCCAAATCACAAAACATCCTTCCCGGGTTTAAAGTGAATTTGTCAATATGCCGTTATAACCGCATTACGTGCCGCCCCTTGCTAAAAGAAGGGGTGGCCAAGCCTTGCTCATAGTGGTTGCGACACCCGACCCGTTACCGTCTCCCGTCTTTTACCGATCGGCAACTGAAGGAAAGGCGCCACGCCAACGGGCACCAACCTAAGCCCACCCTTTTCTACGTCTGGATGCCTGTCACGCCCGACGGACGACGGCTGAGGAACACGCCGTAAGACGATGCTACGTCGGGGGAGAGCTAATCCGAGATAGTCAAGGTACTACTGCAGTAAAGACTCTGTTTTTCTTTGGGGGTTTTGATATATTTGACAGTCAGAGAGGATGGAAACTTCAGATTTCGAGGCTGTAAGAGTTTTGGGGAAAGGTATCGACAGAATCAGTGCTGAAGTGTAGGTAGGTAGGCAAGGTACATGTACTACGTGGGTGCAAGGGGTAAGTGATCGTCTATTCATTCATCATATCAGTCCTGCACCACATCATGAAGAACAAGAAGAAGGGGAAGAAAAGGAAGGTGACTCAAATCCATCATCGCTCATGGTAAAGAATATGGCGCTATCTTTCTTGATGTCCAGAGAGGGAGCACGACTCAATGAGAACGCATAAAACGAAAGAGCCCAAGAGAGACAAAGACCGAAAGGGCAAGGAAGAAGACGGAAAGAAGAAGCGCGAAAATGAAAGGAAAGAGAGACCAGAAACCAGCCAAATGTCTATGTATAGCGAATTCGTCAAAAGCGAAAGAAGCTGGAAGTAGCAAGCAGTGTATGACAATGAAAAGAACTGAAATTGATCATGCCGTCATCCATCAGCTTGAATAAGCTGTAGTAGTGTGTAGGTAGGTAAGGTCTTGGACCAGACAAGAAAACAGAAGACAAAAAAAGAGACAACTTGAAGTAGCGAAAACGTCATCAACCGACAACCAACGGCAAACATACCCACTGCTGGCCAACAAAAACAACATCAACAACAGAACGGCAACAACGATACCACAACAAACGCTGACACACCACACACGCTCCCAGTATCATCCTCTCCGCTTGGCAAGGCGGCATCCATCTCTCCTTTGTATCCGAGAACAGCAATTAAATCCTCCAACGTCTCCTCCCCATCTCCCATCCTGTTTGTACCAATTTCCCCCCCGACGCCACAGTTTCAGAGTAGGTACTTGACTCTCTCCCATCGACTTCACATTCCCAAACATTCCCCGAACCCTCCGGATCCTCTTCACTTTTTTGAAAGACCTAATCCCTCCATTCCCTCGGCCAAGCTATCGGCAATAACAGTATTCTATTCCGCTGCCGAAGCACCAGCATGACTCGACCCAGCAACAGTAGTGGCACTAGCAGAAGCGCTAGGTCGTCCTCGTGTCGTCTGCGCAATAACTTCCCTGGCATAGAACTCTACCAGCATGGTGGCGTATGCTTCGAGGTCTTCGACAGGAACGGCCAGGCGGAAGTCGTTGAGAAGGAGAAATTGGAGCTCGAGGTGGTTGAGTTCTGGGAGGGGAAGGCCGCCGACCTGGATCGTTTTGTTAGTACCTGCTGGCTGGATGTTTGGACCCAGAAGAAAAGAGAGAAGAGGCGATGAAATAGAGGAGGGAGGGTAAAAGTGTTGATGAACGAATGGAAGGGAAGGGGAGTGGAGGCACAGGCAGGGGTAGCAGAGGGGAGAGAGGACGGAAGAAAGTGGAGAAGTGGATTGGGATAGGGGGAGGGGAGGAAAAAACGAAGGGAGGGAAAAAGGGGAAAGTAAACATACCTTAGCATAACGCGAGTTAGTATAAAACACATCGCTAAAGAACTTGCTCGCGCACGTCACTCCAGCGATGATCAACCTGTGAATGTTGAAGCTGTCCACGACAAAATACGTCGCCTGCTCATCCTCCTCTTCCTGTTCCCTTGTCCTCCTGCTCCCACCACCCTGCCTTGGCTCATCCGGCATCTCTTCGTCGTCATCGTCGGCCAAGTCCGAGTCTGTCTCGTCGCTATCATGTCTCTTGTCATCATCAGGCGAATCCCGCATAGGGACATCTGGATCATCTGCCGTCCCCTTTTCGTAACCCGCCGTCGCAGCAGCTTGCTTCTCCCTTTCCTGTCGGGCACGCTGCTCCTCGTGGCGTCTTCTTCTCCGCTCCTCTTCGCTTTTCATCACCATATCGTTAACTCTTTCCGTCATGCGGTCAAAGTAGACCAGCAGTGACAAAAACACCTCATATGTGGTGGGGCAGTATTTGTGGATGCGGGTGAGGTAGCTGAGAATGGTGATGGCCGGCACGTTCTTACCGTGGAAGGCGAGGACAGAAGAGGAAAGGGGGGACATGTGTCCGCTGCTGCTGCTGTGTCCGACCTCCCTACTGCTCCCTGCGCCATTCCCAGTTCCTGGCCCTCCGCTACTGCTCCCATTCCGGCCTCGGCCCCCGCTACTCTCCTCGCCTTCCTTCTCTCGTCGTTGTCGCTCCTCTTGGTGTCTCGCCTGCGCCTCCGCCTGCCTCATATGCACCTGATTCCTCTGCAATGCGTCATGCTGTAAGTCGTTTGTAGTCGTGATCTTGGTCAAAAGCGCCGCCACCATTTCGATGATATCCGAGATGGGCATCCCGCTGATTTCGTAGCGCATTTGTTGGAGCGAGGGGTCGTCGGTAAGCATGCCATTGCCAGTTCCGGAAGAGGCAGAGAGCGGGTGGCCATCTTGTGAAACGAGCGTTTGGATGTGGTGGAGGTCGCGGATCTTGATCACCTTGGGCTGGGGTGGAGGAGGGAGTTGGTGGGCTTGTTGGTAGTTGGGGACGCGAGCAGTGGGGGTGTTGGGTCGGTCATCGATTGGGAGATGGTTGTTGGACGGAACAGTGCGGTGGCTGTGCTGGACAGACGAGTTCCAACTGCGACCGTTGCTGTCGGCGTCCGGAGCCGGAGAGGGGATACCTCTCCCACCCCCAGAATGGTCGGCAGGCACTACGGTGGCTGCGGTGCTAGTAGATGAGGCGGTAGAAGACGAAGCCGAAGACGGGTCATGCGCCGATGTTGGGACCGTTTCGTGGACGCCATGCTGCTGTTGTTGCTGTTGTTGTTGTTGTTGTTGTTGTTGTTGTTGTCGGAGGGGTCTGTTTGGAGAAGCAGACGAAGGTGGGGAAGGGAAACGGGACGCGCCTCCGGTGAACTCTTGGTGGTGCTTTGCCTGTGCGTCATCGGTGCTTGGGGTGGACTCCATCCAGCCTTGAGGTTGCTGTTGCTGCGAAGAGGAAGCATATCGTGGAATTGGAGTCGTAGCGATTGCGGCGGCCTGCCTCCTAGGGCTCGGGGTCGGGCGAGACTGAGGGTTATGGATCGAGGTCGTTCTTGGGCGGGTGGCGGCCGCGGACGAGGTGGTCGTTGATGGCGAGGAGGAGGAGTGGGAGGGGCTTTGATAGTGGGACGAGGAGTGTTGAGGGTGCATCCTGTCGTGGAAGCGCGGAGTATCGGTAAAGACGTCACCCATTAGAGCAGCCATCCTGGCATTGTCTGCTGGTTGTCTCTTGTCTGTCTGTGTCTATCTGGCGTCTGGAAGTCTGGGTGTTTGCCTGTTGTCGCGGCGTCTATCGAAAACTGTCGTCGTATGATGGATGCTATTGCGGTCGGATGTTGGAGTAGAAGCGAAGTGGTATCGGAGGCGTTTACCGGGTCGTCATTTGTGGTACGGAACTGGCTGGCTGGTTGGAAGAGTGGATGGATGGATGGATGGATGGTTGGATGGATGTCGAGGCTGCGGTCGGTGTCGATGCAAACAGAGTCAGTCACGGCGACTCTCATAAGTCCAATGACTGCGGGATTGATGCGATGGCGGGAGGTTGCAAACTGCAATCAAGACGGGACTTGTCGAAATTGGATGGTCCGTCGGGTTGGATTGCGGAAACACAGAGGATGAGGTAAGGTAGAGTACTAGTGTAGTGTAGGTAATTGCCAAGCTAGTAAGGTACTAATCGGTATCGGGACGGCATCAGGTCGAAACGCCCACCCCAGAGTGGGGGCTTCCTTCCCGGTGCCTAGGCTTCAGCTTTGGTGGGCACTGCCGCCGGGGGCGTCGCTACGGGGTCGCTACGGGGCTGTGTCTGGCTGTACGCGGGACGGATGGTAGCGTAGTGTATTGTAACTGAATATTACGCGAACTGAGAGAGGTATACAACAGTGGATCATTATTACTAGTCCTCAGCTGAACTTCCTAGGTAGGCGTAACTTTGA
Organism: Neurospora tetrasperma FGSC 2508; assembly: GCF_000213175.1. NCBI lineage: Eukaryota > Fungi > Ascomycota > Sordariomycetes > Sordariales > Sordariaceae > Neurospora > Neurospora tetrasperma. Next base: position 63,338 of record NW_009799103.1, on the reverse strand, counting down.
TCCATGCCCCCTTCAGGTCCTCGGGATAAAACACCAACCACAAAAGCGGAACGTCAACACGTGGGCGCGCAAGTCGAGTAAACATTGAGAAAGAAGAGGAAACAACAGGAATACAACCACCAGACAGCCCATCTCGCGACATGACGCCCTTCCACATCCATCCACAACTCTACGACCTCTACCTCAACAAAAGGAAAAACAAGGATGCGCCTATCCTCGTCAACGGTAATATCGTGCGCGTCATGCATGCTATGCTAGGTGCGTTGTACAACAAGCAGTGGAAGCACACACAAACGAATTCCGAGATTACTTGCCTATGTAGGTAGGTATGTGGTCCGTATCAACTTGACCATATCAGCCTTTTACAAAAAAACTGAACCAACCTCCCATTTTAAACCGATGACCGCTGACCGACATCCTGGTCACTCACCTTACTTGCTCGGCCCATCGCGCGTCAGTTGTCTTTGTTGTCTATCTTCTGTATGCCACTATGTCGCTGTTGACGCCATTGCCCTTCAGCCTATTAGATGCAAGGTCGGTTACGATGTAGCCCAACCCTGGGACGGGAGACCAGGCTGCCAGCAAACAATATATCCGCCTGTTCAAGGTAGAGGTAGGTAGGATATGCTTGCCTGCCACGTCCAGCGCCGTGGATGGCTTGAAGGGCGTCTTAGTTGGTAGGAGCTGTATAGATGGCTCTCTTAGATGAAAAGAGACGTGAGATCGAAGAGTTGAAGCGTGTAATTTTACGATAAGCTGGCGTTTACAGGTACTGGGTACCTGTAAGAACGGAAGCCTCGACCACAAAACACATTACACCTAAGTTCATTAAAGTTCGAAGCTATATTGAAGCCGGTCTAGAATGGCAGAGGTAAGACAGCAAGGAGGTATCCAAGTCCTCGTACCACAGCCAGAGGACGGCCACGCTTGCGACCGGTACTACTATATGTGAAGCCATCGATTGGTAATTTACGTATTCCACGTATTAACATCGTTACGTATCAATGGGAACATTGACGTATGAAGTGGGTTCTTCGTGTAACCGCGTTTGACGCAACAAACTCGCCGCCGACCTCGCTGATGAGCAGCAGACTTGGTATCGTTGGCGAGTGATGTGGCAATGGATCCTAGCAAAACTCCTCACTTTCACTCCGCTGGCGCTTATCGAGGCTACATATCTACTTTGATCTATTTGGCTTTCAAGAAGTAGAAGATGTGATGAACCCATAACGGCGGTAGCTTTTGCGTTAAAGAATGGCATCTTGACGTTATTGGCTCTACCCTTGTGTAACAACAACTATGACGCCAAACCATGGACACCTACCCATCGCCAACCTCCCGTCGGGTTCGCCACGCCTCATCCATAGTGGGGTATAGTAGCATAGCTGTGATAGATATATGCTACCTAATAATTACAGCACCTTATCCAAATACGAGAGGTCCCGCTTATGAACATGAATGAAGGCCAACTTATCCTCATGTTCCAGCTGTATCAGTTAAGCCTGCAGGAAACAGTGTTGTTTTTAGTCTTCCTGCCATCCAGACCATGGTCTAACGTCTTGTCTTCTTATGTATCATTTCGTATTAACACACCTTCTCTGGTGTACTTTCTTGGCTGAAGGCTGAGGCTGGACCTTTGGCTCGTCTCCTGCTACATTTCATCCGCCCATTCGGGTTACAGATAGATGACCATCATTTCCACGAGCCCAACCAGCCCATTCTCCGAGATCCCATCACTGGTGCCTCACCTTGTAATCCGAATCCGGCAAATACAAATGCCTGTCGGCGCCCTTCTCCGTCAACACCACCATCCTGATGACACCTCCCGAGGAGCCATCCCACTTGATCGCCTCCTTGAGTGCCTCCTTGACAAACGCTACGGCTTCGGCTTCCTCCATTCCTTCCTTCCAGTTGGCGTCGCAGTAACCATAAATGTATGTGGAACCGGAACCACCGATCGAATACGGCTGCTTGTGCAGGGAGCCGCCGAGCGGAATGTTGTACACTTGACCACCGTGGCGGGCATCCCAGCCGGCAATAATGAGGCCGGCACTGTTGAAATCCAATAGTCAGCACGGAATCCGACCTGTGCATGATAAGAGAAGAGGAAGGGGGCGCAAGAGAGAGAGAGAGAAACGCAGCAAAGTGAGATGAAGGGAAGGGGGCCACCAAAAACATACGTCAACCTATCCTTGTTGGCATAAGCAATCTCCTGGAAGACAGCAGCCGCAATCTGTGTCGTCGGAGGCCTGCCGTTGACCATGTGGTACAATCCCAGCTGGTATTGCACAATGTCGGCGACGGCTTGTGTATCGGCGGCGGATCCGGAGCGACAGCACCAGATGGTGTCGTGTACTTGGGTCAGCTTGTCCGTTACGCGGTTGGCGATGTAGGCGCCTGTGGTTGTGCGGGAGTCGGCTCCTGTTCAAGGTGTCAGCCTGCGATCGACGATTCTGTCTCCGGAATCCAAGGGTGTGTAGTGTTGTTGGCTGGAAGACACTAACCGAGAATAACACCGTCCTTGAATGTGACCGCCATACTGTATTTATATTAGGCTCGTTAGACACCGCTGCTGCTTCGCTTGTGGATACCCGGGATCCTGTCGTATCGTCGAGAGGCTCGATGTCGTTAGGGAGGGATAGAAGGTCGGGGGAAGCTTACATCGAGGTACCCAAACTATTAGCAGACAAGAAAGTTAGCTGACTGCTTCATTTGTTCATGCGCATCGCTTGCGACTATATGATAGGTGGGATTGGAACTAGAACCATGGGCGCGCAGTGTGGTGTACTTACTTGACCTCACCCTTCTTCAACCTGTCCATATCGACATGGATGCCATCTGTAGGAGACAGTAGCGGTTAACATGTGTCGTCTGCGATCAACCACGGAGGGGGTACGGTGTTGACGGCAGGGGGTTGCGAGACTCGGAGAGAGTTGGTAGGTTGTTGACTTGTAGGCAGTGGTGACGCCGTGATGGTGATGACTTGATATGGAATGCGACGCCGAATGGAAGTTGGAGCTCACCTTCGCTGAGCACGCCCGACGTTCCAAATTCCATGATGACGGGGCTATCGAGTGGTTGTCGTTCTAACGTGATGCGCAATCAAGGTGTTGGACAGTCTCGTGAACAGTCGGTCGGACACTCGTCGTAGTGTAAATCGAGAGGACAAAGGCGTGGAGTTGTGGAATCGTTATGGTTTGTCAGTTCCCTTCAAGTTGTGTTGTTGTTCGTTGTACTATTGAAAGGAAGCTCCAACGAACGCTGGGTGAACCTCGAAGGCGGCGAAGGCGGGCCCATCAGAAGGCGGGACGGCCAGTTGAGTGGACGGGAAGCTCAGGCCCCCTCAGCTCAAGGCAGCTCCAAACACGCGTGTTGCAGACGGCGGGCTTGGCTTGGCTTTCACTCAAGTGGATCACGTGCGATAGCCGGCCGCCATGAGCTGGAAGCCGGCTGGAAGTGGAAGCCGCCTCGAGGTGGGTAGGTCCGGGTCGTATCGATTGTTCTTATCTTATCAGTCTCTTTCACGCGATTCGACTCCATCTGATAACGTCATCGTCGGGCTCTCTGCAATGGAGCGATATTCTCTAACCGGGGTTTATGTATATACGGCAGCGTAACCAATGAGACAACAAAGGAAGGGAATTGCCTTGCCATTGTCTTTCGTTGACCAACCACGGCACAGAGGTAATTACCTATCAATACAAATGACCAATGCTCAATATCTCAACGGCTTTGTTCGCAAAGGGCCCTGGAGCTGGCGGCGGTATAGGAGCAGGCAAATCCATGTCTTTGACAACTTCATTTCGACAGCGCCTTGGAATCTGAACCCCCCTTGGGTCGAGTTCGTCCGAATTGCGACAGGACACCAGTCGATATCGGTGTTACGACTGCAATATCCAAGACATTTCCGGCTCTACTCAATGGGCATACCGGCACAAGCCGCCCAAGGCCACTTGATGTCCATGCGTGATTCTCACCTCCCTACAAGTGCAGATTAACTTTTCCTCCTATTCAACCCTCAATCCATCTTGAGATCTCCTCCCTTCTTTGTCTCTGTTTTGACCTCTGCCCCAGCGCCAGCTTCCCCCGCCTTTTTGGCACCCTCATCCCCACAGCCACAATCATAGAAATCCCCAATCTTGTTACAGTCAAATTGCTCTTTCTTGAGGCGCTTGTTGACCTCATTATGGACAAAGCAGGCCCATCCGGCCGCCGCGTTGCGCCCGCTCGTTTGCGGTGGATACTTCTTTAGCAGCTTCTGGAAGTGCGATGCGCAGTCGCCACAGGGGTAGAGGCGCGCGAACAGCTGGATGTAGGTTTTCAAAGCCAACGATTCTTCGGCGGTCGGGGTCTCGGGGAAGCGCGCCATCATGGTGTGGAAGAGACGCCAGGAAGCGCGGCCTAGTTCTGCTCTGTAGTGGTTATTGTGGTTAGCGAAATGATGCCTGGCCAGAGGGGTATAGCGTGATGTATGGTGCGATGTAATGGACATGATAGACATACTTGGCCGTCGCATTCTCCAGCTTGGGCGCGATAGAGCCGCCCTTGAGGATGTTATCCGATATGCCAAACGCGGACTTGCTGCCGCCATCGCCACTGGCACTCTTGTGATCTCCGCTGCCGCTACTTCCGCCTAAATCGAGAGTCTCTGCATGCTGTACCACCCCCGAGGAGCCACTCGAGGAGAGCATGTAGGTCGTAAACACAAAGAGAATGACGCCGACGACGAGCATCAGCGTAATGTGCGGCCTTCGCGCCATGATGATGGTAAATCGAATCGATTAGGCTAGTCCCTGTGGAAGTCTTTCTCGCGCCCGGTTGACTTGGTTCGACTTTGTTCTTTTGTCTGAACGTATTTGGTTCTTGTGGCCGGTGATTTCAGGATCCTGCCTGTTTCGCGTGTGGTTGTGAGGATCCGAGCGCACCTTGTTGTAGAGATTAGGTGATGGTATCGTGGGCGTTCAATGAGACTGCGCGCGCAACTACCTCGAGGTCATATTTGTGGCAAGCGGGTAGTAAATATCGCTGTGGAGTAGAAAAGAGTAGGGCAAAGGAGACTTCGCATCAAGAGGATGAATGGACTCGCTGATGATGATCCCCTGAATTGTGGTTCGAGAAACGAACCCTTTGAGTTGGCGGAATTGGATGCGCCGATTGGACTTGAAGCGAGAGACCCCACGTCCGGTTTGGTTAGGTGGCATGCCCCTGGCAATCTCCCGTCAATCAGCGGAGGGTCGGGCCCAGCCGAGGCTGTGTCTTGGATTGTTTCAGGGGCAGTTGAGCCTGCTGACCCACTGGCCGGACAACCTAACGGGACCCGACCTACACGAGGGGAGTGGGCACGCCCGGGCGCTCTAGCCGGCGGGGCCCGGGGGTATCAAGTGGGGCGGCCCTTCTGCGATCGCGGTGAGGTGGAGAGACATTGAACTTCCATCCGTTAAAATATCCCCGCAGTTGACCACTGCAGTCAACATCACCTTCCATCAGATCATGTTTCCCTCGTCGGGAATGCCAACCTTGGCCCAATCACTACTTCTGGACATTTGATCTGCTCTTCAAAACTCCATCTTTCCATCTTCTCTTGCTACTGTACACTTAGACATCTGCTCCTATTTTGCTCTCATGGACTCCGTCTCGAGGACAACATCAACCACCACCACCGCGACACCGAAACATGACATGCTTTTTCCCTTTCGTCGTTCCACCTTAGAAAGGCCACATGCTTAAGTCCGTTCACATTCTCTACCCATCATCACAATTGAAGTGACAATACAATACGATCCAAGGCGGCAATACGATGCCCCGCACGCCGTTCTCTTCCCCTTCCCCCTCCTCCGCCATCACGACCAAATCCTCCCCCTCGATTCGCTCTCTGCTGGTACTAGTCGCCCTTGTCAATCTCGCCTGGAGTCTCTACCAGATCCCACTCAACCGTGTCATTGAACGCAGACTCTGCCGCGACTTCTATCTCGACGCCGACCCTTCGGCAATTGGCCATGATGGAAGCGTGCCCGAGGAGCTGTGCAAGCTGGACGGCATCCAGCAGGATCTGGGTAGCATGATGGGCCTCATGGAGACAGGCTGGGTTGCTGGCGACTTTGTCATGACCATCCCCCTCGTGTTGCTTGCTGACCGCTACGGCCACGCCCAAGTCCTGCGGCTCAACCTCGTGCCTCGCGTCATTGTGCTCTGCTGGACGCTTGCCGTCGGCTACTTCGACCACGCCCTTCCCCTGCCCGCCCTTGCCCTTGGCCCGCTCTCGTCAGTCCTCGGCGGAGACTGTGTCTTCAACTCGATTGTGTACTCGCTGGTCTCGTCGGCTACCCATGACGATGTGCAAAGAGCTACCTTCTTCGGCCAGGTGAATGCAGTCTCGGCCATATTCGCCGCCCAGCTTGGTCCTGCTCTGGCCTCTGGCACCATGAGCATACTGCTGTGGCTTCCTTTGTGTGCCGGCGTCGTCCTTCTTCTCGCCGCTGTGCCCGTCATCTCCGGTCTTCCCGCATCAAACACCGGCAGTCATAGACGCCAGCACGACCAAGAGTCGATAGCGCCCCTGCTACCGCAAGACCTCCCTTATCGTCCGGATCCCACGCTCAGCATCACAAGCTTCAAAGAGTCCGTCTCTGGTCGCATTTCGTCCGTCTTCAAGGTCATAACCAGCTACCCGCCCAACTTTACACTCCTGCTCGCTAGCTTCTTCTTTACCTCTCTGGCCAGCTCCGACACCAAGCTCATGGCCCAGTACATCTCTAAGCGATATGGGTGGAAGTTTACCTCGGTCGGCTACTTGCTATCGGGAAAGGCAGTCTTCAACTTTTTCCTTCTCTACCTTATTATCCCTACTATCTTGCGCCGGCGCCGATCCCAATCTTCTCCATTGTCTTCCTTTCAGTCCCGACGCCTCTCGGACCCGGACGTCTTCACGATTCAGGACCACAAGGTGGCCGATGGATACAACATCAGCTATGCTCAAACATGCCTTATCTTTTCTGTTCTGGGTGTCGTCGCTATAGCCATGGCTACGACGATTTGGACACTGGTACCGTCACTGCTGCTTTACGCCATGGGCATCGCACTCCCCATGTTTACGTACTCGCTACTCAAATCACCGTCGTTATTACCAGACCCCAGTGGGCCGGGGATGAGCGCGGCTGGTGATGCCACTGTTGTGGTTTCGGAAGCTCAGATTTTCTCAATCGTTATGCTGGTCAAAACGGTAGGCTTGCTGGTCGGAGCACCGACCATGGCTGCTTTATGGGTGCAAGGCGTCAAGGTCGGCGGGTGGGCGCTGGGTTTACCGTACTTTCTGAGCGCTGCTTATTATGCGCTTGCCATGCTCGTGGTGTCGAGGATAAAGCTTTGACCCGGCCAGTTTGCCAGGGATGCGTTGGAGCTTAGGTTCAAGACAAAGGATTCTTACCGTAGCTCCTCCCCCGAATGATGCCATGCTTGGACACAACAAATGACTACCCGCATCCGCGTCCGGAGTGCCTTTGTCCATGCCGCCTTAGGTACCCAGCACAGAGTTACTGGATCCGGGCATGCTTTGTTTACCCAGAGATCTCGCGACGAGCCAGAAGCCCCTTGGCTCATCCAGGCATAAGTACGCAGTTTCCCAGCGACTTGGTCGACGCATACGGTGTGAAAGTCACTCTGACTTTTTTTCAGCTTCTTCCGCGCACTTGTCTACATCGACTTCCTTCCTTTCGTCGCATACCCATCATGGCAAACCAACAATTACCTCCTCCGCGCCGTCGTGGGGATCATTTGTTCGAGCGATGGGGGGTTAAGCTACATGAGGACAGCAACGGCATTATCTCCTCTGGATTACTTCCCATGTTCCCGACTGTTGACGGACCGTACGGTCTCGCTGAAGACCTTTGGTGGACGCATAAGCGAGCGCTGCAGGAGGCGGCTACACACGCGCATCCGATGCCAAAGTCCATACCGAAGCCCTCGGGCGTGCAGCTGGACGAATTGTTCTGTACCGAACGGTGGCAGCAGGTCGCTCTTCACGGCCTCAGAACTTGGGAGCTTCCTTCCCTCAACCAAGGTATCATAGGGACAAGTTACTGGCAAGAGGTCTTTATGACGGACCTCTCAATCATGCAACTTTCCAATATCAGCGTCACAGTTGAGCAATTCCCGGACATTGATCTTATCCACGTTGACGAGAGCAAGTGGCACATAGCCTTCCGCCGCAGCCGGTGGTATGATTTGCGGGGTGTTGTGTTGGAAAAGGACGTCAACGGGCGCCCTACGAACACTCGAGATTGGAGTGTAGACGACAACGGCCTCTGGGGTGAACTGCGAGTCGCGATTGAAATGGCCAATAGGATGCTGCATCACGTCCTTTACGGCGACTGGATTTCTGCAATGCTGGAGGGATCCACGGATCCGATTCCGAATGTCCTACCACTCTCAGGAAATCGTATGCCCCAGCGGATGGTTTCGCCCGGGGAGGCTGGAATAGGGCTCAAGCAGCCCGACCAGCGGATCGCCAACCGAATATGGCACCAAATTGAGCTTCTATCACAGTGGATTATCTGGTCGTTTTTTGATCCGCGGGATTTGGACAAGTATGGGTCATCGGGCCAGCCGGGCGGTGTCACAGCCGGTTATTGCAGCTCAGCACAACTGCGAACGGTGATGGAGAAACCTCTTAATCCCAGCGCCCTTCCACACCCGCATGACCCCGAGGTGTTCACCGATATCAAAATCAACACTATGCTTCTCGAAGCGTTGCTTTCCATCTCAAATACTCCAGAGGAAGTTGCTTCCAAACACACCACACGACTCCAGTTAGCGCTCGTAGTAAGTATGATCCTGAGCGTCCCTGAAGCCCCTGGGGCATATAAATCAACCAAAGCTGACACGAGCTTGCTAGATAGTACACGAGTTTATGGCAAGTAGCATCACCTGTCTTCCTAGTTAATCTACTCCAGTCGTAGACTAACCCATGTTGCGTAGCATGCACTTCAGCAGGCAAGAGTCTATGTCAGTACTTGCTCAGGCGGGTGGCAATATGAACCGGTAAGTCGACTCATTGAACGTTACCATCCAAACGTACCTATTTAATTTGCTAATCCAGAAGTCTTCGATGTCACACAGTATTATAAAAATGAAGTTTCTGCAGAACTGGGTTGGTCACAGGAACAATCTCTTCTTGACGCTGTCACAATAATTGGACCTGTGAACGTCTTTGTGCCTGACAGCGACTTCCTCTCCCGGGCTGGCCCTGCGTTTACTATTGCACAATCATGGCTTGATGACCCGACAGTACGTGTAAAAGGTAAAGAACTACAGGAACTAGATGGTTCCTTGCGTGGTGCGCTGGATAGAGTTACCTCGCAGATGAGCCCCCTACCTACATACTGGTGTTCCCGGTTCCAGTCCCAGAGCTTTTGGGATTCTCATGTTGCTGTATACGGGAAAAGCGCGCTCAAAGCTGAACCAGTGGTGCGCACTAAGCAAAGGATCAGCAGGGGGAACCATGTGCGGATGTACCACGCCAGGGGACACGTGCAACCGTCGCTGTTGCGTCACCAACCGATAGTACCGAACCAGATGCAGAGGTTCCGGCTAGAGGAAGAGCAGACGTTCCAATACATGGAGTTCCGCAAAAAGCTGTGGAAAAGCCTACGGCCTTGGTACAAGCAGTCTTACCGGATCTGGCAGAAAACCCCGTACTCGTTTCTGCGCCTACGCCGACTGATTGACCAGTTCCGACAGGCGGTCCTTCAACGAAACCGTGCCGATGCGGAAGCCGCAGTCAAGGAATACAGCAGCTACCTCAATGAACTCGCCTTCGATCTGAGTACACCCTACAATTTGACCCCTGCCCCGCCCGGGACCGCACCCTTCTGGTTCTTCGAATTTCACCATCATCCGGCCCTGTGGCCCTTTTGCATGCTCGAAGTTATGATGCATGCGTCTCTTCCGTATGACTGGTCAATCTCAGTGGGGAAGAATGCAGCACCTCCATCCGCGCCGACAGCTACCACCAGCAAAGTATCCTTGCCCAACCGCTGGTTTCCGAGCCAGCACGCCCGGGCTGCCGGTGCCTTTTTCAAGTATCCATTGTTCTGGACTTCCCTGGACGAGCCTCCCAACGTCAGTTTGGCCAGGCCTGATGTCACTGACCCCAGCGAAATCTACCTGCCTATGGTCTGCAGAGAGTTCGCCAGGCCCCACGGGACATTAACATGGCCTTCACCCAAGAGCCTGACATCCCTTTACAAAGCTCGCTGGGACATGCTCTTTGCCACGGAGAATGAGAGAATCAAACAACCCATGAAGAAGTACCCCATCTCCAAGAGGTTGTGGCAGGCTCTCATGGACCAGTACAAGCAGCTTCTTAGGCAGAACCAACGCCTCGGTGAAAATAACAGCAACGGGCAGTGGTTAGACTTTGACTTTGTATTCCCCCCTTACGATGAGAATGATGAGTTTGTGGTTTTGGAGAAGTTCAGCAGGCCCATGTCATTCACGCGGTGGATAATGACGGGGTTTAGCGCCCCGGACTGGTTTCTGCAAGGCCATGCAGATCCTGACAAGCTGACAGTCATGTCCAAGCCAGCGCCTGCACCGGCGGACGCCCCCGAGGTGTACTTGCCCAGTGAGGATGAGGGGGATGGGGATGCGCCCGAGGTTTGGCAGCGTTGGTGGCCTGTTCACCCTTATGTGGATGTGGACATGGACGTGGACATGATGGACGGGTGATTTCGAGAGCTGAGCTGCACCACCGACCGGGTCGGGCATGTCATGTTCCGTCGAGGCTACAGGCTAGTAAGACGATCGGCCAGTGACTCGCGCAGGAAGGAACAAGACATAAAGAGATGCAGAAACACATGGAAGAAGAAGAGGAGGAAGGTTCCGGTAAAGTAGGTAAGGCGGGTGCACCGCATTCTTACAGCAATTTTGGATGTTCCTTGAATTTGTCTCTCTTCAGATTGTGGTATATTGGTGTCGTATGGTATTTTCGCTGTAGAATTTATGCTTTGTCAAAGAAGCAGGTCAGATATATAACCAAAGTTGCTTCACTGCTGTATTTCATGCTGTGCGAAGTTTGGTTACAGGAGAGTTTGGCGGGAGATTCTTCGGTTTCATGTTCTGGTTAAAGGTCCGACCTTAATAGGGATTATCCCAGCACTGCTAGTCAACAACTAATGTCGGGTTAGCCCGTATAGCTCAGTGGTAGAGCGCATCACTCGTAAGCTTCCTTTGGAAAGTGCAACTACGATATGATGAGGTCCGCGGTTCAATCCCGCGTGGGGGCATTTCTTTTTTCAACCTTTTTCGATGTAATTATGTCACTCGCTCTTAGTGATACCGACATGGTCGGTTATTCCCAGTCTTTTATGTTCATTTGTTTCGATTTTGTATAATTATTTGGGGAGCAGGTGTTGTCGATTCTGTTGTTGTGGATATGTGTACTTTGTCACTTTGATATGTCCTTGATTTGGAATTTGGCGTTTTGTTAAACTCAGCCCAACCCAGCATACCTTTAACGCCCACGGTCCTCTCCAACTCCTCCATCCCGTCTTCGTCCCACAGAGTCCACGTCACTATTACAACTGAGTCCCGAGTGTCAAGGGGCGATGACATCTACCTGGCCATGACATGGTCACCAACAAAATAGGTAACAGTAGCCCGAATACTAGCAAGTCGGTTTTTGACTTTATGCTCCCTCATTACTATAATACTAGTGAACTGGGATATTTCCGACAAGATCTACTTTAAGAATCAACCTGAACTCTAACACTTCAGCTTACAATCGAACTTGACCAGAATTGTCAACCATGTTATCACCCCGCCTCTTCTCCCGGACTCTGCTCCGGCCCCGCCTGACTTTTCTCCAAGCCCGCGGCAGCCCTCGCCAGCCGGTGGTGACAAAGGGACAAAAGAAGAATATTCATAAAAAGAGGGAGGCGGAAGATGATTTTGGTGGACCGGGTGGGCAGGAGTTGTATCCTTGGGCTAGTGCTGTTCACCGGTGAGTCTTTCTGTACCCGTCCAGGGACGAGACGTTGGTGCTGTTGTATAGATCAGATCTGAAAGAGCTGTAGGGTGTAATATTCCCCTTTTATGTCGCTTCCCTTTCAAGTTCGGTTTCTGATGTTTTTTTGTTTATTTTTGTTATTTTCATGTTCAACCTGGCCTACCATACAATACCGCTACACACTTCCGTCTCCCTTTCGTTTCTCACCTTACTCGATTACTTGACCTTCCCGTCCAGCCGTCCTGTATCGCCGACCATTGGCAATGGCCCATATGGTAACAAATGTTAACTCAAGCCTGAAAATGAAATAGGAAGTATGCAACCCGCACTGCCGTCGGCGTGGCCGCCACCTGCGCCGTACTTTACACCTCCAAGATGCTGGAGCGCAAGGGATTCTTCAACCAGCCCGGCGATCGGTATGTGCTGACGCATGATAATACCAAGGGAGAGTTGGGGGACGTGATGATGTTGAGGGTCAGAAATGGCCAGGTTGTGTAAGGGTGGGTGAGACTGGAGAAAATGGCGACTGGGAGAGAGATGGAAGGAGAAGAATTATTACACTATGGAAGGAGTTGAGAAGAGATTGACTGGGAACTGTTGATCGACGGGGAAAAAAAAAAAAGAAAAAAGAACGAATGGCGATTGTCGAGATAGTGTACATGTACTGGGAATACGGATGGCGGACTGGATCAAGTTGAAATCTGACGGAAAAAGGGATCTATCTGTTCGGCCGACATTGTCAAGTACGAAGGAACTGCAGCTTGCGATAAATGCATCATCTTTCAATGGTGTCTGGGTGTGGGGAAGTCCATGGTCTACATTGTGTCTTTGTCCAGGCATAATGGCCGCCGTGATTGATGTCGTGATCACTGTTTCGTGAATAGAGGCAGGTTCAATCTACCAACCACTGGAGTAACAAAGTCAGTAAGGGAAAGTCCGATGTCGGGTGGGAAGTGGTGGAACCGTGGGATGAGTACCACTGCAGTGTTGAAGGATGTAAGTGTTAGAGCGAGTGGGGGATCTTAACGTCATCTCCGAGCAAATGCCGTTAAAGTAGCTAAGAGCAATGTTAACCTTTTAACACTGAAGCGAACAGCTACCCCGCACCAATCGCGTCGGCAACAAGGCAACAAGGAGCCACCCGACTTCAGTTCTCTTTCAACGCGTGATCCAAAAACCAGGCAGCCAAACGACGACGCGCACAATGTCCACCCATTCCTGTTGCCAATCCGTGCCTTGAGCCTGCAGGGCTCTTGGTCGTCTACAGTATCCTCCCAATCGTACCGCCTGCACTTGTCTCCGTCCTCGATCGCATCCTTCATTCGAGCGCAAAATAACCGCACCACAGTGTCTCGTCGCCGACGTCCCTCCCTCGCCTCGATGCCTGCTTACGGCTCCTCCCCGTTCAGAACAGAGCCGGCTTGACCTGCGTACCCTCCAACACTGCGAATCCGTCCTCATCCTCCTGCTCCCCGTTCCGTTCCGCTAGCTGCCCTTTCGAGCAAGCGGCATAGTAAGAAGGCAGCAGCCTCGTTTCGCGATCACGCTGTTCCACACAGGAGTCGAACTCATCTCCGCTGCATTTTGTTCAGTCCCAAGAGGCAAATACATAGGACGCTAGGAAGACACGTACTTCGTGGTAATCGGGTCATAGACCGTATTGGTTGGGGGTGATTGAGGTGAGCTGGATGCGGAGGCGGACGGCGAGGGCAGCGCGACGACACACGGATCAGAACGCGCCCGACGTCTTCCCCGTCCCCCCCCCGGGAGACGACGCCATCGGACTTTGGGACGTCTGGTCATTCACCACTATTGAACCGTCCATCGCGAGCACCGAAACGCTCTCCGTCGCCAGCAGGTCTAGCCCCATCTTTTCCCCAGCCGCCAACTTGACCACCGCCCTGGATGCCATTTACACCGCGCCGCCGCTCTGGATGTTGAAACATGCGAAATGATGGAAATGGCAAGACGCTTGGGTATTCTTTTATGCGGTGCGCCTGTGTTTTCCGCCCCGGTGTCCCCCCTCACCTCTACTGCTAGCATATTCATATTATTTCCGCATTAACGTTCCTCGTCCATGTCCTGCAGAGTTCACCACAGCTTCATGTAGACGTCCCCAACTCTGCCCTAGGCGTTGGAGCCGCCAGTTCAGCCCTCGGCGTCCTTATTTCCCCCGATCCTCTCGGATTTGTCATAATCTCAAACGGTCCATACTGCTGCTGCTCCCGCCATTGCCCTGGCGCCCCCATCTGTGCATCTCCCTGCAACTCAACCGGCATCACCCTCTGTGTCATTAACTCCATTGGCTTATAATACTCCACCACATTCTGCCTAACAACGTACGAATACGGACGACTATCACCTGGTGCTTCGGAGTAGGTGTGGGTATGCGGTAGTTCGACGAGCGGACTGCCCACATCTCTGCGTGTGTCTTGGTCGCTTCCACTTTGGTTGCTATCTGATGGAGCCGGGGACTTTTCGGCTGCAGCTTTCCTACGACGGCGGAGGACGATCCAGATCAGAACGGCGACGAGGGCGCATGCGAGAGTGACGGAGACGCAGATGCCTGCTATGGCGCCGGTGGAGATTGCTGGCGATGATTCTGGAGTGGGGGAGGGGCCTTGCTGTGCTGGTGTTGTGCTCGATGGCACGGGGATGCCGGGGAGGGGAGTTGATTCCGATGACTGCGTGCTACCTGTCTCGGCGGCGCGACTGCTAGAGGATGATATCGTCGTCGACGTGCTCGATGATGACGATGACGGACTCAGCGTTACTGTTGATACCTTCCCGCTCTCTGAGAGTGTAGCTGTCACAACGACGGTGGGATGGAACAAGTCGTCGTACTGGATGTTACACCGGACGAATTCCTCGCTGGCTTCATAGCCGTCGGAACAGCTGGTCAGGCGCGGACAGCAGGCTTTGGAGACGCCCTTTTTGAGGTTGGTACAGGGCACGGCGTTGGGTTCGTCGCAGGCGGAGGCTTGGTCGACGTAGCAATTGCTCGAGCCGGTTCTGGTGATGGAGGTTAGGGGTTGAGGTACGATGGGCTGACTTTGCTCCGCGCTTGGGTGCTTGAATAAGGTATAGTATGTAGGGTAGGTGAGGGAATGAGGTAAGATAGGTAAGTAAGGGCACATACCCGGTACAACACCATCCTTTACCAATGCCGCTTTCACATGCCGGATATTGTTGACCTTTTCGCACACCTGTACGATCGTATGGTCAATAAAAACCGACTGTGAGACCCAGATAGGCGCAGGTGACAGGAATCACAACATGAGGCTGGGGTAATGAAACTTACAGCACAACGTATTACTTGGAGAACAGAAATCGGTGCTTGCACCCTCACCCGGGAAAGCCTCATCACAGACATCAGCTCTCCCGAAGAGAACGTTGAGGCTTGTCTGCCCGTAAGAGCTTGAAGGAAATCGCATTGTGTCAAGTGTGGGAACAAAGAAAGTGAAGCGAAGGAAACGGGAACGACCGAGACAACCTTGTCTCGTCGGTGATCAGGACTAGCCGGTACCTACCCAGCAAGTTAGGTCACTGGAGAAGGAAAAAAACAACAAAATGGAACAAGAACTCGGTTTTGCAATGGGAGCGGGCTCTCAGCAAGTCATATATTACGCGCCTATCTCTGGCCGATTCGGCGTACTAGGCGACATTCCATGCGAAAGCAATCACCTCTTTGGCTGTAAGCACTAAGAGCCACGAACAAACCCAATTCTTCCTTTTCCTAGAGGTATTCAAGGTTTGCAGCCAAACACTTTATTTTGTACGCTCTCGTTCAGCCCTGGAAGGGTCATTGGCGCGATCCTTTGGCCAGCCACTTTACTACTTCCAGTTGGTAAACCCGAGTCAGGTAGGATTCTCACGGCAGGTCAAGACCATCAGTGGTGCTTCAGACGGTAGAAGTGGGGCGGAGAGGTGGTCGTTATGCGAGGGTGTGAAGGGTCCTTCTCCACCTTCACAGCAAAATAAACTCCAAGGACAATCAATTTCCCTGTTTCTATATCCTACAAAGTTCCTAGCTAACGATCTTCACTGTACAGAGACCTCTTCACACGGAGTATTTGCCTTTCCAGGCTTCTTAAACCGAGCGGACAACACAATGGCGGAAGGCGGACCACGTAGCAAACCAGTGCGCCCGCAGGCAGAATTCCAAAGTGATTCCAGGGGTCAAGCGTACCTGGGACCTGCCAGTTCGAAGGCACGGGTCTCATAAGCGCGGGTTGAGATTTTCTGGGGTGGCCAGTTCACAATTGGGGCCGTCTCGGAACTTCTCTTGGGGGCGGTTGAGATTTGGGCCCCCGAAGCCTACATCCATTCTAGAGACCCAAGCGTGGGCCTTCCAAGAAATTCTGCGTTGCGACCTCGAGCATGCACCGGAAATGCACTTCAACGTTCAGGCCTTCCATCCAGGCCTGGCCTGCATTGGAGTGCTCAGTTTCCCTGTTCTAGGTACCTCTACCTGTCTACCTCTATCGATTCAAGTTCGATGCCCTGAGAGTCCAGGTTCTGAAACGTGGGATTCCCATGTGATTGGGCCTTTACCACTCGGTGACAGTCCACAATCGCCAGACGCTAATAAGCTGCTAGAGCTGATGGACAGGGGGTGTCAACACTGATGGCGTCCCGGGTAGGCGGATAAAGAGTGCCCGGCGCCTAGAGGTAGGTAACATGCATTCAGGAGCGGTGGGTGGGTGTGGTGCTTTTGACACATCTTGGAAGTGACGGGACCCGTTGACTTGGAACCAACAGGAAGCTTACCTCTCTATCTTGACATCGCTCGACTCCCCTTAGAAAAGTTCCTCAAGCGTTTGGTCTCGCAAACATCGAGGTACCTAGTCGACATAGAGTGGTCGGAGCTCTCCTTGCATCTTTTTTTATGGGTAAAGCGATCTGGTAATCTTCCTTCTCTGTCTTTGGTTGTGGGTTCCTATCCCGCCTTCTAGCCTCTCTTTTAGCTTACCTATTATAGCTCCTGTCGCCGTTCACTGTCTGGCCCGGTTTTGGGCAGGGGCAGCTATGCTTCCAGCAAAACTTCACGTCTCTCCGCTGCGAATTGTCTCAATTTGCGCGTGTATTTTTGTTCTTTTCTACATCTACGGCCAACTCGGAGCTGGCATCTTGGATGTGGCATCGCCGCCTCAACGCTATGCCGGTGTCCCGGCGAGCCCGCCCGAAAAAGCCCCAGAGCTTCCGCTCGAGCTAGTGGTGGCCAGTATGAAGTATGAGAACACCACCTGGTTTCACGAATACCTACCGGACTGGCCCGCGAGCATCTACGTGGTCGACGACCCTGATGCTCCCCTCACGGTCCCCAAGAATAAAGGGCATGAGGCCATGGTCTATCTCACGTGCGTGTGCTCTTGACAGACCTGCCGGGAAAAGTTAGGTACCTATTAACGAGCTTCCAGACACCTCATCGATCGCTACGACACTCTTGCCTCCACCACCGTCTTTGTCCATGCGCAACGTTTTGCCTGGCACAACGACGACCCCGACTATGACGCCCTCGTAACTCTCCGGCACCTGCAAACCCCCTACGTACAAACCTCTGGCTACGTCAATCTTCGCTGTGTCTGGGTCCTCGGCTGTCCCGCAGAGGTCCGCCCCAATCTAGACGTCCATGATCTCAAGGACCTTTCCGCCTCCGGAGATGTGGCGCTCAAGGACATTTTCAAACCCGCCTTCCAGCAGATCCTCCCGGGGATTCCTGTCCCCGAAGTCGTTGGCGTATCTTGCTGCTCCCAGTTCGCCGTTTCCCGTGAAACAGTTCACAACCGAACGCGCGAGGACTACGTCCGGCTTCGTGAGTGGCTGCTGAACACGGAGCTGGACGACAGTCTATCTGGCAGAGTGTTTGAGTACACGTGGCATATCATCTTTGGGAAGGCAGCCGTTCACTGTCCGGATGCGGGCGAGTGTTATTGCAAGGTGTTTGGGCTGTGTGGGCTCGAGGGGTGCAAAAAGGATGGGTGCGATGGGAGATATACGCTGCCGAGGGTCGCGACGCTTCCGAGCGGGTGGCCGAGGCTGGGGTGGGAGGGGGAGAATAGGGGGTATCGGGGTCCGCCCGTTTGATTCCGGAGATAATGCGAGATTGTTACTCGTGGGTGGTGGTCCAGGAATTGAGTTTCCTGCAGCGGCCTGCGGAAGTCCGAATTACTATTCAAGTTGCGACCGATGAAAGAAGCGGACTTGAACAGTCCAGCGGGCACTCTCATGGCCGGTGCTGAATGCATTAAGGTACAGGTACCTTAGGTATATGTATGGCCTTCATGCCAAAGGATGAAAATACCGGAGAAGAGGTGCAGTTGCCGGGCATCCGCGAGTTCAGAAAAAAATAAAAAAAATAAAAGAACCTGGAAGTGGAAGAGGAATAAAAAGGGCACGACAAATCAGCAAAAAAGTTTTTTTCAACTGGTGCCTTCAATGTTGAGGAATCTTCAATTTCCAGACAAAGATCCCAGATACCTCGAAATTCATATCAATACCTATCACCTGTCTCGTCAACAGCCGAATCACACCAAACATGGATCCATACCCCTACCCATCAGACATACCTATCGCCATGCGGCCTTTGACTGGAACTATGACGCCTGGGAACGCAAATAGTATCATGATCTTGTCGACAGCTCTCGTTTGCATCATCGGTGGCCTCATCATCGGTGCCATCTTGATCTCAACCGTCCCGCCGAATTTGCCTGGAGACATGGACACATTGTCCCCGATGGCTGTTACCATGACCAAAACCCTATTGTCGACCATTGTCCTTGTCGCCATCATTGGGACCGTGATCGCGGGCGTTATTATCTGGCGGCGACAAGCAGGCTACGATGGGTGCGGCCGTTTCCTCAAGTGCCACAAAAGATTTGGCAAGACCCCTGAAGACCACGAAGACCTGGAGGCCAACCGCGGCTCCTCCAGCACCCCCTCCCGTGTCCACGTGCACCCTTACCACAGTTACGACTATCACGACCCTTATTACTCTGCCGCCTACGAGATCGCCCAAGGATCCGATTTCTATGACTCGGACTCCTCCGAGTCCTTCATTTACGATCCGGAACCCAGCCCCTCCGGTCCCTACCAACAATACCCACGCCACGAAGCCCATTCATCCATGCACAACACCTCCCGTGACGACCACTCATCAAACTCCGACGGTCCTGTCTCATACAGGTATTGGGGCCTTGATAGGGCAACCCAGACCAGCGACCATTTTGATAGGGCAACCCAGACCAGCGACCGTTCATCCGATTCGGATTCCTACATGTCCGACCTCTACGACAACGATTACGAGGCGGATTCGGAGTCTTCCCTCTCCTCTCCCCCGACACCTAGCGACCGTGCCCCTCTACTCCAAACCACTAGGCGTGGTCCCCGCTATTCCTAGAAGGAGGAATACTCCCATCAGGCGGCTTTAGTCCCGGGGTGACCAAGGCCTGAAAAGGACTGGAGGTCAATAGGGATGGGTTGGAACAAGGATGAAAGCAAGAGGCAACAAGAAGAAAGGTTTACTTGGAGGAACAAGGGATACCTAATTGATGACATGGATTGGAAACAGGATGAAGGGCCTCAAGGGGTATTTGGAAAGCGGGTTCGAAGACGTTTTATACTCGCTTGGAGATTTGGCAATGATACGTAGCTATGGTTGAGTATTGGTTTTGCTGGTGGAAGAAAGGTTGTAGACATTGATTGCGAGCACCAGGCTGGCAGGTTGGAGGTTGATGTTTGAAGTACTGCGTATGAACAAGCAGGAACGCCACATTAGGTCTAGGCCGTGGTTTCCCAGGAGCTTGAGCTGGAGGCCTCTGGATCCGGCCAGCCAGGCACATTCTTGGCTGATGATTCGACAACCTGATAAGAGGCTACCTGTATGCCTGTTGAGCCGTTCCAGCTTTGGATTGCACCTTTGATGTTTGTTTCTATCTCTTATTGGGAAAATTGAAACAACAGGTATCCCTCTGCATTCTACCTAGAAGGTACATATTCCTACCTACCTAGGTTACCTAAATCATTGCTGAAATATCCGTAACATAGTCGAAAAGCCTGACTTCAAATTTGAAATGAGAAAATTAGGACCTTCACATGCGCCCCTGCATCACGTACAGGGCCACGCTATTGTCAGTGGCTGATGACTGCCAGTTCATCAAAGTGTGCTTGTGTATTTCAAACTCCAGGCTCCGGGCAGTGCCTGTGTACCTCTAGGTAGCAGACTACGCGGCAGGCTGGGCTCCATGCGTCGGGTACGGGACTCGGCTGTACCTGACCACTTTACTACCTACCTACGTTAGGCATTTCACGGGTATCGAGATATCCCGGGGAAGGCAATGGGGGTGGGGGCGTGGGGGCGACGATACCTGTTCGAGGCAGACAATAATTGAAGAAAAGGTCAGGCACACAGCGGGCGATGTCTGGAGGCTACAATACAGGTATCTAAGATAGGTAGCTGAGGAGTGCTCAGAAAGTACATCCCCTTCACTTGCCGGACTCGAAATCGTCTCTCGTACCTTCCATATCAATAACGGGCAGTCAGTCTGTACTTAGTGGTGTCGGGGACGACCATCCGACATGCGGGGTAAACCACGGCAAAGTTGGTGAGAGGTGGAATTTGAAAGACACCGTGAAACCTTTTCGCTTCCCCGCCCTTTTTTCCTCTTTACATACATCCTGCCGACACTGTCTCAATCCAGTTCAAGCTGCTATCGATGTAGTACATCTAATGAGTAGAGGTATGGCGAATCCGGATTGCCCCTTGAGATAGGTTCTTCTTGACTGACTATTTTGGCCTCAAACCCCAAGCCTCAGAGCCCCAATGTCCTCACCCGTCGTCAGTCCCCAGACGACCCAGTCCGCCATGCATCAAGACATGGAATGCTCCGAGCCGCGATCCCATCGAATCCTGACCGATCCCGCTGCGCCCCAGTTTGAGCCACTACATCACTCGCTCTCGATAACGTCGACGAGTCAAGTATTCAAGCCACACCGATAAACGAAATGTCAAGTACAACCAGTCTATTTCCAGCTCTACTTGCATCATCAATCCTTGGCAGGAACAACAAATTAGGCGCAATGACCCTCGCGCTCACCCGGCCTGCTCCCTAAATGCCCTCCGAGCAAGCAACTCGGCGTCTCTCATTGGCAATGCTATCGCGGCATACACATGTTGAGGGTTGGTGAGATGCTGCGCCACTCCGTGTTTCTGCACCGACCGCGGTCAATACTTCCCCTTCCAGGTCCCCCCAGGTTTCCCAAGTTCCCCCCCAAACCCCAAAATAAGGCTGGCGAACACGTCTTCATCCGGCTCGTGACCTCAGCTCCCAGGCACCCTTTTATCTGCGTGGGAACGATACATGATTTGTCGAGGCTTATCTATCAGGCATGTGCCACACTTGTCCGGTCAACGTATTTGGGAATGAAGAAGGGGGACAGGAAGCGATCCAGGCAATGGGCAAGCAACACAGGTGCGACTGTGCGGGCAAAGGTTCGACAGATAACCAGGACTTCGGTGAGAGTGTGGTTGCACAACCCATGACTGAGCAATCCGGCGTCACAGCACCCATCTGGATTTACGCCTGACGTCGACAGCCATGTTCCAGGGGAACGTTAAAAAATGTTTAAATACCTAGTGAAGAGGTGCCCCCAATGTTTCGTTTGTTTACTGTATTGACGATGTTTGCATGATTCGCTGATAGCTCTTTACACTTGCTTGCTTGCACTTCCACTTGCGTTCTTTCATCTTGTCTTGCCCAGAGATACTTTCACTTCACAACAGGTTTCAACAACCCCCCTCGTCAGATGTCACCAGCATGGCCTACCCTCCCCGGAAAGCCTTGGCCTTCAGGCTCACCTTCCTCGCTGTTGGCTTCCTCTTACTAGGGATATTGCCACGACCCACCGACGCCGTCCACCGCTACAACGAGCCCAAATGCTGCCTCGATGCCGTTGCGTCCAATAAATTTACTCTCAACATCACAAGAGACCCCGACACGGGGGCGATCGTTTCCGGCGAGGCTCCCATCTGCGGCCAGATGTACAACGGCACCCTCACGCCTGCTCCCGAGATCAAAGTGTCCTATGACTACTGTATGAAAAACTGTGGGGGCTTTGGACTTTCCAAGGGCGACGAGCCAGGCCAATGGGCCGCTCCTATTGTTCAGTTCTTGCTTCCGTCCGTCATCTTCAGTATGAACGTGCCGAGGCGGCATATCCTTCTCTCGACTAGTCGGTTCAAGGACTGGATATGGAGGATACTTCCCCGGCCCCAGGATGGGAAAGCACGCAAGGCAGTGACATTTCTGGTGGGGATCGTGTTGCTGGCCCTGGATACCCTTTCTGGGGCGTTCGATGCGTTGCTTTGGATTGTAGTGGTGATGGGGATGGCCGGGCCGATGATGGTCGGTGGACTTCATGAGGCAGTTTTGGATTACAAGATTGTGAGGGCTTTGAAGAAAGGGGCGCATAGACAGGAAGGGGCGAAAGGAACGCCCCCAACGTTGCAAAGCCTGAGGGATACGGTCGAGATTCTGGTGACGGCTATTTCAGGGAACTTGGTCATGGGAGAAAAGGGGGGCAATCCGGAGGACGAGATCAAGAAGGCTTTGCTGGCGGACTTTCCCGAGCCAGAACTTGAAATCCCAAGCGACCAAAGTACACTATCTTCTCAGCGCACAATAGGACCCGTACCGCAGATCCCGCCGATAGCTCTTTTGAGTCAGATGGAGCCCTCGGGACAAGACATGAATGGCCCCCAAGAGCCCGAAAGGCCCCCCATCCTCGTGGCACCACCCGATATCAAATTGCAGCCAGTCGACAGAGAAGCCAGCAAAAGGCTCCGCGAACGACTCACACGGCTAATATCCTCACAGCTAGACTTCGCCGCCACCATTGGTGCACCTGTCGTATTTTACCTTGGCGCCTTTATCTACACCATCCTCGACCTTAAGAACGAGCCGTCGGACCAGGACGCAGCCATCTCGCTTGCCTTTGGCGTGGAGTGGATGATAATAGTGCACGTCGCCATCGTCGGCGGCTGTCTACTAGCGAGCAACAATCCAAGTCCAGTGGTCCTGCTCGTCGGCAAGGAAGCTTCCAAAGACAAAGGATCTACCAAGGACGCCCAGTGGAGGTACTACACGCGAAAGAACGCCTTTGATGGTCTGTTCCAGCCGGTCAACATGTGGAAGAGAGGGATGAACAAGTCCAAGTGGTTGAGGCAGTCTCAGGTGTACCGAAAGAACAAGAAGTTCAGAGACAGAGTCAAGATCCATTGGCTGGAGCACTGCGGTTGGATCATTCAGACTTTCATCCTGATTGCTCTCCCACCAAGTGCAGGAGCAGTGGTGGCCTTGAAGACACCGCCGGTCGGATGGAGTTGTCGGTCTCTGAGCTTTGTGACGTATTCGGCTTCGCAATTTTTGTTGACTTTTGTCTACTTTGCTTACCTGAACATGTGGGAACGGGATCAAGCGAGACATGAAAACAACCAAGGCGAGGATCCAGAATCTGGCCAACAAGGGTCAAGGAACACATATCAAGCGGTGCACGAGAGAGAAGGCAGTGACACGAGTGCCAACGGTAACGGCAGGTCCTTGGAGGACCTTCAACAGGTTCACACGGCACCTTTTCGCCCTCGGACCCCAAGCATGGACATAGACATGGACATGGACGACGAAGGCGTCTCGGGTCGTGGTCGATACATGTACGGGTTAAGAGAAATCCCCACAACAACGAATCTACTACCCTCAACTCCTTCCCCAGGCCCTTCTCCCAGGCACATCCCCGATCGCGATCCTAGCTTCAGTCCAAGTCCCAACCAAAACCTCCTCTCCTCTCCTTATGATCCATGTCCCCCTCGACCTTCCATTTCCCACCTCCGATCTAATACTCCCACACAAAGGCAGACGATCCAAACCAAGTCCAAGCCCCGAAAGTCATTCCTCACTCTTTCCATTTACGCCCTCTTCACCGTCTTTTTCTTTCTCTCTCTCTTCTTGTCAATCGGCACCACCCTCATGCAAATCATGGGCGTCTACCGCAACTGCTTCTGCTACATCACCGTGGGGTACTGGTTTGACACTTCAAACCCAGACGCCATGGTTAACGTTGCAAGCGACACGTGGTACCAGAGGCACTCGAGTCGTAATTGGATGGTCATGGGCGGGGTGGCGACGGCGTTCATGGCTGCTTGCGCGTATATCGGGTGGTGGTTCCAGGGAATGATAAGGAGGGAGCTGGCCGGAGTGGTGGAGGGGGAAGTTTGGCCTGGGTATGGGAATAAGAATGTGAAGGAAAGTGGGAATTGAGAATGGCCCCAAGGCTCCACGGCGATGAAGATGGAGATGTGGGACGGAACTCAAGAGAGGGAGAGAGGCTTGCTCAAGGGATGGGGCTCAAGGAAAGGGGGTGGCAGTAGGAGCATGACATAAAGTGGGACAAAGTAATGTGTAATGATGGGATGTCGTAATCGGGACTGGAGTGATGGCGTTCAAATGGGAGTTACAAGTAGGTTTGGGTTCAGCGTTTGTCAGTCTGGTGTTACTTCGTAGGTAGATGGTGCTAGATGGTTTCACTAGGTGCATAGCACGGAAGGATGGTATGGCGTATGCACATGGCGCGCTTGGTATTAGAAACATAGATAGCTGACTGTTTTCCATACTATCCAGGGCATCGAGTAGAGAAGGAAACAAGAGAGAGAGGGCATACCATCTACTTGATATCACCATATAGACCATGGATACAAGGCTGTTTCACTTCAAATTGTGTACGTGAATGGATTGACTGCAATTCCCTTCATCAAATCACAAGATTTCGTCCAAGACCTCATCTACAATCAGCCCTAACCTCACACTTGCAAAGCTTACAAGTCCTACGACTACGTTATCTCAAACTGCACACCATCCCAGTCTCATGTCTATACCCCAACCCCGGCGACGTCTCCCTGCTATCCACCCTATGTATACCTCTAAGCAACAACTCTTCCAGCTGCTGGTCCAAATCATGATCCGCATCCAAATCATTGCTGCAAAGGCATCCCGAACCCCGATATTTCTCCAGAAGCTCCTTCCAATCCAACCGCTGCGTGATCCAGTCATCCTCGCCCTGGATCGCATCGGGAAGTTGTACATACCCCGGCGCACTTCACCATCCTGCACCATCCCGATGGCTCATCCCGATTCGAGGATGTCATGATTCCCACACACGCTACCCCCGATTTCCCCGTCAGTCTGTTTTAACCGCGTTGGAACCCCTGGTCATAGCGACCCGGCTATCCCAACACTGCAACGTCATTCGACCGACGAGTATGGTAGAAACTAAAAACACTCCTGAATATTGGTGAAAAGGGTTCCAATTCCATTTGCTGAACTGCCTGATGGAAAGGCTGAAAGGGAAACCGCTAATACTATTCTCTAGAGCAGATGCTTTACGCTATCTAGGTAGGTACTCAGGTAGAGGTACTTTCCAAAGTTTGACATGGTCATGATACAACACGCCTAACGCCGTCCACCCAAGTCCCAATATCCGAACCATATTCGAATTTCCCAAGATCTTTTCCACACATTAAAGCCTCTTCCAACACCCATCCACACCACAAAAGACATAAAGCTTATAAACATTCATCTCCAATCTCCATTACCCATTCCACCTTTCCTCAAGCTCTCGCCTGGATAGCTTGCGTAGCTCCCTGCGTCGCTTGCATCCCCTGTTGCCCAGAGGGAACCACCTTGAAACCCTCCGACACAACTTTAGCAATCTCCTCATTCTTATGCTGCAACAGACCCAGCGCAAAGGCAACATCATTCCACTGCCTCTCCGTATCACAGCGCTGCAATCTCGCCGCCAGCTTCTCCGCCAGCTGCTTAGCATGTCTATCCTTCTCCACGAAGCCGAGCAGGAACTTGACCACCCTCCTGAAACCCTCTTCTTCCAGACTGGGGTCGGACGAAAGCAAGCTGAACATGTCGACAAAGTGGTTATAGACCGCATTGTCTTTGGTGGAGAGTTCGGTGAAGAACATCCTCGCCAAGTCAGCGATGCGCTTATCCCCGTCTTCGAGACACAGGGCCATTGACGCCAGTTGGCCCTTGACCTTGACCTGTCCGGCCAAGATGAGGAAGGTGAGCGTCATGAGACACGTGCGCTTGACCGAGGGGTCCGGGTCTGACAGGCGACGGTAGAGGAAGTCGGTGTTTTCGTCGATGAGATGGTTGAAGCACACGGCCATGTCACCGAGGGCGATGACGGCGTTGGAGCGCACGGTGGGGTCGACGGAGCGCTCCATAATGGTGATGAGAAGGGGGAGGTTGGCTTCGCAGTATTCGGAGCTGACGCACATGAGCTTGGCGAGACACAGGGTGGCGGCTTGCTGGAGTTCGCGGTTGCGGTAAGTGGTATTGTTTGCGCAGATTTCCGACACCATGGGGCCGAACATGGCCAGGAGGGATTGCGGCCCATAGAGTAGTTCGCGCTCGCGAATATGGAAGATGGCTTCGGTGAAGTCGTCTTCAGTGGTGCCGCCAATGAGGTCGAGTTCGTCTTGTTCTTCTTCGTCCTTGGCGGCTTTGGGACCGCCCGATTTGCGGCGATTGGTGGAAGCGGAGGCCGAAAGGGATGTACGCTTGCTTGTGGTTCCAGCTGCCTTCTCCTTCTCCTGTTTACGGCGCTTAAAGTCCAATTCACACAGTTCCAAATGAACGATCTGCTTGATGGCTACGTGGCCAACAATGAAGAGGAGCTGGGAAAGGGCGATGGCGTGTTCTCGGTGTTGCTTCTTGGCTTCAGCATCTTCTGGTTGGGTAGCGGCTGGTGCTTGGGCGGATGTGGGCTCATCCTCGTCCATGGCGTCCGGGTTGGGCTCTTCAGCTGGCGTGGGCTCTGCGCTCTCTGTTGGCGATGGCTTCTCCTCATGAGAAGCCGAACGCGACTTGGGCGGGCGAGCGAACACGGCCTTGGTCTTGCGGCGAATGATCTCGGAGCACAAAACGTCGGGGTGCTTGGCGATGGCATAGATGGCATTGATGGCTTGTTCAGCAACACCATACCACTCTTTGCTGTCAGTGGGCACCTCGGTGATGGCAGCAAGCTTGATGAGCAGGGCATGGTCGTTCGGTAGCCGGGAGAACTTGATACCAGAATCCTTGGACTGACGACCTGTGGGGTTGATGCGTCGAAGAGCAACGCACGTGTACTTGGCCAGTTGAAGATCTGCCCGACCGTGAGCGCCGAGACCGGTACGAAGCATCGTTTCCATCTCGCCCACGACAATCTCGGGATTGGCCGTGGCTAGCATACCCAGCACAATGATGGCGCCCCGACGCTGTGTCCTCGAAATCTCCCGCTTCTGCACGCCGTACACCTGCCACAGCTTAGCGATGACCAAGTCCGAGATCATGCCCGACTTCATCATGGTGCTAAGCAGCTGCTCCAGCGAAGTCAACTCAGCAGGAGTGGCACCAAACGTCAAACTGATCATGTTCCTAGCAATGTACGTCGCCGCGTCATTGGCATTGAAGTTACCAGGCGCCTCGAAGAACAGTCTCTTGTAACACTCAATCAGATGGGTCTGCACGCCCTTGCCTTCATCACTGTTACCCTTGGTCCAGATCAGCCTGAGCATGCGACGGATGCCGATCTTGTTCTGCTCGATGTTGTATGCGTCGCCAATCTCGAAGTAGTCCATGGCCTCGATGACCTCGCTCTTATTTTTGGATCCGAGCAGCTGGCAGACGGTCTCGGTGGCCTCGTGTAGGACGTCGATAAACTTGAGCGCCTCGCTGTAGTAGCGCTTAGTCAGTGTGAGCTTCTCGATGGCTTCAGAGGTGGCTGCTTCTTCTTGGGCCTTGCGAATGGCTGCAATCTTTTCCTCCTCTGTCATCTCTGATGGCTGCTTTCTGGGAGATTCCATCATCTGGGTGGCATCGTCGAGGAGTGCTGGGTCCACGGAGGTGTTGCCGGCCTCGCCATCCAGCCCTGGAGCATCCACCGGTGGCTTCAGAGCGTTGAGCTCTTCGTCCACTTTGCTCAAGCGCTCCTGCCAATCTTTCCTGGCCAACTGGGCACCATGGAGAGCGGTGAAGGGATGAGTTCTGATCAAGGTGCCGAGCAACTTGATCGCATTCCTCCTGACGTGGCTGCTCTTGTCTTCGAGACTACGGCAAGCGAGTTCCGCGGCTTTCTGTCGGCGCTTGGGAAACTTTTGCTCCAACTCGCATAGCTTGATGTAAACCTGGATGGCCCTGACACGACAGTAAGGGTTGATGTCGAGGAACCTCTCTTCCAAGACATCAAAGAAGGCGTTCATCTGGGTTTTGTGGTTCTCGCCTCTCTCGGCCGACTTGCTAAGGTGTATCAACATGTTGCCAAAGACTTCGATCAAAGCGCAACGTAGGGTATACGATTCGCTATCCAGCTGCTTGGCCAGCAGGGTCACCTGCTTGATGATGATCCTGGGTGCCAGTTCGGAAAGCCTGATCATGAAGGTCGAGACGGATTTGGGGCCCTTGTTGTCGTTGCTGTTGAACTCCTTGTTACTGAGCTCTCGTAGGATTTCCTCGGCTAGCTGCGGGTAGTCGTATTGCTCGGCCAAGATGTGGAGGAACTCGGCCATGGGCTCAGCCAAGTGCTCAAAGTAGGTCAGGTTCTGGACAATCGAGATTTGCGCGGCATAACCGTGACCATGGTGCTTGATGGCAACACACAGCACCTTCCAGCAGTGCATACGTATACTGGTATTCTTGGTTCGTTGCTCGCTCTCGAGTATCATATACACCGGACGAGTCAGTAGACCAATGAAGGTGTCGCGCTCCGACGTGGTCATGAATATCCTGGCGAGCTTCAGCCTAAGAGCCTTAACCATGGTATTCAGAGCCGTCTCGAGTTGCGCCGATGAGTCCCAGGTGCCGTCTCTCCCTGTGGGCTTCTTTGGCTTTCCGCGGCCTCTGGTTGTTACGGTATTGGAAGCCTTTTCGGCGGCCTTGGCCTCGACTCCGGCGATGGTCCATTGTAGGAGGAAGGCGTAAATGTCGAGCAGCTGTTTGTGGTGGGCGAGGAGCTCTTGTTCTTCGGCTTCTAGGTCGTGATGGACAACATCGGCTTCGGCAGCGAGTCCCGAGGTGATCAGATCGAAGATTTTGCTGAGCGCATGTGCCGATAGGAAGGAGGTGTATCTAGAGATGGAAGAGTGTTAGCCGCAGCCTTGTCTGGCTGTAGTCATGTATTGCGACATAGAGCTCATGGTGGACTAGGTGTAGTCGCTTTGGGCACCAGGGGATACCGGGATGTAGGGGAGAGCAGGAAACAGTCGGAGAGAATGGAAGCGCACTTTAGGAGAAACTGCAACGAGTCAAAGATGTGGGCGCGCGTAATGGCGTCTGGGTTCTCGGCGACGGCGTCGACGATGGGGTTGAGGATGCTGTTGATGAGGCCGTTGTCGCCGAGGGACTCGGGCTCGTTCTCGCAGTCGACAAGAGCGCTGTCAGCTTCTGGTGTTGGGATACTGGCGGGATCGTCCATGTAATGCTTGAGCGCATTGTTGATGTCGAAGTTTATCGAGTCCATAATGGTGGACTGGTCGCCTTGTCGGCGGGGGTATCAAATCGAGGGGAACGGTATGGCGGGAAGAGAGACGAGAAAAGGCTGGAGCGAGATACAACAAAGACCGACTAGACTGAACTGGAAATTGCGGTGGTCGGCTGCCCGCAGTGACGTCGACGGGGCGGGAGCTGGGTGGTGGTGGTGGTGGTGGTGGTGATGTATGATGCTTGCCCGCTGCCGATAGGTGGTGTTTTGGTCAGGCAAGTCAAGGGAAGATTGAAATGTTCAAGTTCCCCTCCAACCTGGGAATGCGACGGGATGGATTGCGCCGCGAGCAGTTACTAGAGCGCTGTGCTACAGTGGTCCCAGTGGGGTTGGATGTTCTGTAATTGTGGGGGAGATCGGCCCTAGCAACGGGGCTGTTTGTTGACTTTTTGACGCGTGCCTGCATTCTGCTCAATAAACTTCCACTTTTGGGTGCAAGTCGCGTCTTGAATGGCCCGTGCACCGGCCCCTCTGGCGCTATCGATTGTTCAAACACTTGTTTACCGCCAAAATAATTCCGTCACTGCCCTGACATGGGATTTTGACCGACAAGACACAATCTGATCCCCAACCACTCTTCACTTTCCTCTTCAGTTTTGTGTTTTTCTGCTCTTTTCTTTCTTCCTTGGTCTCTTGAGGTCCTTGGTTCACTGCATCTTCAGCCAATTGTTGTTCCCCCAAGATTCATGGCCCTCGCGCTGGTTATTGCTGGTCTCTCGACACTCGAATTCGCCCTGACCACCCTCGCGCTCGGCTCCACTGTCAGTCGCATCATCCTTTGCTAGCAGAAGAAGGTCCAATGGCGGCCATTACCTCAACACGTCGCCAACGAGAAGAAGAGCACTTCCGCTTACACCAAGATGCGCCCTCCACTCAGGATACCGAAATGAGCGAGGAGGCAGAGCAACAACACCATTACAGCAACACTGGCCGCCATGACGCCCACAACGTGGACGAACATGAACACGACGACGAGGAAGAGGAGGAGCAGCGACAGGCCGAAGAGGAGGTTGAAGCAAGCAGTGCTACAGAGGGCGAAGGGGAGCAACAGGAGGATCAACACGAGGACGAAGACGATGACCAAGATTCGGTCTCTTCCGACAGCTCAGACGACGGCATTGTCGACCCCAACATTCAGGACGACATGGAGAAACTCCAAAACACCTTTCCAAATTTCCGACAGCAATACCGGCTGATCAAGCGCATTGGAGAAGGTTAAAATCACCAATACCCAGACTTTTTATTCCCAGGGTCCCCAAACTGACCACTTGCTGTAACAGGCACCTTTTCGACCGTTTACAAAGCCGAAGACCTCGTCTACGATCAGTACGACAATTCGTGGGACTACGAACAAGAAAGTGACAAGTGGGCGCCTCCCCCTCTCAGGACATACGGACGCAGCTCGGGCTCCAGTATGACCAGTCGCCCACGACGCAAACCCAAATATGTCGCCATCAAGAAGATCTACGTCACCTCCTCTCCCACCCGTATTCTGAACGAGCTCGACTTGCTACACGACCTGCGCGGCTGCACATCAGTCTGCCCCCTAATCACGGCCTTCCGCGAGACCGACCAGGTTATTGCTATCCTCCCTTACTTCCGCCATGCCGACTTCCGCGAATACTTCCGCAAGATGACACCTACGGATATCGCCATCTACCTGCGGTCCCTCTTCACTGCTCTCGAGAGCGTCCACCGCCACAAGATCCTTCACCGTGACATCAAACCCACAAACTTTCTCTACGACCCCGCCACCAGGCGCGGTGTTCTCGTCGACTTTGGTCTTGCCGAGCGTGAGGGGTCCGAATGCAAACCCTGCCTCTGCCATGAGGATTCGACCACCCGGCGCAACCGCCTCCGCACCGCCCACCTCAACTCCAGTGTGCCGCACAACGGCTACCCGAAACAAGACACGCGCCCCTCGCGGCGCGCCAACCGCGCTGGCACCCGAGGCTTCCGTGCGCCCGAAGTGCTGTTCAAGTGTACGGAGCAAACCACCAAAATCGATATTTGGTCTGCCGGCGTGATCCTCCTCACCATCCTGTCCAAACGCTTCCCCTTCTTCAACTCAGCCGACGATGTCGAAGCCATGATCGAGATTGCCACCATCTTCGGTATTAAGCGCATGCGACAGGCCGGCCAGCTCCATGGGTGCATGTTTGAGACGACCATCCCGACGATAGGTACGCAGGGGTTCAGTTTTGAGCGCATTATTCTCTGGAGCACGTGTCGGGATACGGGCGTCAAGATGCCCGAGGATGAGAAATTGGCGGTGGAGTTTTTGGCCAAGTGTATGGACCTGGATCCAGCGAGGAGAATTAGTGCAGAGGATGCATTGAATCATCCCTTTCTGCAGATGGGATTAGAGAAGGAACATGGCGGAAGCCAAAGTGGCGAGGAAGAGGAAGAGGCGGAGGAGGATGAGATGGATATCTTGCGGGTTTAGTGGCCTGGGTTCACGGATTGTCTCCGGAGTATTGTATGACATTGATTGGCGAGGTGAGACAGTCCAAGGAGGGTGCGAAAGGTTAAAGGCGTTCAACCGGGAATGGTAGCATAATAGGCGCAGGGCGTTGCAAGTTCATATTGGTGTATGAATTACTTAAAGTCGGGTCTGGCGGATTCATGATTAGATACGGTTTTAGATACCAACCGATCGCATTGGCGCAGGGAGGTTGTTACTGTAGGTAGGCACAATGCCTTAGCATAGAGGTATTCATCGATCTTGTTGCTGGAGACTTCGTTCTTGACTTTGCCCCTGAGCAGGCAGCACCGTAACAGAACTTCCCAATCTGGAAGCACAGCACTGAACACGAACTCACGTGACCTCGCTACTCATCCCTCTCGTCACGACTTGTTCGTCACGTAACGCAAGCTGCATCTCCAACATCCATGTTCTTTGGAAGAGTCATCTCCATCACACAGTCTCGTTGCGCAGGCGCCATACATTGCCTTGCTTTGATATTCCAGACTGTTCCAACATCTCTCCAAGAAAACCTCTCGTCTACCCCACTTTTGTGACTTTTTGTCCGTTTCCGCGAAATCGAAGAATTCACCCATCCACCATAACCCATCACTACTTACCTGATTCTACGTCTCACTACATCCTCCTCACCAGCGTTCAGCGCATCAATCACAAAAGTACTACAGAATGGCTTCCACACTACCAATACCCGACATCAACGTCATAGCCCCCTCCTTCATCCAAAGGGACTCCCAGAATTCCGACAACATGAGACCACCACCAACCGACTTCAACCACCCATACACTCCCTACCCCATCCAAACAGCCTTTATGCAGACTCTGTATTCTGTTCTAGACCGAACCGTCGCCGTGCCCCCTCAAACGACGACCAACAGCACGAACAACACCGTCCCTTCTGCCACGTTCTCATCGACTGCCGCCACACTCATCCCTAGCAACCCCTCCACGTCCTCATCCACGCCCCCCTTATTCAATCCTACCACCGCCCCTACCGTCCACCTCGAAAATAGGGCCACCCAACCATCCCAATCCATCGCTCCCCAAACCACTACCAGCAAAGATAAAGACAAAGGTCCGAGTAGTAGCAGCAGTGTCCCCAAGGGCCACGCACAAATCGCCCTCTTCGAGTCTCCCACCGGCACCGGCAAGTCGTTATCACTAATCTGCGGCTCCTTGACCTGGCTACGTAACCACAAGCGGTTGCAATTCGAAGCCGAAATCGAAAAAATCCAGCAGCAAATGGAGGCATCCGGGGAGCCGGAATGGATGGTGGAAAGTGCCATCAAGAGGAAACGGGAGGAGTTGGCGCAGAAGTATGAAGAGATGGAAAGAACGCTGGAGAGGATAAGGCAAAAGGAGAGGGAGATGGAAAAGGAAGGGGAGGAAGGGCAAGCGAGAGGTGGAAAGAGGAGGAAGTTGAACCGGGGGAAAGGGGATGAGGAAGAGGGGGGAAAAAAGAAGGAGAGCGGCGGGAGTAGAGGGTTGACAGCCAGTGATGAGGACAAGGAGTTCTTGATTGGGGATTGGAGGGATGAAGGGGGGCTGGACGAGAATGACCCGATGGGTCAGTTGAGCAAGGAGACGAGGGAGCTTTTGGAGAAGGTGGGGATGGGGACTGCGGGAGGGAAGAAGGGAGCGAACGAGGGACCAGTGGCTGAGGAGGAGATTAAGGTGAGTTCAACTGAATGACGGGGCTCGCAAAAGGAATGAAGCTTACACAATGGACAGATCTTCTATACCTCGAGGACGCATTCGCAGTTGACGCAGTTTATTCAGGAGCTGAGGAGGCCGGAATTTCCTGCTTCTGTTCCAACGCCAAATCCTCAAGAAGAACCAGCTAAAGAAATTGTCAAGCAGATTCCGCTTTCCTCACGGCAAAAACTCTGCATCAATCCCACCGTTAACAAACTTGGCACCCTCGCCGCCATCAACGAACGATGTCAATCCCTCCAACAATCCAAGACACCCAAAGAACAACGATGTCCCTATCTACCCAACGCCGCCAACCTCAAAGCTACCCACGAGTTCCGCGACACCGCTCTCGCCACCCTCCCAGATATTGAAGACCTCTACCAGACCGGCAAGCAGTTACAGATATGTCCTTACTACGCCTCCCGTGCTGCCATTCCCGGAGCAGAGGTGATCACATTACCATATCCTCTCCTCCTACAAAAAAGCGCCCGTGAGGCGTTGGGCATTAAATTGGAAGGAAACATCGTGATTATAGACGAGGCACACAACATTATGGATGCCGTATCTAACGTGCATGCTGCTGAGATCAAGTACACCGACCTCAAAAGAGCGAAACTATCACTTGGCATGTATTACCAGCGGTTTCACCAAAAGCTAACTGGCGAAAACAAGGTCATGGTTGCTCAGCTACAAAGGGTCGTGGAAGCTTTGGGAGTGTACATCAAAACAAAACTGGACAAGGCTGCTTTGGGGCACAAGGCAGACCAGGAAGGAATTGTGCTTGACACCAGCCTTTTGTTGAAGACGGGTGGCGCGGATCAAATTAACTTGTACAAGTTGATACGGTATGTCCAGGAGAGCAAGTTGGCATTCAAGATCGAGGGGTATATTAGTTATTGCGAGGAAGAAGGTCGTGACACAGATGATGAGGAAGCCGAGACGGAGATAAAGGCGAGGCAGGGCAGACCACCAGTGCTCCACACTCTGTGCTCCTTCTTGACGGCCTTGACGAATTTGAGCTCGGAGGGCAGGATCTTCTATGAGAAGATACCTCCACCTAGGGGCGAACTGCAAGATATGAAGCTCAGCTACATGCTTCTCTCGCCGACACACGCATTCTCGTCGATTGCGGAGAGCGCAAGGGCGGTCATCCTGGCTGGTGGAACGATGTCCCCTTTCGAGGACTACAAAGCACATTTATTCCCAGACGTACCGCCAGAGAAGATCACAACACTCAGCTGCGGACATGTCATTCCCCCAGACAACCTCTGCGTCTGGACTCTGGGTTCTATCGCCCCCAACCCAAAAGTGGACACGGGAATCGGCGAGGACTGCTTCGACTTCACCTTTGCCAAGCGCAGCAATCCCAACATGATCAACCGCCTCGGCTTGGTGCTACTCAATCTTTGCTCTGTCGTACCGGACGGCGTCGTCGCCTTCTTCCCCTCTTACGGCTACCTGGAAGAAGTCATTGGAGTCTGGAAGACGCACGAGCAAGCCATGGGCCCCAAAACCATCTGGGAGCGACTCGAAAGCAAGAAAGCCCTGTTCATAGACTCCAAAACCGAGTCGAGCGAGCAGACGCTCCAAAAGTACAGCGACGTCATCCATTCCGAAGTCCGTCCTCTCTCCCCGGCCGGAAGTCGGGTCAAAGGCGCCATGTTGCTGTCGGTAATAGGCGGCAAGATGTCCGAAGGCATCAACTTCTCCGACCGCCTCGGCCGGTGCGTCATCGTCGTCGGCATGCCTTATCCCAACCCCCACTCCCCCGAATGGCTAGCGCGCAGAGAGTATCTCGAAGCGAACTTTATCAAGCGGTATACCGCCTCCCAACAAACCAGCACCGCCACCGCACCTCTTCCCGCCCCAGTGATCCCGCCCCCGTCCAACACCACCCACCACTCTACCAACCCCTCTTCGTCCAGAAACAAGGATAAACACAAACCTCCCAACGTTCGCAAACTCGCTGCGCGCGACTCCCACCAATTTTACGAAAACGCCACGCTTCGTGCCGTCAACCAGTCGATTGGAAGAGCGATTCGGCATCAGAACGATTACGCGGCGATTGTGTTGATAGACAATCGGTTTGAGAAGGAGCATGTGAGGGCCAAGTTGCCGGGGTGGATCAGAGAGGGGTGGGACGAGACGCAGAGGCAGGCCAAGGAGGATGGAAAGGTACTGAAGGGGTTGCAGGGAATGATGGGGAGGGTCAATATGTTTTTTAGAGGTAAGAATTAGGGAGGTGTAGGGGGAAGTTGCCTCTAGTTCTCTGTTGATCAGACAAGGGTGAATGCTTGTTGTAAAGTTCTTGGGAATGGCAATGTTATGTTGGTTGGGTAGGTGAGTTGCCTAGGTAGCCACTTCTGGGACACGAGGAAGTCACGTTTGAACGTGAGCTCCCGTTGCGGGCGGAGTGAAATCGGCACGGGACTGGGATGGTTGTTCGTTTGTTCATTTAACGATCTCGCTGTTTGAGAGGACGCTGCGAG
Source organism: Neurospora tetrasperma FGSC 2508 (assembly GCF_000213175.1). Taxonomy (NCBI): domain Eukaryota; kingdom Fungi; phylum Ascomycota; class Sordariomycetes; order Sordariales; family Sordariaceae; genus Neurospora; species Neurospora tetrasperma. The sequence continues at coordinate 27,085 of NW_009799103.1, read as the reverse complement.
GTACATGTACAAGCAATGATGGAGAAGTCCCTCTGCTGGTACCTTACAAGTCTACTTCTACTCATCAAGGCTGGAAGTGCCTCTGACCCTTTCGTTCCTCCTCATCTTCCCGCCGCCGTCACCATGCTGTTAAGTAAAATGGTTATAGCACTTTCGATCCACACATGGATTGTCACGGCACTCATGTGTCAGATCAAGCTGCGAGAACTTGTGGCTAGAGGTAGATATAAACTGCCTTAGTGATACCTACTTGACAGTTATTTATGGCAACCCTGGCATTGACGACGATGCAAACGTCTACGTAGTTGCTCGCCGAATGGAGACCCGAGCTCATGATATCATTGCTAGGTACGATCTCCTGTCTCACGAAGGATAGGGCTCAGGGACATAGATGTCAAAAGAACCGGATTCTCAGGCCGCATAACCTGTCATTACCTCAACACCCTGTTTGCTTTCTCGTCTAAGTTTATTTTATCCCTTCATTTTGAACCAGGCAAGTACCTCATCTAGGTACAGCCAACCGCCAACAACCAGCTGGGGAGTCCTGTGTTCCTCCCATCACCATTCCCACATTCTCGGCACTTCTTCCTCCAAGTCGGTCGACATCTAATCTTTGATGATCTTCCCGGGAGTAATTGCGAAAGTAGGACGGACATATCTGTCCGAGTGGTAAGCCTTGACGGCCTTGTCTCCGAGCAGCTCCTTCTCGCGCTGGACGTCGGCCAAGTGGCGACGGACAAGATCACGGTCTTCTTCGGCTTGGAGGGCGGGAATCAGGTGGATGCGGGACCACATCTTCTCGCGGGCGAGTTCTCTAGTGTGATTGGTTGAGTGAGCCGTCTGGTGTGTAAGGAAGGGGAGAGGAAAAGGGGAAAGGGGTGGGGGAGAGACAGAGAGACAGCATGTGAGAAAGCGGAGGCAAGGTACCTTTGCTCACGGATACCGTGGAAGAGATGGTACCAGCCGTAAACCATGATCAAACCACCAAAGGCAAGCAAGGTCTTGGGCTTGAAGGCGCTAGGCGGGAGGTTGCGCTGGAAAGTCATGGTCAGTTTCAGGTTCTTCTAACTCCACGAAACGAAACAGCTCGTAGACGCCTCTGCGTGGAGACGGTGCTTGAACGACGCGAAGGACGACACTGAGTACGAGGACGGGGCCGCGAGAGAGTTTCCGATCTTTTCGCACGGCGCAGCCCTCTGGACACAACGGCTGAATACCACGAAGGGCAGAACCGTAGGCAATCATGAACTTGCTCGTTGTGAATCATATGTCGGTTGTTGTTCTCGACGACCTCGCACGTTTCTGTTCTTGTCCCCCGTCCCCACAGCATAACCCACTTCCCCGGATTCCAGGTACAGTTCGAAGGCCACGCATCCTGGTCGGGGAGGGACTCCATCTTCAACGTCCGACAGAACGACGTCGAGCATGCTGCGATATTCTGCCTTTTCCCAGACGGTGGTTTCGCATTGATATTTTCTGACCCATCAATCCGTATTCTTGTTTGTCGGCGCAGGTCGCTGCGCAGTTCTTCGACTTGAGAGTCAGGGCCAGTATAGGCCTGGGGATGACATGACTCGAGCAGCACTCCACCAGTTGTTGTCCACCAGCCTTCCAACGTTCCGATTCCTCGTTACTTCGTTACCCTCCTCTTGCCCTCGTCCATATTTTGTTTTCCTCTACCGAAGCCGGTCCCCAGTTGTCGAGTGTACCTCATCCGTCGTATCGCGCCTTGTCCATTGCCAGCTGAAACAAAGAGCAAGAAAAGAGCAGACCCACCTTGTACTGAACGGCATCGTAGCCGCCAGCGGGGGGCATATCCTGAGGCATGTTGGGCTAATCGTGTGGGTTCGAGAGTTCTGTGTTCCTCTTGCTCGGTCGCTTGCGCCCCGCTCGATTGGCTTTTCGCTTCGATCAAATAATCAATCGCCTGCTATGTCTGCCGTGCTCGATCGGTCGGTGGGAGTTGTCGAGGGGACAGGAGTCGGGCAGAGCTCTGGGGAGGAGAGTGGAAGAAGTGATGTAGAAACGCTTCGTTGCGACGGACGAAATCAACTTGAGCTTCAATTGGCAGCCACCTCAGCCCTGTTGTGCCGCCCGCCGCGGCAGCAGCCGGGGAAGGTGTCAGCGAGCCTGGAGCTCCATTGGGAGGGGGCGGCTGCTTAGTTGTGTAAGATTACGTAAGGCGGTATCTCGCTAACAGATGATAGTGGTTGGTGCACCCCCGGGATGTTAGCAGCATTTGTAGACGGCTTCATGGAAGTTCATCACCACAATCAACGACAACCAAGTGTTGAAATCATAGTAACAAGAGAAGTGATTGATGCTACAAAATGTCCATAACCACACCCGACCCTTGAACGCCTGATGGATGGATGCACACCACAACTTGGCCTCATTTACACCTTGCATCATGATCCAAAACTTACAGGCACACGGGAGGATCTCATCACTACCATAGGTTACACATTACAGAACATTACCAATACTGTACGTATTCCCATATTTATCAATTCTCGTCCCAATTTCAGATGTGCTCCTAGCCATTCTCACTAACACCTCCATTCCCCGTTCCATCCCCGTCCACTTGTTGCCCTTGTGCCTCGTCCCCATCGCCATCATCCATCGCCAGGAAATCCGCCTCCAAAGCCTCCTCATCCAGCTCCTCAAATTCCTTGTCCAGGTCATCTGCATCTTGAACATCCTGATCATCGTGGGCAGCCTGGGCTTCCACCTCCGCAGTTGTAGCCTCAACGTCCTCATCCTTTAGCTCGTTTCTAAGCGAGGAGGGACCGGGACCAAGGAGGGATTTCCGGCGTTTGTGACTTTCTTCTTCTTCCTCGTCGTCTGCTTTGCGTTTTGTTGAGGGCGCAGTGCCTTGGGCGGCCGGTATTTTTTCGTAGGACGAGCTTGTTGTAGTTATGTTTGTTGTCGCCTGGGCGGGTGCCTCCTCTTCTTCGTCGCCATTTGCGTTGTCGCCATCTTCATCATCTTCATCTTCCTCTTCCTCCTCGTCGTCCGAACCAGATTCAAGAAATTCTGCCAACTCTTCATCCGCGCTACCCCAATTGAACGTCTTTAGCCCATCAATAGGGCTTAATTGTCCATCAGCATCCGTTGGCTTGAACGCCTCGAGCTCCTCATCCATATCCTCATCCTCGTCTTCATCATCTCCACCCGAATCCGAGTCCTCCTCGTCCTCATCCTCGTCCTCGTCGTTCCCAGTGCTAGCGGCGGTGGCGAACCGGACTCTCGGTGGCGACTTTAATCTCAGGATCCTCTTTTTCCCCGGCGGCGCATTTCCGCTGTCTGTATCATCAGCATCGCTCACCGTCTCTGTCGCCTCGGCATCCTGAACCTTTTCGTTCAACTTCTTTTGCGCATCCTCCAGTCCTTCGATGAGATAAGGCCCCTCCTCCACCACCCTCCATTCTGAGAAACACGCTGCCAGCCAGTCCTGGTTGACGATCTTGATTTTGGGGAGGTAGCGTATTGCTTGTCTGACCTTCTTCGTCCGTGGCCTCTGGGAGCTGACTACCAAGTGCGTCACGTCTCGCGTCACGGAGCTGCGCAATTCGGCTCCAAAGCTGGCAACTTGCAACCCGATCTCGGAGCGGTAGACGTCCATCCCTATCGGAACAATCCCGGAGAGGACGATTTTACATCCGCTGAGCGCTTGAGCTTTAAGCGTGGTGAGGATGGAGCCTACGTCTGGGATGGATTGAGTGTCGAGCGAGGATGGAGAGGAGGAGGGTTGGGAAAGGCGGTTCTGCTCGTAAGCTTGGAAAAAGGATTTGTGAAGGGCTGTGAGGTGGTTTTCGAGAAAGGCGAGTTCCCGGTCGTCGTCTTGCAAAACCTGGTGCCGGTGATGAGGGGGTGGAGGAGTGGTGGACTCGGTGTTGCCGTTTTCTGGGGTGGCGGATGCCCTCTCGGCTGCTTCATCTTGTTTGTCTTGCTGCTCTTGCAGCGCTTGCAAAGGCCTGTCTTTGATCTGTTTTTCTAGCGTCTTTTCCTGCTCTTCGAGGGCTTTCTCCAGCGGCGGCTCCATCGTGGTGCTGTCCTCCTTGTCGGGAGATGGCGCCGGTGCAATGCGCGCCAAACCACCATTCGTGGTCGCCGCCGCACTCGGAGTAAGCAGACCCTGTTGCTTCGGCAGAAACCCAGAGTTGATATCACCAATTCCCTTGAAGAAGTCATATGGCGAGACCTTGATCAGATTGGGCCTGTTGCGCGGCCACACGTCCGCTCGATCATCAATGATCACCACCATCTTGGTGCTGACGGGGAACAACCGCTGTAAGCTTTTGGCGTACATGTTGCCGTTCTCGTCGCGGCTGATGACCCGATTGCCAAACAGCTTCTTGTCGGGATCGACGATGCGCGCCACATTCTGGGCGTAGGCGCGAGTGCCCATGGTGTAGACGTGTAGCTCGTACATGGTTGAGATCTTTTTGAGAAAGTCCTCGAGGCCTGGCCGCATTTTGATGTAGTACCAGCAGTTGTTGGCGACGCCGCGGGGGCCATCGTCCAGCTGGAAGGACTTGACGTTGCGGACGGATGGGTAGTTGGGATTGGACGGGTCCTTCTGCCACTCGCCAACGGTCGGGTCGATGCAAGCGTGGATGATGGTCTGGTCCAGATCGACGACCAAGCTGAGCTTGCGGTGCTGGAGCAGACGGCGCTGGAGGGCGTTCTCGGTCTTTTGGGCCTGCGTCTCGCTAACGGTGAGGTGTGTCTGGTCGTGCACCATGTTGATGGGGGCGCGGTCCATGTCGCGGGACTCGGCGGCCCAGTTGACCTCGGTCATGTCCTTGCCACAGATGGCGCAGAGGCCGCCAAACTGGACATCATGGGAGCACGACTCCTTGACGACCATGCAGTCTTGATCTCGGGAGATTTCTTGGCCGACGCGGATCTTCCATGACTTGAGCTCGCCGTCTGAGGGCGAACTCCAGTCGGCGTAGGTGGTTTCTTCGGCTTCCCATGTCTCTCCGCGGATGTTGTCGCCGACGGTGCGCTTCCATTTGAACGAGTACTGGAAGAGCGCTTCCTTTTTCTTGATGGGCTGGTTGGGTTCCTTGTAGAGCTTGGTGATGGTGATGGGGTACCGCAGCCGGCTTCCCAGCTGGATTGTTTTGACCATGGTCGCGAATATGGCTTATCGGCCTGTGCGATCGGTCGGACGATTGTGTAAAGGTGGCGACTCAACTAAGAAGAGTGTTTGTTAGCAACGGCCATCATCCGGCGCAATCCATGCCCGGCCACGGCGACGCGCCACCGAGGAGGCTCGCTCGTTGTCCACTTACAACGGGGCTCCCTGAGGAGATGAAAGTAGATGATGGGTGTTTGGTAGGATGAGTAAACCCATAGCGCAACAAGCGCGTGCAATTTTCGGTGTTGGTTGTTGAAGAATTTGGTGGTGGGTTTGTCGTATGGCGCCCGTGATCGATGTTTTGTTCTTTTGCTGCGAATCGCGACTGAATTGAAGATGGAACGTAGAAGTGCGACCACTCACTGCACGATCGACCTGGACCTGGACCTCGCTGGGCCTCTGAAGCTCTGCAAGATTCAGAGTGGGGAATATGTCCTGATCAGGTCTAGCGCAGGTAGCTTTGCGGTACCACTTAACGAAGGGGTGGTCCAAGCTCTCAACCAAAAGGCTTGTACTGTAGCTGATCTCGATGTACCTGTACAACAACCGCCAGGTTGATTTGGATCAATTCAGTTCCTAGGTAGGCAGCACTTCGATATCAATGTCAACCTGCATTCAATGTATCAAAGAGATCATCTTTAAGCTGGTATATCATCTAGAGAAAGTGACTGACAAGTGATGTAATGTGCCCGTAACCCGGTGCCACGGAGATGTCTTGGTTGAGAGTTCTGTGCGTGTAGTAATATTGCGACGGTTGTGTCCAGTCGGGCGACTTTGACTTCAGTGAAGCAATGAAACTCGAGACGGCTCACTTGAAGACGAGACATGGCCTGCAAAGGCCGCCGAGGGGAGATGGGAGCCGCGCCCTTTTGTACCTCCGGAGGCTGATTTTGGGGAACTTCTCCAACTCGCTTTTGTCAATGGGTGAATTCCAGACCAATCATATACTCACCTGTCTGTGGACTCCATGTCACCCTATCAGTGTCGCGGGTTGTAGAGGTACCGATACATAACAAGACATGGCTGCCGTTACCGCTGGAGGCATTGACTGCGCCAGACCGTTTGCGGGGTTGATAGGTACACGGACGTGCTGCATTGATACCTACCTAGTGGCAGTCCTCATCATAGAGGTACCCAAGACTTCTCAAATCCAATCCCATACAGGCATCGTTTTGAAGAATCTGACAAGAAGAGCAGTTCAGCATGCACTTTTCAACCTTGGCCCCGATACCTCGTTGAAAAGGTCCCGTGTGAGTTCGGGAAGGTGGCGTCCCTTCTTTATGTGTTAGAGGTAATGTTCTTTATTTGAACACATTATACACTGCCCTTCAACCGCGACCATCTTTGTGTCCGTTCCCTTGCCTTTTGTGGTCTTGATGCCCGTGGCTTACATCCGGAATTGGCAGTGTGTCACGAGTAGGGGAAGGGAAGGCACCGATGTTAGCGTATAGCGTTTTCCAATGAATGAATAGTGTCTATTAGGTATTGATATGATGTATTGATATAATACGTACCAAGTCAACCCCACCTGTTTTCTACGAGTGTGAGTGTCTGTAGTAAAGTAAAATCTTAGGTAGGAGAAGTGAGCCAGGAGTCCTTGCGAGAATCCATCCAAGCGGTGTCCTAAAAACATCCATGTACCTAGTTCCCCAGAGTAAAACATTCGAGTGCCTTATACCGTTACTCCAGCACGCCAGCCGTGGCACGAGCCAATGCGTCTGTCCGTTAGTCGTCTTTCTCCGAGAAAATGAGCAGGAGAAAGAAGAAGGAAGAAAAAAAAGAAACACCAAGGAGACAACCCAGCTATGTTCCGTGATCCATAGCAGCTACCCAAGCCTGACTACCTCTACCACCCAGGCGTTCTCTAAACATACTTCACCCCGCCTGCTCCCCTCATTGCGCCTGGGCTGGTAGACGGAGAACTCAACACCCGGCTTCCCAAAGCTGGTGCCTTCCCGACTTTCACACCCCTTAAATCCGCAACCGTTTGACTCAGCATATCACTTCTCGACATGGACATGGACCCCGTCAGATCATCCTCGTTCCCTCCAACAAAGGTCCAGTTCTCTTCCTCTTCATCATCCGCATCAACGTCGTCCTCTTCGGCTTCCTGACCCTGGTCATCCTCGGGAGCGTTGGGCTTGGCACCCGGCGTGGGCGTAGCTACGCTATTCCTCCGCGACTGATGTTTCTGCCTCTTCAAGGTGATCAAGTTCCTGGCGTAGTCCAAGTCGCGGTAGATGGCCTGGATAGCGGTATCCACACCGTTCTCAGCGCGGATTTGGCCTCCCAATACCTCAGCCCTCATCTGCATTCTGCTACTATGCGTCGCTTCCCACAGTGCCCTCGCAAAGCTCTGGACTCCCCACTTCTTTAGATAAATCCCGACTCCAAGATCCTCGACTCGTCCCGCAAAGAAGAACTGATCGCCGAAGAAGGGGCGAATGATAGTCGGGATTCCAGCCCGCAAGCTGGCGCCAGTAGTTCCAGAGCCCCCGTGATGGGCAGCGGCATCAACTTGCTGGAAGAGCCAGTCGTGTGGGGCGGACTGGATCTGTAGAATTTCTGGGGGGAAACTTGGGTCTGCCACCTTTGGCTTCTCAACACCGTCGACTGCTGCTGACCGGTCGGACCAACCTTTCGAGAGAATGCAGCGAACGTCAGCTTTAAGGACGGCGTCGATAATCTCCTGCGTCATCTTGGCGGGGTCCGAAACGATAATACTTCCAAAGCCAATGTAAACCAGCTTCTTCTCGTCAGCCCTGGCCTTGGCAATGAAATCGGTCAACTCCTTGGGTGGCTGCCACTTGTCGCCTCCTTCGTCGAGGAACCAGTACCCGGTGACGCGGATCCAGTCGCTGTAATCGATGGGAGGAGGCACCACAGACGGAGAAAAGTTGTAGAGGAAGGGAACCTTGTTGGGCTGCAACTTCTCGAGGCTGGTGTTGGGCAAACCGAGGTACTTGTTCCTCCACCGATTGACCTGATGCGCCGTAGCCTTCCAGAAAACATTATCGAACATGACGTACGTAATATAGTTATACGCGCCGCCCATCTTCTGCCCCGGCATTATAAAAGCATGAGGATAGGCGCGCGTGCGAGTCCACGGCATGGTGAAGGCGCGGAAGTAGGGAATCCCAAGCGCTTCGGCGATGTGGATGCCTGCCATGGCGGAGGGAGACTCGATGAGCAGGTCGCTGCCTTGGCAGGCTTCCCAGGCTGAAGTGAGCAGCTCGTCGAGCCAGCCGCGGAACTTGGAGTTGGCTTCGCGCAGGAAGGCGTAGGTGAACGTGCCGTTTTCAATGCAGATGCGCATGAGTTCCGAAGGGTCACCCTCAACGGGACCGAATTCGATCCCGTGGCTCTCGATCCAGTCTTTAAACTCCCGGTGTGTGACGATCTTGGGGTGGTGACCTTCTTCGAGTAGCCTCTTGCAGAGGGCGATATAAGGCTGGACGTCGCCGCGCGAACCGATGGTCAAACAGGTGATACGCATGGGCTCGCTGGGCTTAAAGTTTAGGAATGAAGCCTTGGGGTCATCGAACAATATCGTGGGGGCATCAGATACCCCAGATGCCTGTCGAGGAAGCTCGATCTCATGATCAGGGAACTCTTCGTTTCTTGCCTGGTTGAGTGCATCCCTCTCAGCTTCCGCTGCTTGCGCTTCCTCCACCTCCTGCGACTCGGCCAGGTATCTCGCTGCATCCAAGCTCTGGATGATCGTAATAGCACAATCATCCCGGTTCTCCGCCTTGGCAAACTCAAAGAAAATCTCCTCATGGCCACGGATAACAACGACCAAGCCGGAGTACCCAAACCGGAACCCCTTTTCTTTGTCGACAGTCTCAATATCCTTCAGAGGCAGGATGAGCTTCGTCCGGGTGCCTGGTAGCAAGCTGCGGAAGCAGAAGTGGCGGTTGCTGATATAAATCTTGCCATAGAGTGGCAAAACCCTGACAATGAACCCAAAGTACGCAGCCTGCAACCTCTCCGTCTCCGGCAAGGCAAAGTGCGCCTGAAAACGGGCTTCTGACAGAGCTCTCTCCTCGGGGTCATCCTCGACATCCTCCCTTTCGGTCCTCCTTCCAGCAGGATGATCGTAATGCTTCTTGCCGCCCTTCCACATGCCAGACACCTTCTCGACATATCCCATAGACTCTGTTGCTAGAAGGTTGCTCATGCGCCTGGACTGCTGGTCCAAATAGCCCATAAATGCGTTGGCCCTCTGCAATGGGTAATTTCCCATCGTCGCAATGCTTTGCAGCATGGGCGTTGAAGGACCGCCTTGTGCTTCTGCCATGTGGTCGCCAATTTGGCCTGTGGTGGCTGCATGATGAGGTCTGTGAAGTCGGACCAAGCCCGCGGTGTGTTGACGCACAATCGGCGGGGCAGCGACCCCTTCCCCCTCTGTTGTCGCGCGCGTAGCCGATGCCGACCTACGGAAGATTGGGCTGTGAAAAACATCGCTTCCTCGGAGAATTTGGCTGGCTGATTGATCCTCGCTACCAGAGGCCACCAAGGCCGATAGACTTGCCTGACTAGGGTCATCGAAGCTCTGGGCGTACGAATCGGTACTCGCATGTGGCTCGTGGCGGGGTTTGCTAAACGATCTCCGGCCGTCTCCATGAAGGCTGCGGGGAGGCGAGCCTGCGTAACCTGCTGTGCCTGGGCTGGCGTCGAAACTTCGGCGACTGAAAGGTCGGGTACCATCGAAGCTGCTCTTGAAGTAATCGCCGCTAGCACGAGAACTCGGGGAGGCGATCTGGATGGGCGAGACCGGGGAAAGCGTAGCTTTGACCCCTTCACTGAATGTGCGAGTTCGTGGGCTGCCGAGATTGTCACCAATCGCCCCGTCTCCTCCCGTTTTCTTCGGGGCGTCGTTCGCTCCAGAATCTTCGGGTGAGGGATCCTCTATGAGGATCTTGAGAACCTGGATGGCCTTCTTGCCGAAGCTGAAGAAGGAGAAGAAATACTGGTACTTTTTAGCAGATGCACCAACGAGACAAAATGCACCAGTGTCTTACCTCGTCGATAGCATACGTCTCATCATTGTCGATGACGCGAATCTTGCAAGTATCTGCAAACTCCACCATCTGAGTTTCCTCAATGTCAAGGATATTCCTGATAGGGATGGAGATCTTGACGCTGTCTCCATCATTGTGCGAGCGGAAGATGACCCGTTGTAGGCTCTTGACCCATTCCTTTGCACTCCGAGCGCTGTCAGCCTTGAAGTGGTATGTTCGGTGATGCGTGGTGACGGAGAAGTAATTGCCCTCTTTCTCCTTGTCGTTCACGCTGGCCGAAATGCCGTATCGTAAGTCGATCTGACCCGCGGGAAAGTAGTGATCCTTGGGATCCTGGTAGTAGGAGAGGACATCCCCCTTTAGACGGAACCAATAGCGGTTGTACTTTGGATTTCGCTTGCCGCTCTTCGACAGGTAACCGGACTTTGCGATCTCGTGCTGTTGGATAGAATGTTAGCGACTGACAGTGTGTCGTATCATGATCGGACAACGACTTACTGCCTTTTTGGGTAGGTGGGCATAAAAGGCGATGTGGAAGGCCGTAATGTACATGTAGCCCTGCAGGAGAACATGTTGTAGCAACCAACAAGGATACTCTTCAATAACCTCTTCGGCCGTGTCAAACTCGAAGATATCCTTTAGCTTCTTGGCAAGCTGTCCGGTTACGCCGGCGTCATCCCGACGATGTTCTCCCGACAATCTGTCAAGATCGAAACTGGGTCGGGCTGCCATTTCGGCCCGTGCCTCGAGCATTCTGCTCATGAGAGGTGCCCCGTTCCCTTCTGCCCGGACGATCTCTATTGGTGGGGCAAGGCCGAGTGACTTGGTTTCGTCTTTGCTTAGTGGAGGAAGAGGAGAAGATGGGTCGGGGTCTTCTTCTTCTTCGATTTTGTGATCCGCCATCGCTGTGCCCTTGTGTTGTTTTGACTTTTTCGACTTGTGGGAACTTGCAAGCCGGGAGAGACCGGGAACCGACTGTAAAAGCTTGTGTCCTGAAGGGCGCCGGCGGTGGGTGTTGCTTGGTCCTGCATCTGCTGTGGCACTTGCAGGTGGCTTGTTGAAGACAACAGTCTGGCTTAATGACTTGACAGTGCCGGCAGTTTCGCGATTGCGTGCTGTGCCTTTGATGCCCGGGCCAGCAAAGGTCATGGCCATGTGATTCGGCACATCGTCTTCGTCTTCCGAACTTTGGCCTTCAAACCGGTCGTGGAAATCCACAGTGCTTCCAGCAGCAGCAATGAGACCAAAAATGCTCTGGTTCATGTTCATGAACATGCCGCCCTGGGGCTGCAGGACATCCTCCTCATTGTCCTCTTCTTTTCCATTGTCTTTGAGGCGGTCGGGGAGCTCCATAGTGGGAGAGTGTGGCTGGTCACTGTCGCCGCGTAACCTTTGCAATTTCCAGGACATGCGGTAGGCCGCAACTTCTCGGTGACTTGGGCGCTTGGTGAGTGCAGATGGTCGTGCAGGACCAGGGCCGGCTTGGGTTGGTGCTTCGGACGGGTTCGCACGATGTTGCGACGAGGACAGTTCGCTGTTTGGCTGTGACTGAGGGTTCGGACTCGGAGGGGAATTGAGCATGGGCCCCGATGATGTTGGTTGGGAAGACGCCATTTCTAGGACTATCGAGAGGGATAAGGATGATTAGAGGTCGTAATAATGGGGATAAACTGACTCGTAGGAACTTGAGGAAGAAGCAGAGGTAAGCATAAGTGAACGGCTGCAAAGCGCAAGTGGAAGTAAACTGCAGGCAGGCAGGCAGGCAGGCAGGCAGGCAGGCAGCGGAGTGAGTAGATCAGGCAGAGAGGTAGGTACCCTACATAATCAGACAAACAACAAGCAAGAGCAGAGACCGTACGGTTGTAAGCGGCGATACAGCACGGCCGGGGCTGCCTGGTGCAGATTAGGATAGCCGACTGACGAGACAGAAGCGGGCTTGTGAATGGTGACGAGGGTATTTAGATAGGTTGTAAATGGTGCAATGGTGTTCTAGTTATTGGAGGGGTATTTTAGGTGCCCTGCTGGGTTTTGGTCTTAGTCTTCCTCTTTCTTCTAATCAACCACCCTCCAACCCTTCCAACGAACCCACCTTGAGCGCCCAGAGTGGCTGCAGTTGGTAGATGGATATGTAGAGGTAGGTGGTTTCGATGAGTGGGCGGATAGGTTGTTGATCGGAGGGATGGTTCAATGCCGGAGAAGCCAACCAAACCAAAGAGAGCGAATCTAGTCGAGCCAACAACAAAAACAACAACAACAACAATAACGGAGGTGGTGAGGTTCCCGTCGTCTCCAGTGTTAGAGTGCTTGTTGATCTCCGCCTTGGTAGTCCATGCCGTTGTGCACGACTACGATTGTGTACAGCCACCACCAGTAACAATCGCGTCGGTCAGACAATCAGCAGCGCGAAGGTCTGAAGCCTGACTGGTCGACTCTGATATTGGCCGGTACCTCTTGTCGCGGTACTCGATTGCGCGTAGGAGTACCGGTGGCTACAGGTCCTCGGCGTATCGCTTCGTCCGTCAGATCATGTCCAAGAAAGAGAAGGGAAGTGATGAATGGAAGGAGAACTGAACAACGGCTTGGGAAAATGCGTGGCTAGGCCGGGGGCGGGAGGGCGGGCGGTCGAGAACAGGAGCCCGAGCATCACACACACTGGACACCCGCTGCAGTGGCCAGGAAGGTGTCCAGTGAAACCCCACTGCCTGACGCGAGTTGTTCAGGAGGAGCCAGCCCAAGCCGGGGAAGGCTCCATAGAAGTGGGCCCTTTAGGGAGGGATGAGATACCGATAGGTACCTTGATAGTCACCCTGGCTTTCTTCCTGCGATAGTGCACTGCCTTCAAGCCATGGCGAACTCTAACAGACATTGTGTATCACCGGATGCTGAAATGTCACCTTCTGACGATCAAAGACACCCACCTGCAGCTGACTTGCATCTGATCTTCCTTATCCACCTTGGAAATGTCCTCCTGCTTGTTGGGACGGGTGACGGATGACACCAGGTGGGGTGGGGCTTTGCTTTTTCATCGTTCAGTTTGGAACCCCGAGAGAACCGCTACCCACCTCTTATCTATGTCTCTCCTTGGATGACACACCCAAGAAGCTCCGGTCAACATATTGGGACAGGCTGGCCATGTCGTGAGACGCGAGTCTGTTGAAGTTATGCTGCTAGAACAACCTGATATGTCCAAGTGAGTGGCCCATGTTTTAATGTTGTCATGTCTCGTGGTTGCAACCATCATCGTTAAAAGGCCTGTTGTCCCTCCCTGCCGGAGCATCATACCGGTCCCAGCTTTGGCCTCATAGGAGGCTTATTTTGTCGCGGCCAATTGACAGCCAAAATCAAATCTTCGACTCCTGCTATGCTACACGTTATGGGCTCCCAGGATGCTATATGGAGAGACCCGCTACTCTCAGGTGTGTTTGCTAGCGACGTTAAAGTGCCAGGTCGAAATCACTGTTGGGCAACTTTGCTACGACTTCAGCCACGTATGCATTATTTACATGTGATCCCAAGTTCCTAGGCTACCTGATTGGGAGAAGAGACATGGAAAGGGTCCATAACCACCTATGGTACACCTGCGGAACTTCACCAAGCACAAGAACTTGCAGACATCCTATTCAGGTACACCAGAGATCTGACCGGCCGAGTGGTTGCGCTACCAATCATATTCACCACTCGCGTGGCACCAAGACACAAAAGTATTGGTGGCTTTGTAAGAACGGTGCAACCCAGCTTGAGGAAAAAAACCCCCCCAAGAAAAAAAAACAAGGTAATAAATCCAGAGCCATATGACTTCGCGTGCGCAAGGACGGAATAAATGCCATGGTAACGCGAAAGCCAAACACTCAGTTATGAGGCTATTGACACCAACATCAAGTCATCCAAACATGGTATCATCGCAGAAACTCCTTCATCCCGGAAAATACCCCGTACAACAAAAATCAAGAAATACCACTAGGAACACCCACCTATCCAGACACATGAACACTGCCACCACTACATCCATAAACACAACTTCCCACTCGCCGTCCCGCCGGCCACCCAGTCCTTGGTCGGGTGAAAGTGGGCAACCGCCGGCACCGCTGTGATCCCATCCCCCCCCAGCTGCGCCAACTGTTCTCCGTCCTCTGCATAAACGTCCACAAACCGATTCATGTTTCCAATGGCAAACTTCTGCCACCCATCTTGTGGATTCCGTTGCCATTGCGGCTTCAGAATCGTCACCCATCTTCCTGTCTGGTTGTTATGCGGTATCTCAACCGTCGGTTGCATTTCCTTTGCCGGTATGTCGTGCCCAGCTTTCCACTCGCCAGCCGAGAGGAAGCTGTAGATCTTGATGCGGTCGTCGTACGAAGAAGTGGCAATGTGTCCCGACGAAGACCAGGAAGCATGCGAAACGGAAAGACGGGATTCATGTTCCCCTAGGAGGGCAGGGTGGCGGAGGTCCCCCTTGCCTGTGATTTTGCGCAAGTCCCAAATCTTGAGGGTGCGGTCGAGCGAGGCGGTCGCGACAAGGTAGGGATGCCGAGGGTGCAGGGAGAAACCTCCAATCTTGTGGTCGGTTAAGCCCCAAATTTCGGCCGAGGAAGGTTTGGTGCGCTGGTCTTGTCGACCTAGCGAGCCGTACAAGGTGGAGAAGATGATCATGTTTGGGTCGGTGGTCGGGATGTCGATGGCGGAGATGGGGAGATCCTCAGACGAAGAGGACGGGGCAAAGATTTCGGTTGAAATGCCCTTGTCCAAGTCCAGTTTGCGAATCGAAGAGTCATACGAGGCCGAGTAGATGGCATTGGCGTCGGTGGGAGAGAAGTGAAACGAAGAGATAGTGCGGGAGTGGGTTTTGAAGGCGGATATGATGGGGTCTGGGTATTCGGCATCTTCATCGTCGTCCTCAATTTTGGGCGAGGGTTGGGAGGCGTCGAACACGCCCATGGCGCCTTCTTTATCGCCAGCGAAAATGATAGGCTTTTCTTCCGTGGGGTGGAAGCACATGGAGTAGATGCGCTGGGGTACGATTTTGATGTCTGTTGCAACAGTTTTGTTAGTGGAACATCCACCGTCGTAGGGACCGTTGTTGGGTTATAGGTACCATTGACTGCCCACTTCTCGTACAACTTGAGTCCGCTCATGCGCAACCGCAGGTCCTTCAACCCCTTGTCCTTGGTATGCTTGACATCCTTTTCTGTAAACGTCCTCACGCCAGGTTGAGCCCCTCGTACACCGAGACCCTTCAGAAGCGCTAGACCGTCGGCACTGCTTTCCCATTTGCGACCTTCGACCGTGATATCGCCGAGGTTCAAGTCACCGCTTACGCGCATCTTCTTGGCCTTGGCCTTTGCCGCTTCCTCCTCAGCTTCGACATCTAGTTTGCGCTTGAGAACTGCGGAATCCGCTTCGAGGCCGGCGAGGCGACTGCTCTGGCGCGTGGGACGGGCTGCTTCCTTCTTGACAGGTTCACGCTTGACTCGAGGGGTGCTGGCGCGTTTGGGTTTGGGAGGCGCTGGCTTCGGGATAATCTTGTCTGCCGTGGTACTGATGCCGCTAAGGATGGCATTGTTGTAGGCAATGTTCTCCAGGCGCTTGCGCTCGAACTCGCTCATGACGGTTTCCTTCTTGGGTGGAGGCATCTTGGGACTCGAGGAGGACGATTTGGTAAAGACAATGAAAGTTAACAAAAAAGGGTATGCAAAAAAACAAGAGATGGTCACCAAACGCCGTAATTGTTCGATAATTGACGGAGGGGAAGGACAGGAAGCAACGCGAGTGTGGTTAGTGCAGCAGATGGTCGCAATCGATATGGAAAATCAATGGAACTACGTAAAATCTCAAAGGCGCGCCACCCCCAACGGGTCGCGTCGATGCACGAGAAACGAATCGGCGCACGAAATCACGGGACAGCCATTCGCTGTTGAAGCCGGTAGGGTCTTTTAGCGCTTGATGCACTAACGGTTTACCGTGTCGTTTTGCGTTGTTGTTGTTAGCAGCTCCCTACATTGGCGGGGCAAAATCCGTCCCGGCAGGCAAGGAATCTTTGATCGACTCCGAAATTTTGGATTGGGAACTTTTGACTTGGGGCGGTTTCCTGCCTTCTCCCCAACCTTTGCTGCCGACCACCAACAAATCGCATGCTGTCACCCCCGTGCTGGACACGAAAGTTTGTAGCAATCCCGTAGGACGCAGAATAAGAGGCCACAGTCGCTATACCCAAACCCGGCGGAACCGGACCTTCGTCACCATGTCGTCGACAACCATGCTTCCCTTCCTATACCAGACCAGGACTATTCAGCGCTTGTCCCGTACCAGTCTCAGGACAACAGCCCTGCGCGCCTACTACAGATCCGAATCCAAATTCGATTCTCGCTCACCTCCATCTCGTGGCCGAAGAGTAGCCCCATCGATGCTCGGCAGAGATCCTATCCCCTTCGACCTCCCAAGTCAACAATTCGAGAAGCCCAGGCGGAAATGGCAACCAGAAGACCTCGGCGAGGGACAAAAGACAACCTTGACCCCCACAGAGCGCTATGCTTTTGACACCATCTTTCAAGACATCGTCAAGAAGAACAAGACTACGGAAGACGACCCGTTGGAGATCAGCATCAAAGACCCCGACCCCGAAGCCGCCCACAACACTGTCAAGATTCTGCTCCAAGACGCCGCCGCCGCTTACACCAAGGAATGGCGACCTGTCCAGCGACCCTTCGATCCTCTTTCGCCTGTTGGACAGACAGAACGCGCCGTCGACCGTGACAGCGCCCTCCTGCGTTTCCCTCCCAGCCTGCGACAGGCCGCCCGCATGGCCCTTGGTATCCTTGAAGCAGACAAGGGAACCGGGAGATCGTCGATCCTCGACAACGCCCGAACCGCCGAACAAACGCAGGAACAACTCCCCGCCGATCCTCTAAGCAAGCAAGTTGCCGAGGAAGCTATGAGACGCGAAGAACGTACCCGAGTCGAGTCCAAAATGAGAGCTGCCACCTCCGACTTCCAGT
Organism: Neurospora tetrasperma FGSC 2508; assembly: GCF_000213175.1. Lineage (NCBI taxonomy): Eukaryota > Fungi > Ascomycota > Sordariomycetes > Sordariales > Sordariaceae > Neurospora > Neurospora tetrasperma. The sequence continues at coordinate 9,920 of NW_009799103.1, read as the reverse complement.
TATGGGATATCCTGGAAGAGGAGGTCTTTTCCATGGTTAAGAAGCTGGGTATTACCGACCGGTCCGGGGTACCCAAGGCACCTGTCAAGAAGACAAAACGCAAGACCAAGGAGATGCAAGAAGATGGAGACTACGAGTACGGCTACGAGTTCGAACCAGGCCAGGAGAGACTCTCCATGCACCTTTACGGCCCTCTCTACCCCGCCTACCTCCTCTACGGCCTGCGTCTCATGGACACATCGTTCTCTCGCTCTTCGCCGTTGGCGCTGAACATCCTCCCACGCATCAAGGAGCTCGGCTTGGCCAGCTACGTCCTCGGCGCCAGCACGCCGTTTTACAACCTCCTGGCCCACATTTATTGGCACCGCTATGGCGACGCGGAGGCTGTGTTCAACTTGCTGGAGGAGATGCGCTTTGCTGGTCTGTACGCCAACGAGGACTCGCTGGCTGTTGTGCACAGCATCGAGACGCACTTCTTGAGGTCGGATAGGGGCCAGATGGGCCCCTTCATGGAGGAGTTGGTGAGCTTGCCCGAGTACGAATTTGCCATCAAGCCACGAATCCGCCATTGGTCGACCACGATTGGAATTCACATCCAGGAGAGGCAACGTCATCTTCAGCTTTGAGCTCCCTGTTGGTGGTCTGGTTCCATAAGTTGCACAGTCCGAAGGAGTAGGTCTGGTCAGTCGTAGGAGTTCGCAGAATCCTTAACGTATACCCCATGTACAACAATACGATGTATCCTATCTGGTTCCAGTACACTCTTCTTGTGCTAAATTCCTAATAATCCCCTTCCTGGTAACTCGTCAAGACCGGCTACCTATCCCCATCTTCATACCCAGCATGTTCCCCTTTGATTCCGTCCATTTGATCCACTTGCGATCACCGACTACTGGGTCGTCAATACTTTGGGACGCAAGCTCATCCGCAGACCGTCGGAGATCCTAATACATCAGTCAAAGTCAAAATTAGCGGCGTCCTTTCTCTGTTCACGACCGATGCGAAAAATACCCTGAGAGCGGCCATCCTTTCCATGGACCTGAATGGAATGCTCACACTCGTCCGGCTGATCAGCCTCTCGACTTGTTGACCAGGAAACTCCCATGACTTCTGTCTGTATCTCTATGGTTAGCGTTTGCGTGGTCATCATGTTTTCTCCCAAGCCGGAGCCTGTTCGGAGCCTGCGAAGACAATTGCCAATGTTCGAAAATGCCAGCGGGCTGCGGCGATTGCGTGAACAATATCATTGCGGGTTCTGTTGACGAAGAGGGTATGGGTCGAAAAAACTAAATAGAAAAGAAGTATGGAGAATGCTCCCAAGAAGGGGCCTGGGGGGAAGAATTCCCGCGTACCATGAAGCGGGGTACTTGACCTGGCATCTTTTGAATCAACCGATTTGACCCATAGGATGCTCTCCAATCTCGGGCTTTCTTCCATGTCGACTGTACCTGCAACGAAATCCCAAGTCCCCAAGACTTCGACGTGGTGTCCCGTGTCGGGGGGTTTGACAGGTTATCCGAACACTTCCTGGATATTGTACCTTCCATCACCTAATTACAAAGATGTCATGCAATTCTGACCTTCATACCTGCCCCAACAGCAGCCATCTAGAGGCAGCAGAAGCCCTCGCTGCTGCGCAGTCTAGATATGTCGCCAACAACCCGCTCTCCAAGAAGCAACATGAACTGGCCGTTGAGTCGCTGCCAGGCGGCAACACCCGCACCTTGCTACACACTTCCCCGTTCCCCCTTTGCATGAAGCATGGAAAAGGCACTTTTGTGTGGGACGAAGATGGCCACAAGTGAGTGAAGTGTTATCACACCCTGCAGCGGGCATCAAACCCCCTCGCTCATCGCTGATACCTACCTACTTACCTCCCACATAGATACACCGACTTCGTGGGCGAGCTCTCCGCCGGCCTTTATGGGCATTCTCACCCTGTCATCCGCACCGCCATTCTCTCTACTTTTGACGAAATTGGTCTTTCCCTCGGCTCCACCACCACTTACGAAGCCCGCTACGCCTCCCTTTTGTGTCAACGCTTCAAGCTCGAGCGAGTACGCATGACCAACACCGGTACGGAAGCAAATCTCCATGCTCTGGCGGCTGCTAGGCACTACACAGGGAAGAAGAAAGTGGTGGTGTTCAACGGCGGGTATCACGGTGCTTGTTTCTCTTTCGGGGGAGGTAAGGCGGCACCGAATACGGCTGACAAAGGCGATTTTGTGGTTGTGCAGAATTACGGGGATGACGAGGCAGCTGCTGAGGCAAGAAGAGTCATTGAGGAGACGGCGAGGGAGGGTGACCTGGCTGCAGTGTTGGTAGAGGGAATGCAAGGTGCTGGGGGGTGCCTTCCGGGCAGCAAAGAGTTCCTGTTGGCGGCACAGGAAGCGGCAAAGAACACTGGAGCAGTCTTTATCCTGGATGAGGTGATGACTTCCCGGCTGGCACCCAATGGGTTAGGACAGGAGCTGGGACTGAGCCCGGATTTGGTCACGCTGGGCAAGTACCTGGGTGGTGGATTCAGTTTTGGAGCTTTCGGAGGAAGGAAGGAGATCATGGACTCAGTCTATGATCCGAGGGTGAAGGGCAGTTTGGCCCACTCGGGCACTTTCAATAACAATACCATGACGATGTGCGCTGGGTTTGCAGGGCTGAACCAGGTGTTTACGGAGGAAGTCTGTGTCGAACTTAATAGGGTGGGAGACGACTTGAGGGGCAGGTTGAATAGGTTGGCAAAGGGAACACGGTTGAGATTTACGGGGAGGGGCTCGTTGATTGGGTTGCACTTCAGGGAGAATGGGACATTCGAGAGCCAGGAGAAGGCGGATTTGAGAAATCTGTTTTGGTTTGAGATGCTGGAGGAGGGCTTTTGGATCACGAGAAGAGGGTTCATTGCCATGATATTGGATACCCCTAAAGACGAGTTGGATCGGTTTGTTGATGCTGTGGGTAGATTCTTGGAGAGGCATACTGGCATCATGATGGTGTAGACGTAGTGCGTCTACGTACTCTGTCGTTGTTTTCTGCTGGGCTTTCAGTGTGTTCCTTCTTCTCCTGTACTTTAGGTTAGGAACATGGTGGACGTGGACCGAGATTCCGACGCCGATCTGGCAGACTTGCCGAAGGAAGTTTGGAATTGAAACACTACACAGTTCGCTTGTTTCTGATACAGCATCCAATTAGGTAGGTTGCCTTCTTTTTGTGTCTCCACGTCTTCAGATAATAGCCGGCTTTTACGGCAGTTGATCCCACTTCCCAGCCCCTCACACCCCTCCCGCTGATGATAAGCCTCGGTCTAAGTGTACGGCGAGTGGCTACACTACCTATCGTCGAGTCGACATAACAATCGAGTTGAAGATAACATCGATTGCTCTTGCTTCTGATCCCGACTGTCTACGACATTCATCTGACTCTCAAGGCAACCAAAGGGACAAGGTCAAACAGCACAATGGCCAGCCAAGAAGAGCCCGGCAGCACTATCCCTCCCCACATTCTCTCCAAGTTGAATCCGGACTTCGTCCCGTTCTTTCGGGATGTCCTGTCAAAGCGACCACGAGACGTCACCATCGAGGAACTTCGAGCCCATCCCGAGAAGTATCGAGCACCAACTGCCATTGATACCTCAAAGTGCGAGCGAGTGACGGACTATAAGGTCATATCGGAAGACGGAGCCACAGTTCCTGTGAGGGTTTATCATCCGGACCCAGACAAGCATGGAGATGGGCCGTATCCTGTTCATATGAACCATCACGGTGGGTAACATAAACGAGCCGCAAGAAGGGTGCCGTTGAATGCATGTTGACCAGGAGTGAATGGACTAGGGGGTGGATTTGTGATTGGGGATTTGTTTACGGACGGTCACCTCTGTTTGAGTATGCGCGAGGCGGGTGTGGTGATTGTGGATGTGAATTATCGTCACTGTCCTGGTAAGAGTTCGACGACATTTCTCCTTCCGAAAGTCATCCGTTGACAACAGACAGAAACGATATTTGGCAAGGCCTTCCAAGATGCATGGGCGGCCTTGAACTGGGTGATCAACTCGGCCACCACCCTCAACATCAACCCGTCCTCCATTTCCGTGGGCGGTATCTCGGCTGGCGGGAACATCTCGTTCGTTTTACAGCACATGGCCCGCGACGCCGGTCTCCCGCTTAAGCTGTGCCTGGCCTCCGTCCCTCCCACAACCGACTGCATCAGCTACGACTCCCCTACTGACTCCCCCTATTCCTCCTTCAGCGAGTTTGCAAATGGACCTGTCCTCCCCTGGGACCGCATCAAGTACTTTGGGCAGTCTTGTTTTCCAGTTGAGAAGCGGGATAAAATCCGGAAAATGTGGCCAGAATGGTGGTTAGCACCGATCAAGGCCCCCAACTTCAAGGGGTTGTGTCCCACTTTCATTAGGACGGCGGAATGCGATATGCTGAGAGACGAGGGGGAGGCGTATGGACTAAAGTTGGTGGAGGGAGGGAACAAAGTCACCATCAAGCGGTATTTGGGCGCGGTGCATACGATGATGTATCTGCCGCTAGAGAACGAGCAGCGGAGGAGTTATGATGAGGATGCCATCAGGGCATTGAGGGAGGCGCATGGGCTGGCGAAGTGATTTCTTGAACTGGTGTTTTGTTTTGTTTTGTTGAATTGCTCAATTTCAACTTCAATTTTTCTTCTTCTTCTTTTCTTCTTTTTTTCCCTTTTTTTTTTTATTTTTCTTTTTTTTTTCCTTTTTTTCTTTTCTTTTTTCAACCCCGGGTCGTTCAAGGCTCATGACCACCAAAATTTCGTGGGGAGTAGGTACCTAGAAATACCTCTTAAAGGTACCCATGATGTCCCAAACTTCCCGACATTAGCGTCTCTTGAGCCCATAATCCGCTATCACCGGGCAGTCGCAGGGCCCCGAAGGTCTGGACCCGGGCCCCGCCTTCCGTCACCCACCAAGACAGATGTCTCGGATTCGGTGACCCTCCGTGGAAGATCTATTCGCTTATATCTTCATCTCAGTGGACCAAGCGGATTCGTCAGACTTTTGGAGGCGCATTGCCGCAGCTCATCGGAGTTGTGCTTGTGAGCGCCAAACGTCATTCTTCGCATTCGTTTACAGTTGTCGAATTGTGGACTTTTCCCGTCACGCTATCGATTTAAAGTAGAGGTATCGCGATGGCGACCCAGAGGCATGTTAAACCCCGTTCCCGATCGCCAAACCCGTGGCTTGGCGGCATCCATCGCATTCGTGTCTCTCATCGATCGGATCCTGCCGTCTCCATTCATCGGGCATGGCATCCGTGGGTGTCCCAGTCTAGGGTTCTAGTGGCCACAGTTGACGGAGTGCAGGTCGTTGCTTTCCTCTTATGGACATCTTGAATGGCGATTCCTTTTCCTTTATAAGTTTGCCCACCCTATGTCGACCTGCGTTGAAAATCCCCGCTCTTGCATCTCTGTCTGACCTGACAGCGGCTTGTTCATCAGCGCATACCCCCTGAAACCCACTGGAACGTTGGCCACCAAAACCGCTACGGTTGGATCACGATTGCATCGCCACCCCACGACAGTCCGACTTTATCTCCGTCATCCACGAAAGGATCAACAAATCACTGGGGAATCCAGCAGCTGACGGTGTTCAGAAAGTCGATCTTCCAGCCCAGCATGAGTCCGCACGAGGTGATCGGCACGGTGCCGGGGAACTCTACCACCTTCCGGACACAGGCCGATGAGCACGACGACCATGAGGAAGCCCTACAGAATCTAAGGACTGGCAAATATGAGGACTGGCCCAACGAAGCTGCTGTAAGTCAGATACTCCGCGCAATTCTGTCCTGCAAGAATTTCTCACTAACCTTCCCGCAGTTCGATGGCCTCACCGAGGAACGAGGGCCGATCAAAATCGCCGTGACAGGCAACATCCCGACATGGGCTGCCGGCTCGCTTTACCGCACCGGTCCCGGTTTGTACAAGATCGACACGGACGCCGGCACAACCTTCGAGATGAGCCATTGGTTCGATGGACTGGCTCATACCCATCGCTTCGACATTATTCCAAACGAAGAAGGGTCCGTTGACATCTTCTATTCGTCACGTCGCCAAGCCGAAGAAATGATGGACGTAATCAAGAAGCAGGGAACCTGGCCGTATTATAGCTTCGGTCAGAAGGCTGATCCCTGCCTCGGGTTCTTTGCCAAGGCCATGGCTGCGTTCAAGGGACTGAGAGAGCCGCCGGGGGAGAAGTGGCACAACAACATCAACGTCGCCGTGCATGTCAACCCTCCTGGACTTGAGGCTGTCAGAAACATTGTTGGGACAAGGAAACCAGCCGGGGCGGAGAACGATGCCAATGTGCTGGGTCATAGGCCTGAGTTGCCCAAGTCGATATGGGTCAGCACCGACAACAGCACCATGAAGCAGATTGACCCCCAAACACTGGAGCCAATCGGCTGGGCAACCCAAGACGTCCTTCACCCCGAGTTGACGGGCGCCATGTCCTGTGCTCATGCCCAGAGGGACCCTGAGACAGGTGATTTCTTCAACTTTAACCTAGAATTTGGACCGAAGCCCACCTATCGAGTCTTCCGTGTCGACGCGTCTAGTGGGAAGACGGAAATCCTGGCCACCATCCGCGAGCCCTCGGTTTCACCTGCCTACATACACAGCTTGTTCCTTTCACCCAGCTTCGTCATCCTCTGTATCCCAACCTCACACTTTGGCCTCAGCGGCACTCAGATCCCCTGGGAACGAAACCTCGTCGATGCAATCAAGCCCTATGACCCAAGCAGGAAGACCCAATGGATTGTCATCGACAGAAAACACAGCAAAGGCGTAGTGGCCCGCTTCGAGACTGACGGCCGTTTCTTCTTCCACACTGTCAACTCCTTTGAAGAAAAGGCGGCCTCTGATTCATCCGACATCAACCTCTATTGTGACGTCATCGATTTCGGCTCCCATGAGTTCATCCACTCCCTCTACCTCGACGTGATCCTCAATAGAGACTCCGCAGCCAAGAAGTTTTACGAAGACGAACAACGCGCCCGCAACTCCCTCGCTCACCTAACGCGCTACCACTTTATCATCAACCCTGACTCACCCGCCACCAATCTGCCTGTCACCCCCACCCCAGACCCCAAGAACCATGAAGCCTTCCGCATCCCTGCCCCGCACGCGGGCGAGATCCCAACCATCAACCCCCTTTACGCCACCAGAAAGCACCGCTATGTCTACAGTTTACCCTTCCGAGGCCGCGGCACTATCACCGATGCCATTGTCAAGACCGATACGGTGACGCGAGAGGCGCTCTTCTGGGATAACCCCAAGGGGCACACACCAGGTGAAGCCATCTTCGTTCCAAGGCCGGGGGGAGAAGAGGAAGATGATGGTGTGTTGCTGAGCTTGGTGCTGGATGGAGAGAAGGGTAAGAGCTATCTGCTCTGCTTGGATGCAAAGACGATGGCGGAAATGGGAAGAGCGGAGGTGGACTTTGCAATTGCTTTGGGTTTTCATGGGGCGCATGTGCCGTCGGGTAGGACATTGACGAGGGTTGAGGGCCCTGAGTACTAAATATGCCTATAGGATGAGGGCTCACTGTCTCGGTTCTATTGATGTGGGCGGTGATCTGGTGTGTGTTTCTATCTGTATATACTTTGTATGAATCATGCCTGGTAGGAATGGGAAAAGTCAAAGATCGGTTAGTTTGGTACACGCATCTCTTGTTTTTCCTCCTTCAGGTTTGCTTCCAGCGTGCTTCCTACCTGCAAGACTCACCATCGTCCCTTCCGCACTCGCTGCGACTCGGTTCGTGACATCGTACACCCTTCTGGGGCTAGTGATAGATAGGCACCGACGGCCAAGCCAGTGGCCCACTGATATGGTGCGGGGTTGAGCTGGTAGTTCCTGGCATTGATACCTCTACCGATTCCCACAAGGGAAGATCTTCCAAACCTTTCAATGCTCTTTCTTCTCTAGAGGTACCATCCATCTCATCAACGATCAGTCCTCAACAACTACCAATTGACGTTGTTTCCTCTTCCCGTATACCCCTACCATTGGGTCCATTGCAGATCCAAGCTTTCGCCGGAAGTCTCTCTCTACGTGTCGCCATTCCGAGCGGAAACATGACCACCCCGGAGCAAGATGGCGCCGCACGCCTTGCGGCACGGAAACCCATCCCGAAACCAGTTCCTGCCTATCTCCCCACAGCCGGATCTCCCCTCTCTGTCGACAAAAACCTCTACTCAACCATCCAACAAGCTCCCCGCATCCTCACCGACGAATTCACCATCCCTATCCGATCCGGCCGCGCCTGGACTGCCTCCGCCGGCTCCATCATCCGCATATCCACCCCCGAAGGTCCTCAAGTTGGCGATCTCAACATCTGGAATCTCCACAACCCCCGCGAGCGCTTCTGGGCCTCGCGTACCAAACAGCTCCATGCCTCGCACGTATCAACCTACGACCGGCTCTGGTCTAACTTACCCTTCATGCGGCCCATGCTAACCATCATCGCCGACACGCTGTCCTGGTACGGACAAGATGAGCATGGGGGCAGGGTGCATGACCTCTTGGGGACGAGATGTGATCCGTATATTAACAACGTGTTGAGTGGCGGCGAGTTTGACTTTCATTGCCACTCAAACCTAACAAGGGCGGTGATGGAGTATGGCCTGAACGAGGGGGATGTGCATGATGTTATCAACCTGTTCCAGGTTACGGGTTTGGACGAGAAGGGCAGATATTTTATGAGTCCTTGTCCGGCAAGTAAGGGAGATTTTGTTGAGTTTTTGGCGGAACAGGACGTTTTGATGGCGCTGAGTAGGGCCTCCGTTTCCTTACTATTCTTTGCACTTGGTGTCTCCCTTTCAGCTCATGTGTGCTCTTTGACCAAAACTTCTTACTGACTCGATTTTGACATAGGCACTTGCCCTGGTGGCGACCTCTCTCTCTGGGGTTTTGGGAGCGATAACGAAAAGGAGATGATTAAGTGCTGCCGGCCGTTAAAAGTTGAGGTCTTCCGTCTCAAAGATAATGAGCTGCTTCCACGGAGTGGGTGGAAGCTAGCGGAGAAAGCAAACTATGGCGGTCGGCACGGGCTAGTAGTTACGGAACGTGTAAGCTTAGATGTATAGAGGGTAGCTTGGATATTATAGGGCTAGCCTATAATTGTTATCTAGTCGCGGTATTACTATAGAGGTAATTATAATCCCCGGTTAATGTACGCACTCTAATTACTATAGCGGAAAAATGCGTTTTAAAATATTTAATATTTAGGCGGTACCGCCTCGACTTCTAATGTGGATTTAATATCCAATGTTGAATGTTCTATAATATAGGTAGTAAGTGCTATAAAAAAAAAAAAACTTAGAAAAAAATTCTTTTTTTTTACTTTTTTTTCTTTTTTCTTCCTTCAAACTACAACTCTCCCTATATAGGGCACGAGGTTAGAAGAAATTCTTAAAAATAATTTGGCCTGTAAGTTAAATTGTTAAAATAAGAGTCTTTTTCCCTTAACGTTTTAAGTTCGATTTCTATTTGTAATTATTTTTTTAATTTGAAAAATAATTTTTTTTCTTATTTTTAATCCTAAAATAAAAGACTTTAATTTATAAAATATAATCAAATTTATAAAGCCAATTTCCTTAATAATTATTTATTTTAATATAAATATATAAAGAAAAAACTCAATATTAATATTATTAAAAGTAAACGCAAAGGGTAAGAAGTAAAAGGACCAGGCGACCGAGGGTAGAAGCTGGAGGGGTTAGGGTTAGGGTTAGGGTTAGGGTTAGGGTTAGGGTTAGGGTTAGGGTTAGGGTTAGGGTTAGGGTTAGGGTTAGGGTTAGGGTTAGGGTTAGGGTTAGGGTTAGGGTTAGGGTTAGGGTTAGGGTTAGGGTTAGGGTTAGGGTTAGGGTTAGGGTTAGGGTTAGGGTTAGGGTTAG
>NW_009799102.1:4105985-4218270 GCF_000213175.1 Neurospora tetrasperma FGSC 2508 | reverse complement strand
CTAACCCTAACCCTAACCCTAACCCTAACCCTAACCCTAACCCTAACCCTAACCCTAACCCTAACCCTAACCCTAACCCTAACCCTAACCCTAACCCTAACCCTAACCCTAACCCTAACCCTAACCCTAACCCTAACCCTAACCCTAACCCTACATGGATTACTACGAAAGTATTAATTATTATAATCGCCTAAAAATTATTAACTATTAAAGAGTTAAGTATTAATCGCTAAATTAATATACTAATAAGTATAAGGGAGAGAAAGAGAAGGCGAATTATTTTATTATAGTATTCGGCTTAATAATTATTTAATTTAAGGTTTAGAATTGTAACGAAGGTTTTAATTATACGGATATAAGTTTTAATTAATTAAACAATATAATTACAATTAATCTTCCTCTTTATTAAATAGTAAGTATATATAGTATAATAGTTTAGTATAATAAACTATTATAGGGCGAAAGGGTACTATTGGGGGTAAGGTAGGATATACGTTATTATACGAGGGAGGAGAAGGGAAGTATACGTAGAGAATTAGCTATATAAGCGAGAGCCTAGTTTAGGCTAGTCCGTACTCGTATACACACGTGGGACTATATATAACTAGAGCCGTTAATAGCTCTAGACTGGAGGCGTGCAGTGTAACTACATTATAGGCTAATCCTATAATATAGCGTATACGTACTTGACTAAGATAGCAACGAGGCCAATAGACGCCTATTCGAATAGTTTCCTAGCGATACTATTATTTTAAACGGCGGTAGTACCAGCGTACGTATTATAGGGCCTACCCCTTCCCTCCAATACCATTCCTTATTCTTAATACCTATTATTATAACTTTTACCACAAGGGTCTAACAACACCGGAGAACTAACGTTAATTCCCATTCTAGCAGTACTACTACAACTAGGTAGCCTCCTTCGTCTGTGTCTACTCCGGAGTCTAGAAACCAAAGTCGAGCATCGCTAGAACATAGGGCTGGGTCAAGCGTGTCCGCTGTAATTTCAACACGGCCGGGTACGGCCAGGTACAGGACGGCGCTAGCGACTGGACTGCAGGGTACACTTTCAATACTGACCATTTCTACTGAGTGCTCTCCTCGACAACAAGCACTACTTAATTAAATAGATTTCCAAGTAACAAGGTTCTAATTCATACTACCTACTTTTACCGTTCGACAACACCTGAGTCTAGTTCACTCCAAACGCATAGTTCCAAACAACCGGTTACCCGTGTCTGTCCCTCCCCTCCCGGTAAACTTATTCTCCGATATCCTCAAGGCCAGCAAATGGAACTTGCTATCTTTCCTCAAGAGCCGTCCCAATTCATGCCCTGTACCTGTAGCCTCCACCTGCACGACCCCGGCGACCACCACAAGGTGGATATCCCTCCCCTCATCCATGGCACGTATGCGCTCACGAAACTCCAACACCGTCTTCCCGTTGTTCACTACCGAGTCCACCAAGATAATTGTGTGTTGATTGGATATGTGATAAGGCTTGACATCCTCCGGTGTTTTGGCGTGCAAGAACATAGCGAGCGGAAAGGCTTCGTTGACGCCAAAAGCCATGGGCTCTCCGCCCCTCATCAAGGCAACAATAGTTGTGTCTTGTTCGCGGAGGAGGCGATGGCCAGTGGTAGCGTGTCCTTGGACGTGAGGGATTGAGTACTCTTCCAGGCCTATAAGGGACGTAATCAACTCCGTGGCTAGGTACCAGCCAATGCGACGATGCGCTTCTCTCAACGCTGGACCAGAGATGTTAGCGTCGCGGGTTGGGGTCATCAGGACCCTGGCGGACGGGCGGTTGCTAGTATGCAAAAGGTTGGAGGGCGGGCCGTCGAAAAGGGATTGATTGAAGGGGTCGGTTGGATCAGAGAGGTCGACCACAGGAAGCCGGACGGTGTCGAGACGGGGAGTGACGGTGTACGGGAGGAGGGTTTGACGGAGATTGTGACTGTGTGGTGCGTCGTTAGTGTTGACATGTTCAATGGCCATGGAGAGAGCGTCCTCCATCGACTTGCTTCTAGTCAGTTCCTCGCCTACGACCACAACGCCTTCGTCAGCAGCCCGGAGCATTGGCAGGTCCAGTGGGCCGTCTCCAAAAGCCACCACACGAAGGTTATGAGGAGGGCTTCGTAAACGGTTGGCAACGCCTTCTTTGGATTTGGCAGTGATGATCAACTTCTCGCGAATGTCCCCGCCGCCAATAATCTCGATGTGCCTTCCCAAGTCTTCTTTCTCCATCACAAGCTCCCATACCCGGCGTAGCCCGCAAGTCACCACCACAGCCATGACGTGCTCGTGCTTTCGGACACGGCGCAGTATAGACAGGAACTCGGGATACAGAGTGATCTCCTTCGCAACATCATGGCAGACCCTCTCGAAATCTCTGTGGGTGTCACTGTACAACATGGCTACCTGGCGGAAAGCCTCATAGCTGTAGCCGTGCTCGCGGAATATCTTTTCGGCCGGGGTCAGCTCGTCCTTGCCAATGGGTCTACTGGATTGACGCTCCCAAAAGTCTCTGCCGGTATCCTTGGCGGTCAGCGTCTTGTCTGCGTCAAATACCAGGGCCGTGGTCACCCTGGTATTGCGGCAAGCCGTGACGTTGGCTACCATCTCATCCACTGCGGCCAGTACTCGTATGTGGTTGCAGTGTTCCGATTCCGTGCGGAACTCGTGGAGCTTGTGTGATATCTCGGATGCCAAATGTTCCACCGGCGTGTCATATTTGAGACCTTCAAAGTGAATTCCCGAATTCTTTGCCAAGGTTTCCAGCTGCCGCATTTCTTCCTCTTGCCACTTGTGCAGGTGTCCAGGTGTCACTGTCTCGCGCTGCCTGACCTGGTCGCGTTGTCGATGACGGCAAAGCGTTTCCGCGGCCACTTGAAGGTAGATGATATGTGTGAACGTATCTTGGTCGGCTTTTGTCCAGACCACCGTTCCCTGCTCGCTACCCCTGGGCCAAAACATGTAATGCCCGGCAACAACACCGGCCAGGCCCGACCTTTGGCACTCGTCACGGATCTGGGCGATGGCGAGCTCGCGGTACCGAGTTTTCTCTTCTTCGGTCAAGGCATTGAAGTCGTCCAGTCCACGGTTTGGGCCCATCAGAGAGGCAATGACTGAAGAGCCTTCGTAGACGGCAAACGTGTTGCTTGGGACTGCCCGTGAAAGGTGTTCGAGGACGGTCGACTTGCCGGAGCCCGGGAGGCCATAGATGCCGACAATGATTGGTTTGGCGGGAGTTGGAGGCGCAGCGACTGTTGTCGGGGACTGATCAGCTTCGGAGCACATCATGACAAGAGCTGCGTGTCTAGAAACGGGTGGAGAAGGAGTGAATATCCAGGTTGAAAGGCTTCCTTGGGGATGGTGGAAGTGGTCGAGAAAACGATAGCAAGGCACACGGGGTGGTGGTGTTAAATACCTGTGCCTGTCCAGATATCTCCATGTCCGCATCGTCACGACTAATTCCCGTTGTTTCTTTTCCTCAGGCGCCCCTGACTGTTTGCTGCTTCACTGGCATTGACAGAGTCATTGTGCGCAAGGATTAGCCGGGGGTTTTCCCTGAACGGTGCTCTTCGAGAGACTCCAGCAGCTGTGCCGTATGGCGTATGCGCGGAGGCCTACTGTTTGGAAATCATAGTGCTTTATAGCTGTTTTATTCGCGTTGACATGTGTGCTGTACATGTAGGCGGCGTGTTTGATGATTGCTGAGGTACCTTAAGTCGTGGTCCGGCGTGGTTGTCCGTTGGTGTGCCATGCCTGGGCTGATTTCGTTGAACTTTCCGATCACAATGTACGGGGCGGCTGCCCGGTGGCGGAATGCAAGTGCCCGTCCCCAACCCCGCTAGCAAAACGGGCGGCACCATCAAGGTTCAGTTTCTGTCCCGCGACATTCGTCACTCAATCCTGTGTTTGGCCTGTTGACTCTCAGCTCCTTACCATATAGCCACTTTCTCTTCAACCTTGCTGCATCACCAAATCGACAACAGCATCGCCCGTCGACTGTCGGTCACAGCCTCATCACGTAAGCACCATCTCCTTCCGACGTTTTCCTCCGCCTTTCCACGATGATAACAGTGCAATAGAACATACCTAATCAACCCTGTCGTGTGCTCGTGTATGCTCAAGAACTGGCTCGACAAACCGTCCCCGACCATCCGCTCGACACCGACAAACACTTCGGCCATCCGCCGCAGACCCGACAAACAATGCGCCAGCCCACTCGTACAGCCCTAGACCGCCTCCTCCATCGCCTCCTCAATAGATGGCACGCCGTCCTCTCTCTGCCCTGCCAATCCCCACCGACTTGGTACCGCGCCCGACTCATCGAAGAGCTCCGTGAGCTGCGCTCTGCTACTACCACTGTCAGCCGACTTAGCGAGACTGCCGACGTCTTTTTCTCCATAAGCCGTGCTCGACACGACGGCTTCCCCGTGCGCAGACTTCCTCCTCTTTCCTTGGCGCGTCATACTGCACCCATGATCTACATGGTCGCCAAATACACATTGAGGTGGGGGTTCTATAGGACAGCCGCGAGGTTGTGTGGAGCGAAGGAATGGAAGGGGGTGAGGGAAGTAATCAACCCGGCGAAGGATCACAAGTTGGGGGAGGTGTCGGCACGTCACAGCATTGATCCAGACAAGTTCCGTAACACTGGGAGGATGCTGCGGAGGGTGTGGCCATTGCTGCCCTAAGCTTCTAGACTTCTAGTGTTTGCGACAAAGCAACTCGCTGTTAAGACGATCGACAGTCAACCTTCGACGAAAAGCTGACGCTGTGCCGTCGTCGATTATATCACAAACATCTTCTCAAACCCTACCTTCTCCCACTTCCACCCGTTTGTATCAAGTGTCACGTTCGTCCCCACCGTCTTACCTCCCTTCAAGCTCCCTGCCTCAACTCTTCCACCCCCAACCGGTCTCTGCAAGTGATCATCACCAGCAAGCACGGTGAAATTTGCCAGAGGCAGGTCCCAGCCATTGCGGGTGGCTACGCTGGGCGAACCAAAGAACTGGGCATCGATCTTGGACTTCTTGATTGATAGATGGAAGTACCCGCGGTAGTACCCTTCTTGCCATTGCAACTCTGGGTTGTTGTCGACCTTGGTCTTGGTCGCCTTTTGTACGGTGGCGATGGTACCGCTGGAGCCGGAAGAGGTGACGGCTGTTCCTGCGAACTCGACGCCGATGGCTCCCAAGCCGGTGGCGGCGTCATAGGGCTTTGTACCAAGCCAGGCAAGGTCAGAAACCTACAAAAGACTGTTAGTGTCAGAGGAAGAGAAGTAATGGGAGAATAGTACTTACCCAGTTCTGGTGACTGTCTCCGGACAGAAAGACGTTGTCTGAAATGTTGTTGTCGTACAGATGCTGAAGGGTGCGGTTCCTGCTGGCGACGTATCCCTAAAACCTCTTGTTAGAGGCAGTTGAAGTTCGATAGAAGAGAAGAGACGCTTACACTCCAGTTATCGGTCCCTGTCAGTTCTCCTTTGGAGTCAAGAATCCTCGAAAACACGATCTGGTTCCCCACCACTCTCCACGTTGCCGCTCTCTGCTTACTTTCGCTCAACTGCCTAAAGAACCACTTCTCTTGGCGGCCTCCCATTAGCGTTCTCGAAGGATCATCCCTAATCGCCTCGATATAGGCATCATTGTTCCCTGTACTGGTGATACTTCGATCGTAGTTACGAGTATCGATGACGATAAGATCCAACAGCTTGCCCATCTTGAAGTTGCGCCAGATTCGCAAGTTATCGTCGAGGTCTACCTGGCGGATCGGCATCCACTCAAAGTAGGCGCGCACAGCGTTGATCTTGCGCGTATCGACACTGATGGAGGGACCGTCATTCCTGAAGGAGGCTTCGGTGTTGTTAAGCGCGGAGAAGCCGTCCCGGTAGCCATTGTTGGCAAATTCTATACGGTCAGGGTGGTTAGAGGTTGTATAGAGCATGGCATGCAACGGGACTTACCGTGATCATCCCAGGTGGGAATCCACGGATAGTTCTGGGCCAAAAGCTGCAGGTCGTTGTCTGTTCGGTACTGTCCATGGCGTGTCCGATAGTCGTACAGGGTGAACAGCTTGTTTGCGGGCTTGTGTGCTCTCGGACCGCTTGACGCATCTTCATAGATGTAGTCGCCGAGATGGACCACATAGTCATGCTTGCCTTTCCGGGCAGCATTGCCGTAAACGTTGAAGAAGCCCTTGGCTAGTAGATAACAGGTTAGCAATTATGAACAAAGGGCACCTAGACAATCCCATCTTCCCTGTCCGCTAGGACGCACCATGGTTTGAGCAAGAGAACACAGCTAGCTTGACCTCGTCGACCTCGTCATTCTCGGCCGGAGCAGTCTTTGTTCTTCCCACAGGGCTAGAGTTGTTGGAGCCGCAGACGTTGAACTGGTAGTTGTAAAGCGTCCAAGGCTTCAAGCCGTGAGCTTCGACCTGATCACTGTCAGCGGCTTGCTCATTCAGTTAATCTGAGGGGCGAACCAACCTTGACTGTGAAGTCAATATCACTCGTTGTGTACGCCTTCCCGCTGCGTCTTAGTGGGCCCTCCACATTCACGTTGTATCCTTTCTGCAACTCCCATACCTTCCACTCGATACAAATAGGATTCGCATTTGCCTTGACGTACTTCTCCGTTTCATGGCTGTAGAGCTCGACCGTCCCCGCCACGGTTACATTACTCCTATCCGACTCAGCAGTGGGCGCTACGCGAGTCCAGAGAATCACGGAGTTGGGATAAGGGTCTCCCGAAGCGACTCCGTGGGTAAAGTTCAGCTCCGAGGGTTGATAAGCCATGGACGAGCGTTTCAACGTGCGGGAAGTGATAAGGGGGAGGGAGAGGCCGAGGTTGACGTGTGACGAGCGGGGGGATGGGGATTGGTAGTTGAGGTTGCCTTCGAAAGAGGCGGACGCAAGACAGAAAAGGGCCCCGAGGCCGAGAAGGGACCCGAGATTTGGATACATCATGAACCAAGGAAGGCGATCTGAGAAGCGGCTAGCGGTCACAGGCTCGACGTGAGAATTCGGCGTGGGCGGTGATGGGTTTTATCATCTTCTGCTGTCCCTGAAGCCTACACTTCAATTTCAGAAAGAGTCTAGAGAAGTTACATCAAACCAAAAGCGGAATGAACAGGGTAAGGTCTGGTGTGCCCGAGCACGTAATCGGATGCCATAACAACCCGTGTTTCCGGTAGCGGGCGAGAAACGACGTTCACAGCGATCAAACCATGGCGGATGGCTTCATCCGCATCTCGGCGGGAAAGTGATCACCATTACCCTTTCCTCGCGAACGCATGTTCGGGTACGCCAGCGGGCCGCTCGAACGTCACATTGGCGGACCGGGTTGATATTTCGAATCGCTGAAGAACGTGGTGGTCCAGGATAGCATCGCTTCGTTACACTGACTGTAACCCGCAACCCGCGTGCCCCAGGAACGAGAAATCACTGGCTGGCCTGAGAAGCGATGTGTTCAGTGGAATCATAGTTTGGGGTTGGCGAGGACGATGCGGGTTCTGTGAGCAAGTCCAAGGTATGGTGTAGAGGTACAGGTGACGAATCACTGCATGAGGTTTATTGCGGGGCCATCTCGCAGGATCCATGGACGCGGGAGCTTGAGAGCGGGGAATTTGTACCTCTACAAAGTTGGACGTTAGCAGAATCAGCATCGATATTGGAACACTTGAAATTCTTTGACGAAGACGCACTTTATGAAAATCAATTAGCATACCTAGGTGGATTGGTACCGACGGGAACTCTAACCAGTCGGATTAAACCAATTACAATGCTCCCAAAGCAGGTTGTACGTTGTACACATTGGTTCATTGTCAACGCCGCCAACGTCTACCGATTCCCTGTCCTGTCGTCCAGCCCACGTGCTAGTAGGCAGCATCGTTGCCAGCCGACAGTTTGGGAAACAACCAACAACAATCATGGGCTGTACATTGCAATGGGACCTACCTCCATAGGTGCATGCTTCAAGGCTACATCTGAACAGTCGATGCCAAAGGTTCGAAAAATAAACGCTCATCAAGGCCCGATGACGTCAGACTGTGATCGATGCTGATGCGCCGCTACACGTACGCAACTGGTGTTCAACACTAGAACCCTTGGACGGGAGTAGCATCCGAATCAGTTCGGCTGGCTCCTATCACCACTCCACCATGGACTCATCTGGTGTCGTTGAAATGATGGTTTCGTCGATGTCAAGGTGATATCAGATGTCCATCAAGCTCGCATGTCTCTTGTTGGAGATGGAGAGGGACCGACATGGTACCTGCCTACCTAGTGGTATATAGATAACCAAGTCGGGAGCGGGTTATCACCATTCACCTCTCGCCTTCCCTGGAACTTTGGTGTAACACTCGGCTCCATTGTGCCAGACAAGCAGTTGCCGCCGCTGCCCATTCCCGCTAGCTCGATATCCAAGAAGACTTCAATATGGTCATGTACAAGCCAGGTCAGACTGTCCGCTACAAGCCCGTGGGAGGTAAGTTTTCATTTACGTGGTTTATCTTCTGTTATGCAATCCACTGATATCTTGCCTTGAAAAGGGCCTGACTCGCACACCTCGGAGAGTGTGGGCAAAGTCAAGGACGTTTTGACCGAGCCCGGTCACCAAGCCGGCCGCAATGTCAATGCCAGTCCAGAGAACCCGAGATATGAGGTACGTTCGGTCGTCTTACCGGAAAGTAGCTGGTCACTGAGCGGTTTGTTCATTGGTTCTGACAATGATGTGTGGGATATAGATCCAGAACTTGAACACTGGCAAGTCGACCACCATTTACGAGGCCAACATCCTGGGACCCGCGCAATAGAGGTAGATCGCTCTAGAAAACTACAGTCGTTGCTTGGGTCTTTACTTTGAAGGACGGCTTCCCCTACAAGGTTGTGGCAGTGCATACTGACCAGCCTAAACACCGGCCCGCAAATTCGAACCAGACGAGTCGGGATGGAAGATCTTCGCCTTATGTTTTTCCAGCAATTTCTCCTGTTCGGTATGAGTTCGTGTTGAGTACTTGCTCGATCATGCATTTTTGGCACAAGGCCCCTTCCTTGGCAACGTCGATATCTAGGTTCAACATCTTATTATTGCTGTACATTCGGTGTTGGGCATGTCATGACTAGGGTATAATAAAACGATCATCCTTTGCCTTGTCCAACCTATCAAATTAAAGCGGTCAAGCCAGGATAAGTGTCCTACTTTCACAACCATAAAAGAAACCTTTCCTCTGTTCGTAACCAATACAAACACCTACTCTCCTCCAAGTATCTGCGGATCCGGGATTTCTTTGAAGCAACAACATCGCCAACTCTCCGAGCTCAAGGCACATGAGCTCCGTTTCCTCCCCGTCTGCCAAAGCCACACTGTCACTCTTTTTATTCGCAAAGTAAGCGCCAGAAGGCGGAACGAGATAATCCAGCTGTCCCACCACCTCCCCACCATGGGCGTCTTTGGAGACTATGCGACCATCATCGTGGTTCCTCGAATGTAGATCGCGGCCGGGAAACTCTTCAAAGTTGAAGCCGACGCGATCACCGCGTTTCCATTCGATGGCTTCCCACGATACGGCGCACGAGCTTTCGGAAATGAAGCGGCGGAAGCGACCTTTTATCTCGATCTGCTTGACAGTGCGGCCTTGTTGCTCAACCAACTTGCTGCGAAGGCGAGGGTCGGTGATGACTTGCTGGTTAAGGGTGACGGTTGGGATCACGGGGGTGTGGTCAAAACTGAATTGACGGACTCCCAAGAACTGAAAGTGTGGCGACTGCCTAAATGCATGTCTCATTTTTGTGTTGACACATAGCGGCAATGAAGCCCACGACCACGATGGCGCAACGTCTTGATGACTCCCCTTTGAATCCACAGCGCTTGCAACCGACCACGACAAGTGTCTAGCTAGATCTTCTCGCCACAACCCTGCCAAGTATTGCTCGCTAACACGGGTTTTACCACCTCCGTCCATCTTGGCTTCAAGAAACCGGACGGCCAGGCCCGATATGGCAAGGAAACGATCGGAAGAGTGCGCGAGGTCGCGCCGCGTGTAGGCTTCAACGATATCGAGCCATTCTTGATCAATGCTCTGGAAGTCACCAATACGACAGACATCAAGGAACCGTTGTGGTGGACTCCATGTTAGGTCCTCTGAAGTACAAGCAGGCGAAGGAAGGTCAAGGGGCGAAGACTCGACGGTTTGGTGCTCGGGGCAGGACCAATACCAGCGCTGACCGGTCCAGTAGAGAATTCTGGGAGAAAGACGCTCTTCTTGGAGGGTCCAGGCACGCTGCGATGCTGGAGGGTCCAGGCGGACTTCGTGGAGGGGTTTTTGCGTGTTGTAGAGGAAGTGGTTGCGCAGTTTACAGGGCTTCGGTTCTTGTAGCCACGCAAGACGGTCGTATAACATGGGTTCGGTAGCTTTTGTGCTCGAAGAGGCCAGCAGGGTAAATGCGGCGTTCCCGTAGACTTCGTGCATCAGGGAAGCCTCGGTGTCCCAATCGGTTCCTTTGGGGATACATACATTGTCGATCCAAATGTACTTAAAATCCAATTCCTGGGTGATAGCGATGGCATCTTGCATTGTTTCTGGCAAGATCGATCGAGGAAATGGATTTGTGCGTTCTGGTGCGGGCACGCCATTGACTGTTTTGGTAGAGGCACCCTTGATCCTGGCCCACTCTTCCGCCGGCATTGTGGTGGGATCTCCCCAAGAGTAGCTGAGGACGACATAGGGAACCAAATGATCAGGACCCGGGACCACTCGGACGTTTCCGTCGCCTAGAATCTCCAGCAGCCACGACGGATTCCTGCTGTTCCAACGGTATCGAGACGAGCACTGGTGGTTGTCGTGACAGTTGCTGACGATTTGACGTAGCTCTTCAAAGTTGGGCCGGAGCCTGGAGGCTGCGGAAGGTGCTTTGGTCTTTTTTCCGACAGCAAGGCACGGCTTCTGACTGAGGACAACCGTTGCAGAGAACAAAGGAACCCCGGATCCTTTCTCAATGGTAACCTGGAGACTGTCGCCTCCAGGCCGTATGTCTAGAGCTACCTGGACTGGCCACTGGTTATCCGTGTGTCGTAAACGTTCAGCATCCCGGCCGGTGATCTGATCTAATAGGAGAGCACGGCGGACAATTTGGCAGGCGTCGCAGTTGGAAATCCTTGCGCACAGATCGAGCTCGACGTAGCTGTTGTGGATAATGCGCTTGGGAGAGATGCCCTTGTGGTTTGGGTCCTTCCTCCGCTCGGCCTCTGCCCAGCGAAGGAGGTAAGTAATCTGGTCACATCCGCGGCACTGTAGTTGGCCATGTTCGTTGGTCTTGACGCGTAGTAGATCTTGTGCGTGTGGTGATGGAACGCGATGGTAGGCATGGTGTTGATAATGTGCTTCTTGCGTGCTGGTACAGTGGCGGGACCGACAAGAGTCTAACAGCTGGCTCTTCCGACCGTAGAGACGACGGCCAAGGCGTTGTACCCAGTAGTAGGTCGCTGGTGTGGGTGTCTCCATGGTAGTATGGGCCGTGACTGGCAGACGATGCTGTGTAGATGGTGACAGCAAGGTGGAACCGAGCCTGAGGCAGGAGGGCGAGGCCATCCATATGTACTAAGGCATTCACAGAGCAGTCATGACCGAGCGTGATGGACCGGCGACGGGTCGCACGTGCCATGCTATCCTCTCATCTCTTCTGCCTGGCATGGTTCGACTCGGCTCGACTGTGCTAGGGCTTGGCACGGCGGTGACGTCGTGTGATGCTCCCGTCCGGCCCATTGTAGGGGTCCTCAGCCCTACGGCCAGCTGTGCAGTACATTCAATGCGGGACCAGAACCGCGGATATTCGGAGCTATCGAGGGAGTTTCTGGACAAGGGAACAGTCGTTCGGGAAATGACTGGCGAGAACTGGGTGTCCACCAGGAGTGTGGCTCATTCCTTGCACGTTGGGTCAACTGTCAAGGGTGGGAGCGAGCAAGAAGCGGTTCACTGCCACAACCGAGCGCGTGGTACGACGTATCGTGACCGAGAAAAGGTGTAGGGTTGTTCTGGTTTCGACAAAGAAGTCAGTACTCTACTACAATTCAGGTTGGCATTGAGTTTCCGTGCCGTGCCGCGCCGCGAGGTCGGGGGGCGGAGCAACAAGAACGGACCAGGAAGGGAATAGTAACATAGCGGTGCGGCGGGGCATTCCGGGACCGTTTGACTGAACCGCGCATTTCAGTGGAGACAGTGCCTTCGGTGTCGCCGTCATTTTCCTGCTCAGTGACTCTTCTCCGGACGGCATTGGTGATTGTATATCTTCTACCTAGAGGTAGTAGTCATTTGTCGCGAATTGGCTTCTTGGATTGGACGAAAAAAGCGATGGCGGGGAACGACGGGTCGGGTGGCCTTGGGTCATCAACCTCCTGGTACATACAGGTAAGCGCGTTCCCGTCATCCCGTCATCTCTTAGGTGCCGGTATGGGGGGCTTCGACGAAGCGAGTCGAGCTGTTATCCTTGCCATGTAACCCTCAGCACTAACACTAACAGACAAGACTACATCGCCGTATGTACTGCGCAGCACCACCACCGCGGTGGGGATGGTTGTCCGATACTGTCCGGCCGGGAGGGAATTGAGCTTGCTTCCCGCAAAATGAGCGTTGACCGTGGAGATATGAACCATGTGTCTGGTAGAGGGATAATTCGCCTCGGGTTTTGGGTGATTCGGTAAGCCGACGACAATCTCGTGATGCGTGTTCAAAGTGCAACTGCGGCATGGCGTTAGCGGTTAACCGCTGTTAGTCCCGGGCTCAATTAGTGGATTCGCACCTACCCCGGGGCCCGTAGGTAGGTACCGGCTCCCGTTTTCGACCCCCGGCCCTTATTCATCTGAATGCCCCCTTATGGCACGCCGGATGATTCAGACCACACCCCGGACACTTTGAAGCGCTGCGGTATAAGCTGGGTGTGGTGAGGTAAGGCGGACGGGTGTCAGCTCCATTGATGCTCCAGCATGGATGGTACTGCTCCCGGCAACGGGCACGGTGGAAACATTGTGCCGGTCCGAAATGAGAGCAATGAGCCTCCTCCAACTCGACGAAGGTCGTGATCAATAAGTGGAAGTTTACGAGTTGGGGGCCGTGACTCGAAAGCAGGTAGCGCGACAGATTTGGAGCGGGCTAGGTATTCAAGGCATCCAAGGCTTCCTGGGTGTTAAACGGAAGCCTAAATCTCCCGTGCGATTGCGGAATTCTTGGTGTGGAAAAGCCTGGTCTTCCACTTGAAGCTGGTGGACCAGACTGCTGGTAAGGAATCCCAGATATTCGGACCTGGCTCCGGGGGCGTGGACTGTCACGTCAACAGGGGTGACCGCCCCCGGGCTCTGCAGAACTCGATCACGTCCTGTAGAAGACACTATGTACAGCTAAGTATGATTGATCAACAAAAAGGTACGGTGCGACGTCTCGTCACACCCTAGAAAGACCGTCGGTTACCACGTGCGCGTGGGCGTATGTGCACCTACGCTCCGATCTTAGGCTTCAACATTCGAGTTGATTGTATGGATGGATGCGGATAATGTGGGTTCAAAATGTTCTTGCCTAATCGTATGTAGTACTACGCGTCTGAGCTGAACTCAAATACATCATGTTGTCCAGGCAGCAAAAAAACAAAGTTGTAACCAAGGCCCTTGGAATTGAAATTGAAGCCATCAACAGCCGTCACTGAGCCTCTATCGCCGTTGCCACCCGGCGGTTAGCATACTTACTACCTAACTACCTAACACCAAGCGCACTCCCTTGTTGCGATCTTCAAATGTTTGCCCACACTGTCGATGATGCTTGAGCCGCTCCAGCCTCCCGTCGCTCTACCCCGTCATTACCTATCGCTATCGTCGTGAGAACCAAAGAATGAAAACGAAAACATGACCTAAGCCGACCCCACGTCAAGTCGGCCCCTCCGCCGGTTGGTATTTCCTGCAGTGTCATGGGGTCCCCGTGACTGGTGGCGACGGCCTTTAACCCCAAACAGCGGGCACAGACCCAATTTCGAAACCACTCAACGCAGGCCGCAGTGTACAGAGCAACACATCGATTCTTTGGACATATCTGATTGAAGCTTGCCTCATTTGATTCATTTTTACTCATGTCAGAATCAGGTG
Organism: Neurospora tetrasperma FGSC 2508; assembly: GCF_000213175.1. Lineage (NCBI taxonomy): Eukaryota > Fungi > Ascomycota > Sordariomycetes > Sordariales > Sordariaceae > Neurospora > Neurospora tetrasperma. Next base: position 4,204,132 of record NW_009799102.1, on the reverse strand, counting down.
CGCACTTTGCCGAAGAGTGCCGACAGTACCTGTGTTTCGCCTATCCAATTGTGTGGCACATACCTGGTAAGCGGGGCATGGTGCAGATAGTTCGTACCTACCCACCTTTAGACTAGTACGTACCTACAATCCCGCGCCAAAAAAAACGACCAACTGTTTTTTCGCCCGCAAAAAGAACCAAAACTCAACTTTTTCAGTCCTTAGTTTTCATAGTCAACCACGCTTTAAAAGTAGATGCAATTGAGAAAGAAAGAGGTAAATGATTATAGTTACTTAATATATACTCAGAATTAGTTTCCCTTTTCTGGTGGTGTAATAATAGTTATCCAAATATAAACATGGAAAGCATTTTTAGTTATAGTGGACTTATAGTGCATTTTAGTGGGTGAGATTTGAGATGCTTTTCAAAAAGTCACTTTAGTACTTGCGCTTTCGCGCCCTTCTTAGATACATCCTTTCGGACAAGTTGCATTAGCATCTCCTATCAAAGATATCTTTAACTAAAGTATAGAGTAACTTTTGCAATAAGCCTTGTTAACAAATCAAGAGTTGAAGAAGTTGAGTTTTGGCCCTTTTTGCGGGTAAAAAAAGAGTTGGTCGTTTTTTTTGGCGCCCCACTGTACCTCTACCTACCGCTGCATGTCGGCAAGCAAGGGCCGACCATAGCGATGGATTCGAGCCCCGGCCCCGGCTTTATTCTTACTTTTTCGGCATTAACCGACCCGGCCAGCAGACTGATGAGAGAGTGACTCTGCCATCATTTCTACCTACCTATCTACCTCCTACCTACCTGCTTGCTGTTTTCTAGAAGGTTGATACCCATGCCTTCTCGACCTACACCGAGACCCGACCTCCCCGTCCCACCATAGTACCTACCTATTTTATACGCAGGTGCGCAACCTATGACATCGATCAAGCAACTACCTTACGGGCAGTGTTTACCCCTCAGAAACCGGGGCCTCTAGGCACCAATCAATCCAGAGAGCATGGGGACAGGTTGAACCACAAGGCATCCATCTGACTCAGTCGCAAATGAACTCTCAATTTTGCTTTTGACATGGAAACGGTGAAGCCTTCACAGGGTTTCTATCGAGGGCAATTGGGTGAGGTCCTGTCATGTCAACGTTGTCCGTCAGCAATCGGCATAGCAGTCAGGGACGCTGTCAGTCATAAATTGCTGGTAAGTGATTGGTTACAACGTCCAATTGACTGCTAACCAGGGGCACCAATCATCTCCCTCGCCCGGAATGTCATCCATTCATAGATCTGAGATCGGAGGGCGACCCAGCGGTTAAGTCGTGCAATGTGGTTCAGCCCTATGGCTCACACAAGACACCTTACGCTACTCAGAAGGTTCAATCCCGTGCGTCTGGTTCCCGCTCGGGCCGGAGCTAAAACCCATCCTTCGAAATTAACAAGTCGGTCGACGAGCGCTGGGAAGCAGGCCAACAAACAGACCTGGGTCCGGAATCACGGTCAAACCATCAGCTTCACTGTGCTCAAAGACGCCAAAGCATCGCCATTGCTAGAACCGCAACCTTGAAATGCGCGGTGAGTTTGGTTTATGAAATTGGGCTAAGACCCAATATAGGAAGTTTGATCGCAAAGAAAACATCTCATGGACAAGGGACCCGAACGCTGGACCGTGGCTGATTCCGCTATCCGTGACATACCACATGAAGAACAAAGATACCAGCTACGAACCGGCTTCCCTTGACCGGTACCTGTACCGTCGCTTAACATCTCGTCATACGCAGTTGCAAAGAGCTATTGTGGCAGTGAGCGAGCATGATAAACCAGGAGGAGGCGGGTGTGGAGCTACAACCACCCAAGCCTTTCTCCTCCTGGAGACGCTAACAACCCGATCTCCATGCCACCATTGTTTTATTTTACCAGTTTTCAGCCTAACATAGCTAGGTACCTCTTACATCCTTGCGAACGTCAATTGCCATCGATTAAGTTACTCTACGTTGATCCACCTATTTTTCTTCCTTCGTGAGAGCTCACGTCCAGATTGGGAAGCTGCCCAAGAAACACGGCGCTTTCAGGAACAAACCAGGATAGCCGTCTCTTTAAACCCCTGGGCCCCTGAGCACAGTCCGGTGCACGCCGCAGGACCGCAAGGCGCATCATCAAGGGCAACAACTCGGTCACATTTTGTACCAATCGGATGTTGGTTGGTGTTATTCCTGGGCTGGCCGAGTCCATGTATGCTGTCTAGTGTCAGCCAGGCTATGGCAAGTGCCTTATATACATGGCATCCCTTTCTCAAGTCAGTACCATGCTGAGTCGACTTGTCTACTTGCGCTTTGTTTCCACTGTCGTCCTAGTCATCTTTTTAGAAAACGCTGGCCTGCGTATTAGATCTTCGCCTGGGATTGTCATCAGTTTTGCCTTCCACCGCTTACCAATTCTATTATCCACTCTAACCGTCACCATCCTCGTCGACCTCGTTCTCTACCGGTAACACCTAACCACGCGCATGCCATCAAACCATACACAATCACCATGTACAGAACTAATCACCCAAGGTGGAAGCTCACTCACATTCTCTGCATCCTTGGCCACCTCGGACTGATAATAGCCGGCGTCGTGGCCTTCATCCACAACCTGGAGAGCGAGGCCGACAACTTTGACTCCGTATCACAGCAACCAACGTCAATAATCATGAACATGTCGGATGACCAGACAGTCATTAATGCTGATACCAAGTCATGCACCATTGTACTGGTACAGGGCTTGGGCAGTGGTGTTGATGGAAAGAGTGGAAATGGACATAGCAATTTTGGGATTATTGTCAATGAGCTGTTGCCGGTCGCTTCGGTCATTGTGGTAAGTCACTTCTTTTTTTCGCGTTGGTATAGGAGCAGAAGCGTCAGCACGGTCAGTTTCACTTGTTCACCATCATGACTGTCTCATGGCAGCACTACACCAATCTCTCCTCCCTTTCCCAGTGTTGATTGCACCAAATGCAGAATACACTGCACCCGCCGGTTAAAGCGCAGCACACGATAATGGCCCTTACTTAGCTCCTCCACATTTTCCAGCATTTTACACGGTACTGCGTCAATGACCTGCTAACAAACACGACCAGGGAACAATAGGTCTACTTCTCAACATTGGAATTTTTGCCGCTCTGCTCGCCGTCGAGAGCACATCTGCCAAGGTCAATCTCACAGAAGGCGAGCAGCACTGGCGTAAGAAGATCGTAACAGTCTCCTGTTGCGTGTTTAACTTGCTCCTTGCTGGTGCAGGGATAGGGTTAGCGGGAGCCATGGGAATCAGGTTGTCTAGTGTTGGTGGTAGGCACCTGGGCATGAGTGAAAGTGAAAGGAGTCTCATTGCTCCTTTGGTCTTGGGTGCCGTGCAAGCGTGAGTCTTTTCTCCCTATTCTTTTGTCTCCTTTCCTGCCCGGAACCTACCGACAAAAGGCCAGAGTGAGATGTCTGGCAATCAGGACATCCACAACTTAGACGCGTTCCCACGAGAGCGAGTGCTTCTCGATATTGCCAATATGCGTGGTGGCTGACTGATCACCATCCTTCACTGCAAGCCCAATGGTAGCTTGAGAGAAAGCATCATCTTGGAAGTGACTGGCAGTTGGATGGCTGGGTGAGTGGGTGAGGATTGGTGGACGGAAGGCCGGTTCATCAGTCATCACCGAACACAGAGTCTAAGCCACCCTCAAGGTCATTCCCGCTCATGCGCTACCTATCTTGAGTCTTTTCACCACCCACCTCGGCTCTTGCATACCTTACCTGATTGACATTGTGGCGGTATTCTGAGGCATTTACCACCGTCCTGTCCCGTTTTCTGCCCGTTCCTGTTCCCTTTATCACTTTACCCCACTGCATTTTCACTGCATACGAATAATATGAGGGAATTGGTTGGCTAATTTACCTATCGCTCACAGGCCACTCTGCGTAATAACGGCACTGTTCGACTTTATCAAGAATCATCGAGAAGGACAAGATCTCATCGACTAGGTAGTTGGGTTACCTCTGAGCAAAAGGAGTCCATGGTGTAGGGTGCAGACTGGATGTAAAAGGGCGCTGTCTATGGTTGCATATGGGTTCCATTTGTTATGATGATTTTTCACGGAGTTGGGCGGCATACCTCTACTTATTGATTTGGTTCTTGGGAGGCCTCGCTTGAAGATTTGGAGCTGGCGGTATCGGCACTTTGAAGACATGGAGTAAAAGGTTAATGTGGAGGTCATCACGAAACAGGGTGAGAAGCCGTCAGCATCCGCGTGTGACAGAAATGACACTACTGCAAAGTTCTTCTCATCCATGTCTCCCTCCTGTCGGTCACCTTCGTGTCACATCGTGAATCCCCTTTTTTTTTTTTTTTTTNTTTTTTTTTTTGTTTCTTTGTCTCCAGCCAGTCCTTGCAATTGGATGTTCCCTGGTGGCTTTTATCGTATCTTGTCCTCGATTTTCACGCACTTCACGATCCCCGGCTCTGGTATTTTGGTCATACTGCCCTGACTGCCCCTGCTGGCCTTTATTTTCCACGCACAGCCCGTACGAAGGAAAATATTTTCTCTGCGAGATGGTGTACCGAACATCTGGAGCAGGAACCGTGCATATACCTCTAGGTATACTTCAAGGGACAAATGCAGGTCGCTGCAAGGTTATATTGTCAAGATCTCCAAACAAGACATCATGTTGAAGATAGCTCTAGTCGACATGTTCAATTGTGCGCAACAACATGATAATAGACGAACGGATTGTGACATATGTGTCCGCTGTGCACGATGATCCGAGTTGGGGTTGGACACGTACTCGGAGTTTCAATAGGTAGTTAGTTAGACTCTGGCCTAGCAGTTGACCGTCAAGGTCGGCATGGACATGTACAAGTGAGTCCCACATGTAATCACTTGCTGTAAACTCACATCAAAGCCTCCATCAAACCGCAAACGATCGAGGTACACTTGTCAAACTGTATGATGATGGCTGAAACAAGAGCAGCTGTCTCCAGCCGACAGGTGATCGTGGTGGCGTTTAAAGGGCACCACGCCAGCCAGGGGTTGATATCGTGGCCCCCGGAGTCAGCCCTCTCGGGCGTTGGCATTCTCTGCATCGCAGCATGGGAGGACACTAGCTGATCTCGGCATATGCAAGGTTCTTTTCAGATTGGGAGATGCTGTGCCACGCGCGCGGTTTCTCTTTTGTGTCGTGATGGTGTTCTGGCTTCGTACAAAAAGCTAATCACCTCTTGTGTCGGCAGGTGAAATTTGCTCCTTTGCCGGCTGCAATATGGTTGAGATGCGGTGCTAGCTGGTCGTCGTCGGTCCCTTGGTCGAACAACGAGGTGAGGTTGCATTGCGACGGTGTGATCGGCCCCCAAACGTCGTGCTCAACAGAAAAGTGTTCGGTCGGAGGCTCATTGATTCAGCGATCGTCAGGCGATGGCGATGCTAGGCAGTGCCATTGTGCGGTGTTCTGGAATACAAGTCAGTATCTACCTCTAGGATAGAATGGTCGAGGCAATAAACAGACGAGGCGTGGTCGATACCGGCAGCCTCAATGCCATTGTCCTCGGGAGGTGGCATTTTGGCAATGGGAGACTTTTGCCAGGTGCTATTTGGAAGAATTTCTAGGTGTAGTCCAGGTGGTAGCGGGGGGTTACATGGGCGGCCGTGTTTGGGCAACAGTCCCCACCGCCATTTGGCGGATGGCGACCAATGCCTGACGACCAAGGGAATAACGGGTTAGGTAGGGGCGGCCGCCCACTGGCGTCATGCGCGGTTCACGGCTTCCATTCTGCACTGAACGCAGCGGCACTAAAAAAGTGAGGTTCTTGCATCCCGTCTCTTGGGGCGTGCCGGCGCTCCGCATTTTCCATTCCATCTTTCAGTTCGTTCAGTTTCGTGCCCAACCACCCCCCCTTCGGCCACCGGATTCTCTCTCAGTTTGTTCCATCATTTGCTGCTTCCTGTCCTAGCTCGCTTTTCTCTTCTTACAAAGCGCTCGGGTTTCAAGGATAGGCCCTGATGGTGACCATGACCCGTGCAGATGCTCCCGCCGTCCCGGGCCTTCAATCACATCCACTGGCACCTCCACAACAACACGCACTTCAACCGCAACCCGTCTCTCTTTCATCGGCGTCAGCACGACCCTTATCATCCACATTTTCGCAACGACTTCCTCCTTTGGCCATGTCAATAGGAACAGCGCCGGTGCCTGGCGCTCCTCACTTGCAAAGACCTCCAGGGCTGGGACAGCAACAGTCCAGTACGCGCACGCTCCAGGGCCCGTCCGCGCAGGATTGGGCCCGCCATCGAGATATCATCGTCGACCTCTACAGACAGTATCCCCTCAAGAAAGTAAGCGATATAATGAGGAGTCAATACAACTTCTCGGCAAGGTATTTTGGCGTCCCTTCAGTCCGTCTTTATCAGCTCAATCAAACAATCGATGGCGTCTTCGTTACCATGTTCTTGTCCCCGTCTCAGCATGGACACAACATCTGCACCCCGTCAGAGACACCCTGTCCTGTCCCATCACTGCACTCACCCATCGAGTCGCAGCTTTCATGGGAGCTAGCCGCATGTGCTGGCTCCACGCCCTGTTGACCACAGCGCCGAAATCCAGCTCATCTCTGTCACGTCTCCGTTCCCTTATGCCATTGCTGGCATTCATGTGTATCTGATCACGTCCTCTTCAACTATAATAATGGCCACTTCCATGTCATCATATTTCCCATGACCTCTCGTTGTCATCATCATACCTTCCATACCCTCTATCTTTCATCTCACCCTACCTTCCCTTGTCACATCACACCACCTCCAAAAAAACAAAACCAACATGACGCTGATCGAGATTCCCTTTGCTAACCTCACCCTGTCGGACACCAGCAAACGCATGTATGACAAGAGGTTCCGGGAATGGAATGTGTTTAAAAATGTCAACAGTGATGAAAAGGATAGGCATGTACGTCCTGGCCGATTCCATGGACCCACTTCGCCTCGGAGGCACGGCCATGCCTCACCGGCGGCACAACATGATATAAATAACCGGGACGGCATGGGGGAAACACCACCGTACACACAACCCTTGCTATCATCACATGAGAGACGGAGGCGTTCACAACGGTCGACGAGCCCCTGCTCATCCCTGTCCATCACCATATCCAGTCCAAGTACCAAGTCCATAGGGACGTCACCAGCACCAGTACATCAGCGAGCCATGAGCCCACCAATTACCCGATCGGCCTTGAGCATAGCGGATCTTATCATTGAAACAGCCCCCCAGCCGAAGCAGAGATCCGAGTCTCCTGCCGAAACCATCGAAACGTGCTCGTCACCGGCTTTCTCTTCCTCGACACCTGGCGGTCAATCATGCGCTACACCTGCATCGAGCTGTGCTTGGTCTGAGGATCAGAACCGAGATAAGGACAAGCAATTAGTCCACACCAGGTTGCCCAACCCACAAAATCTTTCCAACTTCAAGGCACAAATCCGCGCCCTTGCCGAGTCACCGCCGCCATTCATCGCCCCGGACTCCAGGACGCGGACACTGGACATCATCACTCTCAGCCTCCGTGACTACTATGACTGGCAGATACGCAACGTACCAGACGGCATATCACCCGATGACTTCCTCGGACAGGGGACAACCGATGCATCACAGCAGTACTGGTCTTCTATCAAGAACGCAATCTACCTCATCAAGCTCTCGGCCAGTTCAGCGCAGTCAGATGCCACTCAACGACCGGATCTCCGTGCATGGCCGGCCCTGTCCGAAGCTGGTCGGGACGCCGCAGCCGCCATGACCAGCCAACCTTTTGACTTCCTCCGCAACCTCTTCGCCACGCTTTCGCCAGCCAACGTCCGCGCCCGTCCTGAACTTCGGACCATCCTCCTGCAGTTCCTCGCCAGCGAAGCCAATAACAACTTCTCACCCACACACCCCATCGCCCGCATCTGCACCGAGCTCAACAACGACGAAGACTGCCAGGAAATCTCGCGCCGCGCTTTGCAGTGCATGGTGGACTTGTTCAGCCGCCTCGGCCAACGACGTTTTGTCTCCTTCAAACTCCTTGACTCCCTGGCCACTCTCCTCCGTCGCAACGGCGAGTTCGATGCGGCAATGGTCATTGTCACGGAGCTCTTCAAAGCCTGCCGGCAAGAATTCGGACCATACGCGGAACAGACGCGTGCAGTTCAGAATGAGTTGGCGCACTTCTACATGGTTGTGGACGACGGTGATCAAGCTTTGCAGCACTGTATGGCTGTCATTCGCCGCCCGCCACCCGAGGGGCTAGCCAATGACCCGAAGATTGCTTTTCACCAAGACGGCATTGCAGCGCACACGATGGAAGACGTCGCGGAGATTCATGAGAAACGGGGGGATCTGGATCAGGCAATTGTTTGGCTTGAGAGGGCAGCGGATGTCGCATTGAGGGTTTGGGGGCCGCAGGCGGTAGCGACGGGGCATATCATCGACAAGCTCACGACGCTTAAGAAGGAGTATGCGAGTAATATGTTGAAAAGTGCGAGGGACTGGGAGGCTATTATCGAGCGATAGTATCTAGGTAGCTTTGGGGTTGATTGATTGAACAATCGTTGTTATTCAACTCTTTTCTGTAGAATGAGCGAATCCTGCAATGCCTACGAGCTACTCTCAACTTTGTTGACGCATTCAAGAAAGGATAGAGGTAAGGTATTAGTGGAAGATCCAAGGCGTTAACAGGATCCACAAAAGGATTTAACGCAACAAGAAACATGTATCTATCTAGAGGTATGTACCTACACTAGGTACCTCTGGTTAGAAGAGGGGTCCTTCGGGATCCGGACCCGGTACCGGAAGCACCAATGACTGCAGCTGACACCTACAACAGGGGCAGGCTTGGGGTGGATTGATGCAGCTTCACACAGAGACTCATAATAGAAGTGGGTTGGGATTGCAGGTACTCGTGCTACTACGCTACACCCCCATCCAAGGGGACATGGCCATGCGATCTCTCGGACAATCAAATGCTGACAAGGCCACGAACCCACGGGAACTCCAGTGCGGCGGGAGCCCGGAGCACCCGATGGTGGCCGAAAACTCGGGACAATTATGGCATGCCTCGACCAACCTCAGATAAGCTGGAAAGAGCAACCAGCAACCACATTCTGAAACTACCAGGTGGGTACCTAGGTACCTAGAGGTAAGTACTGTAGCGCACACCGACGGAAACCCAACAAAATTGCAATTTTGGAGCTTGATCAGTTCAAGTCCGTCGTACAATCTTCTTTGTCCAGGAACCGCATCCGACGTTGCATCAGTCTCAAGCCTCAACGCCGAGTCAGCATCAGCGAGATCATTGGTCTTTGCGAAAGCCTGAGTATTTTAATCATGCCTCCTCTGGCTTCCGTTTGTTGGAAGATCGCATCATTCTGCGCATAGGCTAACAACTGAGGTACCTCTACGATCGAACAATGTCTGAACCTCGCAACACCACTGTGTCCCCTTTTCCTGAAGGAGAGCTCGGTCCCAGCCCTGGCACCGAGTCTGATCAGATCCCATCTCCGCCCGGTCCATTGCGTGGCCCCGAAGCCTCCGTGTCCAAGCCCGACGAAGTGCTCAAGTCCGCCGATGTCGCTGATAACCAAGACCAACATTCAAAGCAATGAAAAGGAAAGAAGAGCTGGGGAAGGACGAAGCGGGGATGACGGTCATGCTGGCAACACTTATATAGAGGCGTGACGTGATCACTCAAGAACATGGAGAGTTCCAAAAGAGGAAGCAGGCTCCGAACATCGAGTATGGTGGGATTTGTGATGGGCTTGAGGATTTGGGACTGGCTGTTAATGTGGTTTGGAGGGAAGTCTTACTATAGGATCGTAGAGACGCTGGGGATGAACATGGTAGATGGTAGGTAATGATGGAACATGACCACTCCAAGACCACATGACGACGTTCGACAACGGCGGGAAGAAAATCAGAGCACTTGACTTTGATTATAACTACTACCTAGGCATGTAGGCGTTCTCCTCATTCTTTCGTCCCCCCATCTTGATTCCTCCTGTTCTTTCCGACCTTTCCCTTCATCTTGCCCCTCTTCCTCTCTTTTTCTGTTTTTTCTCTTTCAGGTATTATGCCGGGGTGAGTGGAGTCTTTCAGACTTTCAAAAGAAACCTCATGATCATACAACCTACTGCGAAGACTTGACCGTTGGCCGCCTCCATCCGGGAGGGCGAACCCTCAGTTGCCATGAACAAGCTGCAGATCCTTCCGAAGCGTGAAGTAATAAATACTCTGGCAGTCACGAAAGGGAATAGCCAAACCTTTGGGCTTACTATCCTTGAAACCCTGGTAGACGAAGGTATCAGAGGTCAAAAAACTATTTGCATCACTCAATGTTAGCCATTCATCCTTCTTAAACACACAAATTCATTCTACCCCGCCTTCATCCAATTCCTTCAAAAGTTCACAGCAAAAAGGAAGGAAAACAAAACAACTCACCCAGCAGTGGTAAAGTCCGCCTGTTTCTGCGCATCCTTGGTGATGTTCCAGCTCAACATGTTGTTGTAGTTGATGAACAGGCATCCCTGCACCGAGCCCTCCCAGACATGGAAGATGCCGTCGTCGTCGAAGCGGTCCATCAGGCAAAGAGAGTCGTCCGGGGGGAGGTAGTTGAGGTCGTGGCAGTTCTTGTCGTCTTCGCAGATCTGTTGTTGTTTGTGTTTTTGTCAGTACAGCTGTTACCTTTGCAAGTCACACCCGGAGGCTCCGGAGCTGCAAGACTGGAACCTGTCTGAGGAAAAACAAATGAAAGCGAACATACCACAACCAAGGAATCGGTTCCATGACCCCAGTTGGGTCTCTTCTGGCAGTTGAAGAAGTGAATAACCTCGTTGTTACCGCCCGTCCATTTGGGTGGGTCCTTCCTCGCGTTCAAGGCCAAGCCCTCGTCCTCACGGTTGTTTAACGGACCGTAGCGGGTGTATGCAGCTAAAGCGTCTTCCGGGCTGAGAGGGACATTGGGGCTGGTGCTAATGGGATCAGCGATAGCCGGGCTGGGAGCGGCCAGGACGAAAGCGGTCGGGTTTAGAAGGCTGACAACGAGGGTACCGCTGACGACAAGGGACTTTAGGACTGAGGTAAACATTTTGAAATCTTCCCAAGAGATTGAGGACGCGGGCTAGGGATGTGTGTCGAAGTTGAAGCGGTTGCCGAGTCCTTTGGGCGAGTTTGTCTGAATGGACGGGACTTGGAAGAAATGTGCGGTTGGGACTGAGCTGGAAGGGACAGAATTCCATTTCTTATACTTCTGAAAGTGGAAAGAGCAGCCAAGAAGTACTGGAAGAAAGTGCCGGTGAAGGGAAGTGCAGTGAATGGGAGTGCCTGTGAAGGAAAGATCAGTGAATATGAGTGCCAGGCCGATGAGGGGAGCCTTAAATGCACCTAGTGAACCTGATGGGCGCCAAGGCAAACGGAACTTACGGAAGGTGGTCCTGCACAAAATAGTTGAGACCTTCAACATTAAACCTTGGGTAGAGGTATACTCCTACTACGCATCCAGTGTCTTTGTTACACCTCTGGACTTGAGTTCTAGGCAATTCCTGAATAGAAATATCCAAATGGAACTCTAGCCGATGTCTTTTCGAATTGTTCTAATCCCTATCACAGTCTTGCAATGGCCTTTTTTTTCTGGTTTTTTTTTCTTTTTTTCTGTGTTTTTCTTTCTTTTGTTCGTCTTGGGGGACGGTAGCGGACTGGTTTACCTAACCTGTTGGTTGGTCGCATCTATTTTGATCCGGACGATAGTACCTATGGAATTCCAGGTTCCAACTGATAATGAACCTTTCAATGTTTTACTGTATGAGATGTTTGGGCGAGCGCTGTACATGTGTGAAAACTCTCTCCCAGCTGGATTATCTAGAGGTATTGTACTACCGCATGCAAGCAAGAATGTGGATTTGTGAAGTGATTGTAAAAAAACCCTGGAGGTAGTATAAACAGCATAATGCCGCTCGCCTTGGCCAGAAAGTCCGTTGTAATGCTCCTATATGCCTCACAATAAGCCAAGAACATATCAGCTAGAGTCTGTTAGGCATTGTTTGAGCTTCGAAGTGTTTTGAATCTCGACCCAAAAGTGTATCAAAGACCTACTGAACATAAGCTAAGCTTCTCCAGCTCCAATCCATACCTCATTGTTGCTCCAAAAACATTGTTCCTTCCACCATCCACGACGGGCCATCTCCACTACGTAGTTCTTATCATGCGCGCCTTCATATTTTCACCTCCCTCACCACCATCCCCTTCACCAACACCCTCACAATATTCCTATCATCCCCTGTCATCACAAACTTCTCGAACACCGTACCCAATTCGTCCTCCTCCTCTACTATCGTCATCACCCCGTCCCTCTGCCAGTCCACCACCAACGCATCGAACTCCTTCCCCCCCTCAAAATTCCCCACCTTGTCCTCGAGACAACAAACCTCGGCCCCTCCCAATGTTGCCAAGTAAAAGGCCTCGGCAATTTTCAACCCGTTATCTCTCCCCTTCGACTCAACCTCCCGCGCATGACTAGCAATCATGGCCTGCCTTATCGCATCCAGCATCGAAGAAGAAAACCCTCCTCCACTGTCAGTCCCCAGACCGACTTTGATTCCGCGGTTGAGAAACTCCCGGATAGGAGCGGCCATGAACCCGCCGCCCACTGTCATGTTGCTTATCGGACAATGAGCCACGCCGCACTGCAGCTCTTTCAGCTTGTCAAATTCGTGGGGGGCCATGTAACAGCAGTGCGCGAGGATGGACCGCTTGGTCAGAAGGCCGTAGTGGTCGTAAAGGTCGGCCTCGGAAGAGAACTGAGGGAAGAGTTCGCGGGTAGCGGTAATCTCCTGCTCTGCTTCGTTGAAGTGCGTCTGAATAGGCAGGTCGGGGTTCTTGGCTGCTATTTGTCCGAGGCCAGCAAGACATTCGGCGTCACAGGAGATGGCAAAGCGAGGAGTGAGGACGTGCTTCAGTAACTTTCCCTCGGGGTCAATCTTCCGGATGTGGGTGATGCAGGATTCCGTGTCTCGAAGGGACTGCTCGACTGACGCATCGCGGTAATAGTCAGGGGAGTTGCGCGTCATGTTGCATTTCCCTACGAATGCGCGCTGGCCTTTGGCCAGGCAGAGATCGGCGAGAATGTTGGTTGCCTCGGGGTGAATGGAGCCATAGTAGGAAGCGGTGGTGATGCCTTGTCGAAGGAAGCCATCGATAGCGGAGGAGTAAATACGCTGCGCGTGGGAGGGATCGCGGAATCGACCTTCGTTGGGGAAGGTGATTGCGGAAAGCCAGTCCAGGATGTGTTGGCCTTGTCCGAGGCCACGTTGGGCCCATTGGGGGGCGTGGTTGTGTGTATCGATGAAACCGGGAATGATGAATTGGGAAGGGGAGAGATAGTGAAGAGTTGTGGTGGCGGTGTCTCTAGGGGTTGATGTATTAGTAGGTAGGTAGGTAGGTAGAGGTAGTTGAAGATTTGATACGAGACTGATTATCAGTATCATCAGAAGGTCTACCTACATGAGGCTGCCAACCTCTCCCGGCTTCACATCTTTGTGAAAGGCAGTGATTACGCCCTGCGCTTCGACGATCAAAAGGGCGGCAGGAAGGATCTCAAGGTCATGGCCAGGCGTTGACAGCGAGTGGATGACGGCGCCGTAGAACGCTTGGGCCTTTGCTTCGTGTGATCCCATGTTGGATTGCGGCGATTTGGACAAGAGGAAGTGGTTCTCGAGGTCCGGTCGTTTGCGTTGATGTCATCCCGGTCTTGTACACAAACCTGAAGCCCACGATGAAGCAGCAGGAAACATGTGCGGGGGAAGTCGGTGTCGGCCCCCCGAAATAGCGGGTTTGTTCCTGACCCCGCTCCGCGATATGTACAGTCCAGTACTGGTTTGTTTGTTAGTTCGAGACCTCGTGTCAACTTTCCTATGCGTTTTTATGGCTAACTAATGCATGATCTTACCTTGGCTACGCCATCTCTAACATTCAAAATCCTAGATAAAACCCCGCTAATGCCTTTTAATCTATCTACGTAAGCTTTGGGACCATCAGAAATAGATTTCGTTTAATGCACTATATATATTGTGGGAGTGCCTGGTGTACCAAGCCAACAAACAAACCAGCACTGGACTGTACGTGGCGTGCACTAACAAATTCGCCAATGAGCTCGACAACTCGCTGAAGACACTCGCCTCTTTCAACTCAAGCAGAAACGAAGAATGTCTCAGGATAGGCCCTTCATCAAATTTACGTCTATCTAGAATACATGATAGGGTAAGCGACACGCGACTTTCTCGTCTCTATGGTGTCTTTTCAGCGAGTAACACTGAGGTCCTGCATTGTTAGTGCTAGCGGCCTGCGATGCCAAGACCGCAGTGTCGGGTGGTTGCCCTCCCGCTGTCCACTGCAGTGGCGAGCGACACCCGGACCACTCCAGCTGCAGCTTCACCAACTGTTCCATGGATGTCATCTTCGACTGCAGTGCCCGGTTCGTGACCGAACAAACGCGGGACGGAACGAAGCGTCCAGTCCAAGTACCTCTACCACAGTGGATTCCGCGCACAATGAGTTGAAATAGGAAGGCGACGTCCATCGAATTGATCTTATCCAAACGAGGCAATCTGGTGAATGATAGATGTGTCATATGTAAGGTACACTATCTAGAGGTAGGTACAAGCCCTTCCTCGTTCATCCCCTAATTTCCATCTCAAGCTCTCCATCAACATCCTGTGTTCCTGTCAGACCAAGTCACCTCCATTCCAAGCCAATCCCCAGGGGCACTCAGCCGTCTCTCAACCGCGATATCTCACACCCCTATCTAGGAGCAACCAGTGGCGCGATTAGAAAGGCACTGGGTAGTGCAAGTATTTCCAATCAAGGTATCCCTGGTCAATGCACTGACATAGCTGTCGCTAACACAGCCATTCAGCGCCTTCCGGGCCGCGGACTGCAGGTACCAGAACTGCGCATCCTGGACGACATTCGCCCAGCTGATGCAGCACTGGTTGCCGCCCTGGCTCAAGCAGACCGAGCGAGGAGACTGCGGGATGGTCTGGCTCGAAAGACCGTTGATCAAGTTGGTGCACACGGGCGCGTAGGCCCGGTGGGAACCGGAGCAGGTCACGGCGTTGGAGCCGCAGCGTTTGTCGAGCTCCGGTGACGAGGTGGAGCGGGCCGTGATAGGAGTCGATTCATCGCCGTACCTAGCAGGAGAGGTGTTAGTGGCCGTGCACTTATGGTGCGGACGTGAAGGGGATGAAAAGGGGTAATTTACCAGGTGATGGTTCCATTTTCGGTCTCGGTCTGCTCAATGATGATGAGAGCATCCTCAGCGGGAGCTGGAACAGGGCTGGCAGAGGCAATAGCGGCCAGGATGGCGCTGATGGCGAGGATCTGCTTGGAGAGCATCTTGAATCTTGTTTCTGCTGAAGTGCGTTAGTTCTGGCTCAAAAACGGAGAGATTATCTTGAGCCTACCGGTTGTAAAGGGTTTCAAACCGGTTGGTTGAGGCTACTTCTCAGGATTTTGTCGCGGAGGATGGTGATGAAAGTGAGATCTTCAGACCAAACTCGGGCGGCTGCTCTAACCTTTATACACGAATCTTCTCGATATGACCAAAGACCCGGGCGGAGATGCACCCACCATAACCAGGCCTCTCAGTGTCGAGTCGTCGGCACCTCTTGTCCAGAAAATAGCCATCTACACTCGAGACCTATGGTGTATGAGCCTCTCGGCAAGGGTGTATGACACACAGTCAACCATTTATTTGACCCATCCGACACACGTGCATGTTACAGAGTGTCATCGTGGGCTACACTTTGGTGTTGGTGATGGTCTTCGTATCGTGGCATCAGTCACAAACCTTGGTTGACATGGATAACTTGCTGACCTCGCATGAGCCTCAATACTTCAAGCCAATATTGCTGAGTAACGTACTCTGTATCCTTCTCATGCCCCGTGATCGGTTTTCCTGTAGTAGCTAAACTCCGAGCCGTTTTAGTTTCCTAATTCGGCAACTTGAGTAAGCATGCTGAGTAAGTCTCTTCCAACCCCGGGAATTGACTTGACCCTATGGGAAGGCCATGGAGCGCAGCACGTAGTGTGAAAATCTCATCTCCGGACACATTTATGTACGATGTGGTGCCGGTGAGCCAGTACGCTTGGTACCTAGTCGACTCAAAGTGCCGAGTAAATGATCAAACCACTAAATCCATTGATGTTACCTGTCGAAGGATTATTTGCACCGGTGAAGAGTGGTAGTTGCGAGCCGCACATGTAAAGTGGCATTGGTGCTACCACTGTCAGCACTATACGCCCGTCAACCCATGTCCATGTCGGTCTATGCTTATGCACTATATCATCAATTAGGGTACTCTCCGTTCGCTTATCGTTTCTCCTGGGCTTTCCTGTCGTCTTCTCTCCATGCATTCCTCTCCAGTTACTCCTATCTACTCCTATCCCTTCCATCTTAAGAGCTTTACCTCTACGCACATCCATCAGGCCTATTACCCAAACACTGTACCGTACATGCTCCTCCCTTCCCCCATCCTCGCGAGTATTCCTCGTCAGCCTGCTTACCATGTATTTCCCATCCCTTGGAAATCGGCAGTGAACAATCAGCTGTTCTGCCGGGCCCTTGAGTTTTGTCTGCTCGCCTCAGATACGCATCCTGCCAGGATATACAACTTTGGTCGCCCTTGTTGTCTCTTTTACAAATGAAGCGCGTGTCCTTCTTGAAGTTTTCGCCTGTGAGCGTGTTTGTGACGTCAAGGCAGGCATCGCGGCTGGCGGCAAAGTCGTCTCGACAGGTGAGGTCAAGCTGATCATTGCGGCAGTTGAGGCTTTGATAGGCGGTAGTTTCGTAGGGAATTTGCAGCCTCTCAGATGGCCTCCATGATATGTAATCCAATGCATCAGTCAACGAATCTCCCAAGAGCGATGTTTTCTCATAAGTTTGTTGCCAACTCGACCCGTTGGAATGCTACCTGCCCAACGCAGACTGTGGGGGATTGATCGCGCAGGCAGGATAGTGCCAACAGAGCGTTAGTCTGTGAACGCATGAGGTCGTGTCTATTTCTAGAGAAGCAAAACGCCAACGGAATACCTGTCCGGATTTCCAAAGGTGTTGTCTTTCCCCGTTGCGTTCTTGAGGTAGCAATAATCGCCTTCTGTCGGTATCGGACGGTAACGGCTTCTCGTTAGCTGGGTGTTCCCCTTGATCAAGACCAGCATGTTTGTGTGCGAAAGTACCCTAGGTAAACTTGGTATTGTTGCCACTCACCGTTTTTTACTATAGCAACACTCCTGCACAGTCCCATATCTGTTCCATCCTGTGCTCCTCCCGGTCTTTGCGGCCTGTTTTCCTGGTAAACAATATTGTACGTTGCGCAAGCATCAATACACGCTTCCAGCGTAGGCAGGTAAAGTTTCATAATGTCCAAAGTGTCTGGGTTGCCGTGGGGTGCTCCGGCCGGATAGTTCCTGTTACAGATGCGAACGAAGGATTGAACCTTTGTAAGGCCGCCCGGGTTAATCGCTACGGTCATGCTGTTTCCTGAGGCATCGAGGGGGGTGTATTGGGTGTTGTTAACGGAGGGACAGTTGTCGCTTGGAGCGGGCGAAGGACCGAAGGCGGTTAACTGCGTGCCAGTGGTGGTCGTTGGCGATGTCGTCGTCGTAAGTAGAGGAGAGGCTGATTCTGATTGCGATGGTGGACTAGCGATTGTTGCTGTTGTCGTGGTCGATGAGATGCTTGATCCGGAGATGGACAAGGATGATGGTGGTGATGCCTTGGACTGTGAAGAGTGTTGGCTTGCAGCCAGACCGCCGCCTATGCCTCCGCCAATGGCTCCAGCGAGCAACATGACTAACCCAATGACAACCGTCCAGAATACTGGCACTGACAATCCAAGCAGTTTTGTGTCTTGGGGTTGTTGCGGGTAGGCATCAGCTCCGCCTTCTAGCCCGGACGTAGCATAAGAGGGAAAATTTCCAAAGCTGCTGGGCTGTCCCTGCCTCTGCGGATGGTATGCTACTTCTAGATTGGAATGACCCGGGTTGTAGCATTTCGCGTTGATCATGTCAGGGTCCGCCATGATGTCATGGGAGATGTGGATTTGAAAAGAATGTGTAAAAGAACGGAAGTGGATGAAAAGAGAGCAGAACAGCCAGGCACACAAGAAGGAGAACATGGAAAGCGAGTGGACGCAGGATACCTCTACCTATTTGTTTCGTGTGTCTGATAGACCCCAATGAACCGTGCCGCCGCCTGAACACGAGATAGGCCATTTCTGGACGAACCAGATACCTACTCTCTGAACGAGAGAGCTTCATTGCTCAAGGAAGCTCTGCCTCATCGATGGCTTCATTCCGTGCCGCACAAAACCTGAGTACCTCATCGCCAGGCTCAGCCTTCCGCTTCAGCTCCAGCGCCGGAAATGCTGCGCTGAAACGTGGGGTCCTGGCGTGAATAACCATCGGCGAGTGTTTTCCAGAAGCATTGAGTGGCGCCCGTCTTTTCTCGATCCAGGTCCGGGAGACATCTAAGATCCGTCCGGCGGGTTCGACGGAACGAAGCATGAAAGCGCCGATGCCGTATGCTGAATGCCGATTTTGGTGGGTAAGACGGGAAGAGCCATTGCCCGTGATCGATGCAGGGGCCTGTGCTCCTTTTTGGGGGGGCTTTTCCCCGCCGGCAGGCACTGCAGGAACTGAATGCAGATGTAGGGCGAGACTCCACTTGAAGGCTCCCTATTTGAGTCCGTTGATTGGTCAGTCTCGTCCAGGACAGGAATATTTTGGGACCTTCCTGCACTGCACTGAACAAGCTTCAAGCTCCAACTGGGCTGTGCCCCCTGCGTCTACCATCGCTTCAGTTTTCTTCCCTTCCACCAGCCGGACCTGGGATAACCAAAACTAGGTATCTTATTGATTGATTGCGAATACCATCCCACCCACGGAAACATACCTACGTAGATTCTGCGATATTTCTCTTGGCATCTTCGCTAGTATATTCGATTCAGTCTCCCAGACCCAGATCTTGTCTTCTTGTCCTGCGCCTCTTTACTGCACCCTGCACCGAGCCAGGCACCGGTAACAACAACATCAACAAGTCATCAAGAAACAATACACACCCCCTGCGCCGGCGCGGATCGTCATAGTGGGGCACGCCGGACCGACAAGTGGTCATTCACGGCATCCGGGCCCAAGCTCCCGTTTCCGCCAGCACTCTCTCTTCCCGTCCCAACTTGAGCTGCACCTCTCTGTCAGGGACCCTTGCTTCCGTCCTACCAATCGGAATCCTTCCTTGTGGTATTCATTCAACATGCCCGTCGAAGTCTTCCTCATCACCGTCGTGCCTGCAGCCGATACCACCAAAGCCCGCTCGGTCCTCCACGGCTACACCGAGACGCGTCCCGTCACGCACCGTTTCACCCGTGTGCGGCACGTTCGTCGCCTCGACCAGTCTATCCGGGGCATCCCCATCCTGAGGTCCCTGCAGTCCTCGAACCCCAAGCCCGACAGCCTAGCACAATGGCAGGACCTGCACTCGACGCTGTCTAGGCAGCAATACATGCTGACTGAACGTGTCGATATAACCCAAGACGCCGAGGCTGCCGTGGCTGCTGGTCAGCCGGTGCCCATGTCGGAGCAGACGCAAAAAGGCGAAAGGATCCTACGCTTCAATGACTTTCCTGACCCTCCCAACCCCCGAGTCCCCCAAACGGTGATGCAGCGCAAACAAATCGACATCCGCGAGCCCGGCCCCTTGCTCGAGCAGCACATGGCCGATTCCGGCTTCTCCGTGGCCAACGAGTACATTGAAGAGACGTACCACTGGTGGGACAACAACAACCTCGAGTTCGTTCTGTGGAGGCAGTACAACGACCTTCCGAATCCCACTCCGGCGCCGCTTGTCCAAGCTCCCGATCAAGCGAACTGGATGGTGCCTGACATGAGCAAGATGGAGCCTGTGGCGCCTTTCTGGATGTTGTATGTGCGTGCCCTGGTAGATGCCAACCCGGTAGACAGGATGGCGGAAAGAATGGCGGAGGCGCATGGCAGGTTGGGAAAGGTGGAGAAGGAGCTGGAGGGCGTGTTCAGCTTTATGGTATTTGACCGCAGGGCGCTTGATACAAGGTATACGGGGGAGGACCCGGAGTAAGAAGTAGACTACCGAGCCTTGGGGGGAAAATATCGGTACGAGTGAAGAGGAAGATGGCGCCAAAGACGACGCGGTACTTCAAAATGTATAATTTCATGGTCAAACAATGATCATTAGCATCTGATGTAACCTATACGGGCTAGTTTTAACCCTCCATGATCAAAGAAACGACATTGACTTGATATCGAAACGCCTGGTCAAGCTGACCAAAGGTTTCGAGCCAACAAACGTGATCGGTTTTTAGTTTGCTCGCTGTCAAAAACAGCACCAGGAGGGAGGTACCGCGTCGGCTCTGGCCCCAGGTTAGTGTAGTATGTGTTTCGCTCGGGGTACAGAGCTAATACATAACCATTTGCGAAGGTTTTCACTTTGACAAGAAACTCTGCTCACCTCCTTTTTTCAGAGAAGAACATCTCGCATCGGTAATTGAATGGAATACCTTTACACTACAGGATGATACCGCTTGAAGTTTGGGGAAGAGGGGTTGGATTCGAGTAGCCATATACACACAGCTACACTAAGTAAGGTAGGTACTCCAGTGATCAAACCATCCATCTTTAGCGTAGCGGGACATCGGCTTAATCTCAATAACTACCTACCTCTATGTATTGTTATACGTAGTCAACTTGGCGATTGTAGTGTATGTGATAAATGGAAATGGTCAGTGGGTCCGACAGCGTGATGCCGGTAGTAACACTGACTCGTCCTCGCTCGAATTCCGCAAGTGCGGGATGGCCGCGCGACCTGTCTAGGTGATCGGCAGTCGGCAGGCCGCGGGTCGATCGGGGCGGGAAGTTCCACTTTTACAAACCGTCCATCCGATTGGCGAGTTCCGCGCACTGGCACCCGACGCTACCTATTCGAATCTAGTGTACTGTACTGTGTCACCATAGTACATTTCAATTGCGCCGCGGCGGCCATTCTTCGGCTGTTCATTTTTCGTTTCCCTATTTCCCTACCTACGTACGGCGTCACCGCTTCGTTATACGAACTCCGTCGTGTCGCTCAATGAAACAGCATCATGATGTTCATTGTTCCTTCTCGAATTCTCAAACTTGAGTTCCATTCTACGAAAACGGGGCGAGTCCCGTCGACGCTCACCAGGTCGGGTGCAACACAACTTGGACACTAGTCGGCCGATCGTCTCGTCGAGCCCCGCACACCGATACGACGCTACGCTACCGTACCGAGGCTTAGTACTTACATGCCTCGCTACACTACATTCTTAGACGACGCTAAGCACTGGACACACGACGCTCAGTCCCGATCGATAGTCTCAATGTCCAGCTACCTACGCAGAAGTATGGCAGCGTGTGACGTACAGGAGGAATGAATGTACCTTGGCTATAAGTAGGTAAGTGTCCTTACAGGGCGGATATAGTTGCCTATCAAGAAAAGTGGCAAGGCAGTCAGAGCTAATGATCACCAACGGTGTTACCAGGAACGAAAAGGATGGACGAAAGCCGGACGTTCAGAAATAACATAGCCCGCTCAGCCATGGAAGCAGCCGAAGCAACGTTGGCGCCTGAAACATCCCCTGCAGAATCCACCTCGGCAGCCCCAGAACGCTAGAGACAGCCATCCATCAGGTCTTCAGCGTCATGGTGGTGAAACTCAGAGAACACAGGAGCCGACCGTCCATGCCAGTGAGCCAACGGCGGGCCAAGGAGCCCAATCGTCGCCATTGAGACCGCACCCACCAGTAGCAGATCTTATACTACGAAGCCATCACGTCTCTTGACCGATCTGGAATCTTGGACGAAGATGTCAACATCGATTTCATCATCCACACATCGACCGTTGAAAGAGCCCCGCAGCATGCAGGCCGCCAGGCCCCCGCCGCCGACCCTAGATCCCAGTACACTGTAGCGTCACATCCAAGACACTTCAAACGGTCAACTCCTGGCGACAGACAGGACCCCAGGCCGGCATTCCCCTTCCCTGGCAACTCTTTCCAACACTGAACCACACCTCATGTTCCAACGGCAAGCTAAAGTCAAGCTCTTCTCATCTAACTTCAACTCCTCCGCCCTCCATTTTCCAGTTCAATTGCCTTTTATGTCGATCGATTCGAGATGGTCTACGGCGGAAAGCCCTCGCGGGGCTGTCGAACATGTCGCGCTCGCCGTATCAAGGTACGTCGTGCTCTTGCACGCCCCGGCTTTTTCCCTTGCGCGGACGACTGACTGACCGATTTCCCCCCTTCTCGCAGTGCGATGAAGGTAAACCAACATGCAAGCAATGCGCAAAGTCAAAGCGTGAATGCGCCGGCTATCGAAACGAATTTGAGATCGTCCACCGTGACCAGACAAAGTCTACCGTCCGCCGAATGACTAAAGCTCTCAACAAGTCTCGCTCTACTACCACCTCGACCCTGCCGAGCCCCCGTCCGTCTCCCACGCGACAACAAACGCCCGATCCCATCGCGACGCTCACAGTCCCCCTCGCTCAACGCGCATTCTGCTATTTTGCCTCCAATTTCCTTTACGTGCCGCTGGGCCACATGCCACATGGTCATATGGACTACCTCGTGCCTTTGATCGACTGCGCACCCCCCGATAGCGCCCTCCGAAGCGCCTTCAATGCTTGTGCTATAGCCGCCCTCGGGAATAGAGAAAAAGCAAACAATGTCAACCTCACCAATCTTTCTCTCCGAGAACACACTGTGGCCCTGGCAAAGACGCATGCCGCCCTGGGGAATCCCGCCACTGCCAGTTCCGATGCAACGCTCGCTACAGTGCTTCTGCTGGGTTTGTACGAGGTTCGTCTGTCAACTGCGACTTTCTCCATCTGCGTGGCCCATCCGCTAACGGTTGGCTTGAACAGAGCATCACGGCGATCAAGGAGTCGCGCATGCTGGCATGGCGTTCACACGTTGACGGAGCAATTCAGATTGTCAAGCTGCGAGGCCGAGAACAAATGCGCAGCACCAAAACCGGAATGCTCTTGTTCCAAGCAGTGAGGCACCAAGTGGTACGAACCGCGCTTTCTCCCCAGACAAGCACATACTGACGGCAGGCATACACAGCTCGGCCGCGCACTAACATCGGGTACGCCCCCGCCACTAGGGTCCGATTGGTGGATGGACGACATAGATGATGGGAGCCATCTCTTGCCTGGTGCCGCCATGCACCGCTTCGCCCTTCGAGCCAGTGAACTGCGAGCCGAGGCAGCTGCTCTATTGAATGGTATCACGCGGACCGTCGAGAATATCGCACTGATGCAAAACATGGCCCATCGAGTGTATTCGCTAGACCAAGAGATAGCTTCCTGTCTTCTTGCTCTGCCGCCAAACCTACGCTTCAAGACGCTATGCTGGCTATCCTACGAGGAGGTAGGTTTATCACCTGGGCGACCGAACAACTACTCCAAACTCGAAGTATTCCCCGGCCGTGTGGACATGTACCCCGACTTTGTAACCGCCCGTACATGGAACACTGCGCGCACCATACGCCTTGTGCTAGCCTCCCTCGGCATCCGCCTAGCAGCATGGCTCAACATGCCCGCCGACTATCGCACAACTGCCGAGTATGCCAGGTCGAAAGCCATCTGTGAAGACACCATTGCCGACGTCATTTCCTCGGTTCCATACCATCTCGGATGGCACACCAAGCAACAGGGTCTGTTCGGCAACGATACTGACCGCTCTGGCTTCGTTTGTGGTCACGAGGATGCGATCAAGGCCCTTCCAGCTTGGTTCCTGGTCTGGGCCCTGACTTGTGTCAAAAACCATGATATGGCGACTGACGAGCAGCGCATTTGGGTGAAGGGCCGGCTTCGGTACATTGCCGACCATGTCGGTATGAAGTATGCCAACCTCGTTAACGACGTAGGTTATTTCCTGCCCTCCTAAGTTGCACCTTGTCATTACTTGCTTGACTAACGCCCAACGTCCGACAGCTTGAACTTCGCTTCCCGTCAATGTTCATCCGCCAGGATGGCACCATGCCTTCGGCTGATCCACTGAGGGCCGGGACGTCCAAAGGCCGCCCAGACCCTGTAAGCGCAACGCGCATCGCCGTCACTACTCCTCGGACTCCTGAAAGCATGGTTTCTGGAGGAAGGCGTCCGTCGCCTTGATAGGATGACGTTTAGGTTCATTTTTCGATCCCTCTACCATAACACCAGATCAGGAACCACATGGACCGGCCGGAAGATATTCCCGGCGCGGTGAACGGTAGAGGCATGCAACTACTTTGCTGCAAAATGTCGTTGCTTCAATTGATGAGGAAACGAGGACCTCCGGTTGAACAACGCCTTATGGCCATCAAAACTAGAGTGGGAGCCCTTGCCTTCCGATAGCCAATCGGCCAAGAGCTAACCCAGGCATTTAACAGCATAGAAACCATGAGCTTCTGCCGGTAGTTTCGGTGCTACCACAACCGACAACGCGGCTCACTGTCGAAATCGACTTGCATATACCCTAAACCCAGCCTCGTTGACGCGGCATTGAAATCCCGGGTGGAAAGCGACATTTGCATTTTTTATTTTTTTCATTTTCCAGTAACGACTGGTGCAGAAGACAGAAGGATTATTAGCAAACGTTCGGAAGACGGACCGGTTTTACCTTCGAGTCGACATGCCAATCGCTCCCAGCCACCGGGCAGTTCAATGTTCAGCACGTACAGTAGATCTGTTGAGCTTGCAATCCAAAGAATGACTTTTTCAACCTTCGGCACTGCGTATTCTTGCCCTCTTTATCTTGCTTTTTTCCTACTTCTTCGTAGCAGTGCCCATCAAGAACATGCTCAACAATGTCCTTGAGCTCGTACATCAAGTGCAGCCCTACCTTCGCGCAGCTCAACTGTATACCTCAAGATAAAGCTTCTGGAAGATGAGATCCAAACCCTCGAGAACTCTGTTGCAAGCGCCAACAGTCCACGAGTTGCCTACACCAACTCGGGATCGGGTTTCCAGTCATTTCATTCTGGCCGTGGCACTCAGAACAACAACAATGGTAGCGGGTTGTTCGTTAACGGCTCCTTTCCGTATCCGCAAACTTCCACTGGGGAGGATCTCTTCAGCCAGCTGAGCCAAAACCTGCTCCCTGATAGCCAAACCTCAGGGTGCACATGTTCGGCTTGATTAGGTACCTACCTAGGTACCTATTTGCGGGACACAACCTCCTAACTCTGTCCATCTGGCAGAAGCCCCGCGGAGAGCCAACGGCAGGCTATCTAAGATGTTGCTGGGGAGCCCATGTCTCTGACCGAAAGCACTGCAGTGGCGTGTGTTCGCGATGTTTCAGTCTGATGCCCTTTATAACGGCCCATCCCCTTCCGTGTCGTTTTCGGGAGCTGGGGGCGCTCTTTCTTTACCAGGGCAGAACGATCGACGGTGCTTCAGCTAGAGGTAAGTACGTTGCCTACACTCAGCCACCGCCATACTTCTCGCTTACCTACTACGTATCTTTAACCAGTGTTCAGCATGATCCTGTGGTTGCGTCGGGTTGCACCGCTTCGGTGGGCACATGATCGCGGTGAGCTGACTCCTTTAACGCTGCCAGTGAGTGTTTGGGTGATCTCCGTTCGGCGTCCGCTCCCACTGCTACCCTCGGCGCGTGACGTCATGCATGCCTTTCCCTTCCCGACTCCGATTTTCAACGGCCCCGTTTAACGGTGCAACGGCGCATCCCCTCCTCTCATTACAACGAAGAAACCCGACATCCGGAAGCCAGCCCTTCCCGTAAACCAAAATGTCACCAACCGTCGATCCCGCCATCCTCCGCGCTCTGGCCCTGGATCCCAACTCCGCCTCCGCCAGCATCACGTCCCACGGCGGCTCCGGCTTCTCCTCGACTTATAAGCTCCTCATAACCACTCCTGATGACAACAACAAAAGGGCATACTTTGTCAAAACCGGCACCGGTCCCGACGCCGCCGCCATGTTCCTTGGGGAACACCACTCCCTCAATGCGATCCATTCCGCCATCCCCTCCTTCTGTCCACGCTCTTATGCCAACGGGACCATGTCCTCCAACTCTAACCAGCATTTCTTGGTGACTGATTTCCTCAATCTCCGCTCTAGCGGTGGTTCGGCCAGATCTGGCAGTGGTGAATCATTTGCAGCAAAGCTGGCCAAGATGCACACCATCCCCGCCCCGATCCCCGAGGGGTACGACAAGCCCATGTTCGGCTTTCCCGTCCCTACATACTGCGGAGCGACGGAGCAGGACAATACCTGGAAGGAGGACTGGGCAGAGTTCTACGCTGAAAACCGGTTACGCCATGTGCTGAAAGAAGGTGAGAAGATAAATGGAAAAAGCAAAGAGTTGAGCGACGCGGTGGACAAGGTCGCATCAAAGGTGGTGCCCAGACTTTTGGGGGAACAGACGATAGGAAAGGTGACGCCGGTGTTGATACATGGGGATTTGTGGAGTGGGAATCAGGGACGGGGTAGGTTTTCCGAGGAAGGGGGCGTTGAGGAGGTCATCTATGACCCGGCAGCGGTTTATGGGCACTCGGAGTATGAGCTGGGCATCATGAAGATGTTTGGCGGGTTTGGCGGGGGGGTTTGGAAGGAGTATGGGGAGTTGATGCCGAAGCAGGAACCAAAAGAGGAGTGGGAGGATCGAATTGCCTTGTATGAGCTGTGAGTGTTGCGGTGATCTGACCTGCCTGCTGAGATGTTGTGAGGGGTGTGTTTTGCTAATGGGGCTCGACAGGTACCACCATTTGAACCACTATGCGTTGTTTGGAGGCGGGTATCGCGGCGGCGCCATGTCCATTATGAAGAAGCTTATTGCAAAGTACAGTCCAATGCTGGTTTGATTGTTAGCTTGGTACACCAGGCACTCCTGCTGTACAATAAACATAGTGTACTAGACAAAATCTATTTCGAATAGGCCTAAAGGTTATATGGATAAATTAAAAAGTATCAGTTGGATTTGATTTGGCATTTTGAATGTTAGAGATGGCGTGCCCAAGGTAAGATTATACATTAGTTAGCCATGAAAACGCATAGGAAAGTTGACACGATGTCTCGAACTAACAAACAAACCAGTACTGGACTGTATGCGTAGCTGGCACTGGATGTTCGACTTGGCTGGCGAATGGTCCTCAGAAACCGAACATGTGAAAGTCCGCATATCAATTTCGAGTATCAGGTACTCATCGCGCATCCATGTGTCTTTGTGATACCGTCAAACCCAACATTATTGAAATGTCAAAATGTGTTGATGTGGTGTGGGTATGGTCTGGCACCAGTCGTCTGTTCAATGCTAGGATTGATGAAGAGCGCGTTGGTCCATTGTTTGATGCTCGGCCAAAGATATTCTAGGGGCCTAAAGTAGACATTAGAAGCAACGTGGCCCTCTACTAACAGATTTAAGAGAAGCCCAATGCGAAATCTGTTAGTGGTCTCGTGTGATAAATGGCCATTGTTGATCGCATTTCGCAAAGACGCCATCCATAACATGTTCTAGCTGATAACGAAATGAAGAGCGATTAGTTGTCGCTAAAGCTGGAGAAAACTACATGATGACTGACAGAAGCCAGCCAGCTGGTCTCAAGACTCACATCCAACACGTGGAAATGTCAGGTCGAGACAACTGAAACCCCCATAGCGTGATGTCTCTCTTTGTGAGTCCTCTCAAACTGACACTTTTTGACACGCCGGCATCCATCCGATCGATTGCATGTTCACATGGACGTCATCCGTCTCCCAGCGATAATTGTTAAGGATAGCTTGCCGTGCACAGACCACACATGTCACTGTCCAGGTGTTCAATGCATGTCATTGCAGCCGCCAAGAGGTGTCGTTCCCCTGTCAGCGAGTGACAGCAACGATCCACATCATCTTGTGAGAGCTCCATTCTGAGAAGCGACCAGACCATGAACCCACATCCAATCCATTGACGGGCAGCTTGTAGGTTCCCCCTTTGGACACCCTTTGGGCCTCGATTCTCTGCTTGACAGTTGGCACTCGATACCACCCCCTCCTCAGCCCGAAGCGTGTGGTCCACGACGACGGGACAGCAGCAGCAACACTAGAAGCACCACCAAGTCGGACCACACCCCTCCCCTCCCCTCCCCCCTCTTCTTCTTATTCTTCTTCTTCTTTGCTGTTGTACAGCCAACTTTCTAATATCACCACCACCCATTCCCTTCTTCTTCCACTTCTCCTTCTTCCTCTCTCTCAGTCTGTCTTGTTGCTACCTACCCGCCCTCTCCCCGTCGCGTCGTCCGTCCTCTTCTCCCGGCCGCCACCCCAGCCAGACAACCAACCACGCGCCGCATCATACTAGACATCACGAAACCACCGCCATGAACGGCCACTTCGCCGCCGTCGACAACGGCAACGGGTCGTCGCCCGACAGCAACGCCCACAACTTTGAACACGGCATCCAGGTCATCAACGAGGACAAGCAATACAACACCAACCTCAATGAGTACCTCAACGAGACACACGTTGCCGAGGCCGGCTTCAACTACCACCTCATCTCCGTCTTCGGCTCCCAGTCCACCGGCAAGTCGACCCTTCTGAACCACCTGTTCGGCACCCAGTTCAGCGTCATGTCCGAGCGAGAGCGTCGCCAGACTACAAAGGGCATCTGGATGTCCAAGAACAAGAACGAGGGAAAGATGGCCGACAACATCCTGGTCATGGACGTCGAAGGTACCGATGGTCGCGAGCGTGGCGAGGACCAGGATTTCGAGCGCAAGAGTGCCCTCTTCGCCCTTGCTACGAGTGAGGTCTTGATCGTCAACATCTGGGAACACCAGGTTGGTCTGTACCAGGGCGCAAACATGGGCCTGCTCAAGACTGTTTTTGAGGTCAATATGCAGTTGTTCTTGAAGGATAAGCAGTAGGTTTCCTGTGATGCGCCCCTAATCGGTGTTCACTTACTAACAGTTTAGAAACCAAACCCGCTCCCTCCTCTTCTTCGTTATCCGCGACCATATCGGCGTTACCCCTCTCGCAAACTTGCGCAACACCTTGATCCAGGATCTGACCCACATCTGGTCCTCCATCTCCAAGCCCGCCGGCCTCGAGAACTCCAAGATCGAGGACTACTTCGACTTTGCCTTTGCCGCCCTCCCGCACAAAATCCTGCAACCCGATAAGTTCATCTCCGAGGTTGAAAATCTCGGCTCCCGCTTCATTGCCGGCCACCGCAACAAGGACTCAGATGCCACCGACGACCAAGAACTCACCGGCGGCGTCTTCCTCCCCGAATACCATCGCCGTATCCCTGCCGACGGCCTCTCCATCTACGCCGAGGGCATCTGGGATCAGATCGTCTCCAACAAGGATCTCGACTTGCCCACGCAACAAGAACTTCTCGCGCAGTTCCGCTGTGACGAGATTGCGCGCGAGGTGCAAATCGCCTTTGACGCCGCCATTGCTCCCCTCGAAGAACAACAGGCCGAGTCCACCCGCGCCGGCAAGCCCGCCGTCCTACCCGATCTCGGTCAAATCGGCGCCGAGGCCCGTGAGAAGTGCGTCAAGAACTTTGAGACTCAGGCCTCTCGCTACCACAAGGGCGTGTACACCACGAAGCGCGCCGAGCTCGAGGACAAAATCGACAACCGCCTCAAGGCTCTTTACCAAGCCCATCTCACCGCCGCTCACAAGGCGGGCGTGACTGCCTTCTCCGATGCCGTCACCAACGCTGTCAAGGCAGGGCAAAAAGCGGGCGGTGCTTACGAGTTCGCCGAGATTGTCGAGAAGCAAAAGACCAAGACTCTTGAAATCTTCAAGAAGGAGGCGCAGTCCCTCGCCATCCCCGGAGTGGCCTGGTCCAACTTCAAGCCACAGTACCTCATCTTTGAAAAGGAGCTCGACGAAGTCTCTGCGCGCTTGCGCAAGGAGGAGATGCGCCGCTTGGCGATTCGTGTAGAGCGGTGGGTCAAGTCCCGCCTAGGCGACGCGATTGGGCTGGAATTCAACAAACTCGGGTCCGGTCGTGGAGGGTCTGGTGCTCCGGAGTCTGGTGAGAAGCCCGCTACCGAGAAGGACATTTGGGATCGCGTATGGAAGGCCTTTATCAGCATCGTGGGTGAAGCCGAGGGCAGGTTTACCGATCGCGCCAAGAGCTTCGAAGCTAGCGACGATGAAGTCCAAGTCGGCCTCTGGCGCCTCCGCCGCAAGTCCTGGGTCGCGCTGCGCGAGAAGATCGAAGAAGAAGTAATGGAGTCCAACATTCTCATGAAGCTGCGCGAAAACTTCGAAGACAAGTTCCGCTACGACGAAGATGGCGTACCACGCATTTGGCGGCCGTCAGATGACATCGAAGGGATTTACACGCGCGCGCGCGAGTCAACGCTCGGTCTTGTCCCGCTGCTATCCCGCTTCCGCCTGACATCCACCAGTGCCCCTCCGGACTTGATCGAGTTTGTCGGTCCCCAACCGCACGGCGTCGAGCCAGGTGATGAAGAGGACCTGACGCCGATTGGTGGCGTTGACGAGGACGAGGGTAAGTCCCTCGAGGAGGAGACGACGATTTTGAGCGAGCCCAAGAAGCAGGATTTGGTGGTGAGGTTTAAGAAGATGGCAGATGGAGTGTATGTCGAAGCCAAGAGGAGCGCGATTGGCGGGATCACGCAGGTGCCGCTCTACTTTTATGCTGTGTTGTTGGTCCTGGGTTGGAACGAGTTCGTTATGGGTAAGCTTTCCTCCTCCGCCTTTTCTCTTTCTTTTACTCTTCTTGACCCGAGCACTAACCAACCGCAAACAGTCCTCCGTAACCCGATCCTCTTTCTCCTCCTCCTGCTTATCAGCGGCGGCACCTACGTCGCCTACAGCCTCAACCTCCTTGGGCCAATGATGCAGATGGCCAATGCCGCTTCCACACAAGGCATGGAGATCGGCAAGGCCAAGTTGAGGGACTTTTTGGAGAACCACGAGGGAGCCAGGGGGGCTCTGGGGATGCCTCCAAAGAACGCTCAGAGAGTTGAGAGTGGAATCAGCATGGATACGCTGGATAGCAACGGCAAGAGGAAGGAGACAGGGCTGCGGGCTGAGGATGACATCTAGATGATATCGGAGAGGTAAACCCTGTCCGGAAGGAAACAAGTGGGGAAAAAAGGAGTTGAGTGTACCGAGTTACAGCCAGCAAGCGGATGATCACCTGTTGTAGGAGTGTTAGTGCCTGGGTGGGTTGGTATGGTATAGAAAGCTATAAAGTCACTTCATGTTGTTGTTTACCTAGATATAGGAGTTGCTATCCCTTTTGGTTTATCATTTGGGTTCATCTAACGTCTACTCTACACGTCCCTCACATCTCCAGTTTCGAGACTGAGCTTCTGGGTTTTTCCGCTTGTGTCTGAACGTGCCAGTTGGTGCCCTCAGCCTCAGGAGAACCTGACCGTCGAACGTAATGGACATCATGGCAGACGAGTTTGTAGCACGCATGTGAATGACAATGTTCGCTCCCATCTTTGAATTTACTAAGCCTGCTTCTGATATCTATAGTTTCCAGCCTGCCTCAGCTTATCCACTTGCGCAGCAATCCGGTAATGCTGCCGACGGCAACAGCAATCTATAATAGGACATGAACGGTAGAAAACATAAGATTCGAGCCAATGTAATACAAGAACAAAAACAGGAGAAAAGCGCCCCCTCCAATACCCCATTTTAAACTCCAATCCCAATCAGCAGAAGCAGAGCAGAGAGGTAAGTAACCTGACAGCGCGGCTTGTGAACACTGACGACAGGGAAATGAATAGCAGGGAGTAGGAAAGGTACTCAAGCAAGCATCTTTGTGTGTTTATGTCACTTCTGTGACACTGAGATTTCCCAATGACTGCACAACCTGAAAAACCGGGAACTCGGACAAGAAGACGAAATAACAAGCGAAGAATTGGACCCAAGAAATGCCGGACACTCAAAGACCAAGATGACCGACCGGTAGAGCGAACGACAGGCTAAGGTAGGTAACCAGCAACTATCATGACAAGGAAAGAAAGCCAACAATTGCTTGATTGAACTACGCCCAAAACAGCGAAACAAGGGAGGTTCAAGCATCCGAACAACTCACTCCCCCTGTATACTTCGACTCCATTCAAACATGCCATCACCTAAGCAGAAGCAGAAGCGGCAGCAGATGTGTCCAACATGGAGTTTTCTGCCCCACTGACACCTTCCTCGCCCTCCGAGGATGGCCTAACCTGCACCTCGCACCCTTGCGAGAAGAAGACGCGAGCAGGCTGGTCGTAGTCGTTTTCAATCGAGTAGTAGTTGCCTGTTTTCGTGCGTCAGTGTCAGTGTCAGTTCCGTCAACAACATATCAGAGTACCAATAGCGTGGGAAGGTGATGGCCAAAAAAGAAAAAGAAAAAGAAGAAAAAAACATACCCCTCGGCACAAACCACATCCCCCCCTTCCCAATCCTAAACACCGTCTCATTCACTGTCACCAACACTCTCCCCGTATACACAAAAAAGGTCATAAACATTTTACGTGAGTTCTTGGGCCTCTTGACCGCTCCGGGGGGCAGATCCACCACGCCCGCGCCAAAGAAGCCTTCGTTGACCGTCTTGGCATACCTAAACGCCGCGTCCTTGACTTTCTGCGTGCGAATGGCTCGGCCCGAAATAGCGAGCTGCTTCTCCTGCACTTCGACCTCGTCGTCCAACGCGGGCGGGTGGAACTCGTGTTGCGGGTACCAGGTGACGACATCGCCTCCGAGAATGCCGGGGTTGAGTTCCCAGGGTTCTGGAGGGGAAGGGTCTTCGTCTCTTTGGGCCCGGCGGGAGGTGCCACCAGCGGCAGCATTGTTGCCACCGCGCTTGGTACCCCGGCCACGGCTGCGAGAGAAATCCACGACTTCTTCTTCCACGCGCACGACTTCTTTGATGGTGGGCAGAACGAATTTCCTCTTGCGCGCCACCTCCCCGGCACTAGATCCCTTGGAGGCCTTGGGAGCGTGGTCGGCGACGAATTCGTCTTCCTCGTATTCGTAGTCGACGTGCTCGTTGCGCCAGTAAGCGAGGGGCTTGAAGGAGTGGCGACCGGAACGGGTGCGGATGATGGCGTTGCTGTCGCCGGGGACTTCGCGCCTGTTGATGACGAGACCGCGAGATTTGGGGAGGGGAGGGCCGCGGGGAATGGCAATGGAGGTATCGGCATCGGCGGCGGGTGCGGGAGAGGGTTGGCGCTTGCGGCCACCTTTCGGTTTCGTGGACTTGGTGGCCTTGGTGACCTTCTCGTTGACGGGTTCGGCGGCGGGGGTTGGGGCTCTACCCTTTCCTTTGGCGGCCCTGGATCGCGAGGGACCGGCTTGAACGGGTTCTGGTTCTGGTTCCTTGACTTCTTCTGGCGCAGGGGTGAGTGATTTCCTCGGCCTTCCTCTGCCTTTGGCGGGTGCAGGCGCGGTCTCGGTACGTTGGCGCTTGGGTTGGCGACTGGAGGAGGACTCTTCAGCATCGGTAGCAGGTTCTTCCACGGTGCGCCGTTTCCTGCCTGGTTTGGCTGCGGGGGCCGGTTCTTCCACGGCTGCGGCCTTGCCCTTGGCTCCCCTTCCTCGCTTTCCAGCAACCTGGGGCGTGACTTCTTCTGGTTCTCCCTCTGCGTCTTTCTCTTCTTCCCGCTCCTCCTCTTCTACTACGGGCGCAGCAGGTTTCCGTCCACGCTTTACCGCTGCGGGTGCTGGTGAGGGTTCCTTGGCCTTGGGTTTCCTTCCAGGCTTCTTCTTGGCGGCGGGCACAGGCACAGCTTCGGGAGCTTCCTCTGGTTCCTCCTCTTCCTGGTCTGCCCGCTGCTCCTCCTCAACTTCCCCGTTATCCTCCAACATGGCCATAGACTCCTCAATGAACGCATCAGTCTCATCCGGCACCGCAGTGTTTTCTTGCTCCTCTTCCTCCGCTTCATCGTGATAGCCATTTAGCCCGTTGACGCCGTTCGTCGTAGTCGGTTGAGACAGGGAGCGTCCACCAGCCTTCAGAGCCTCAAAGTTCAGTCTCCGCCTGGCAGTGTTGATATCTTCTGCAGGCTGGGAAGAGGAACCGCGATCGTAGTTTTCTTTGTTGGCGCCAAGGGATCCGCGAGTGGGCGATGAGCTGCGCGCCATTAGACGGTTCCGCGCGGGCGAGTTGACGACAACCTTGACCGGGGATCGGTTGGTGCGGCTGACGGGGAGGGGAAGTCGGCTGGCGTTGCCGTTAAGGAGAGCTGCTGGGGCGATGCCGGAGGCTATTTCACGGAATAGAGTCAGCAATCACGCGGCGTGTTGGATGTCCGTGTGACTATGTTGGGAAAACGTACTTGTGGTGATGTCCATGTCCTCGCTATCTGCCCTACCATCCTCCGAGGCGCCGCCGTCTTCGTCGTCTTCGCCTTCGTCTTCATCGCGGTCCTCGGTCGGCTTGTGGGGAGAGGAAAAGAGGTCCTCAAGGGGTTGCATGCCATGTTCGTCGCGGATGCCCGAGTCTTTTAGGGTGACACCGGTTTTGCTGGAGAGTCTGTTAGCATACCCAGGTATCCTCGGAGAGATGAAGAGAGAGACCCGTGAGCGCATACCGGCCAGCAACTCCCAACTCGTACACATGCTCTGGCTCGGGGAACAGACTGCGCCGCGCTCCTGACGGCCGTGGCGCCATCTTGTTGATTTGTTGTCTGTCGTCGGGATAATGCTGACTTTCGTCCGCCCTTCAGTCGCTTGTCGCGTGTTGTTGCACGTGGGTGCGTGTGTACTAAGTGTGAAGAGAGCAATTGAAGTGTTTGCGCGGGCGGCCGAAGGAGCAGGCAACTAACAGCAGATTGCACAACTGAATGGAGATGTAACCAAGCAGCAGGCAAATAATCGATGGCGGGATGCTGCTGAAGGTTTCTCAATGGAAAGATTACTTAGGTGTTGATGCTGGGCGTGTCGTGCTTCTGCAGTGCCCGTTGCCCACTGGAAAGAGACCGTGACGGGGAGACCAGACCACCTCCAGGGTGTGGAGACCTTGGGCTCGACGGGAGTGGGGCATCAGCTCTGAGACATGGAGCTTGTCATTGGTCGGCGCGCTACCAGACGCGTTCCCCAACGTCAACTTTGTTTTCTGTGACAACCATTAATTCATACAAGCATCCAATTCTTGCCCACGCAGCGCCTCGAGTCTTCGCACAACCGTATCCGCCCTCCATTTCACAATAAAAACCACTATTAGTCACAACAACAGCCCGTACCGACCCCAACGACCAGCCACCATGGCCGACATCCAAGACGAAGCAGGACCCTTCCTGCCCCCAACCATCTCCCCTCCCGCCCTCCTTTCCGGCGTTTCTCAAACCTACTTCTCGCCAATTCCTCCTCAACTCCTCGCCGACAACACCCCATGCTGCCTAGGCGTTGACGAAGCCGGCCGTGGTCCTGTCCTTGGCCCCATGGTCTACTCGGCCTTCTACCTCCCTCTCACGCTCTCCGACCCGCTCCTAAAACAGAAGCATAGCTTTGACGACTCCAAAGTCCTGACTCCTGCCGTTCGCCTATCCCTAATGAAGGAACTCTGCACCAAAGATACCGAGCTACACGACAACTGCGGGTATGCAACGTCGTCGTTGAGTCCGTTGTCAATCTCGAGCGGTATGCTCAAAGCCAGCAAAGCCCAGATCTACAACCTCAACCAACAAGCCATGGACGCCACCATTGCTCTGATAAAGGGTATCTACGAACGGGGCGTCAATGTTACGGATATCTTTATCGACACGATTGGACAGCCGGCGGCATATCAAAAGAAGTTGGAACGGGTGTTCCCGACAGCCAAGATTACGGTCGCGAAGAAGGCTGATTCGCTGTACCCCGTGGTGTCGGCGGCGTCAGTAGTGGCCAAGGTTACAAGAGATATTGCGCTCGAGGTCTTGTGGGCGGATCGGAGTAAGCAGATGCGGAAGAGGAAAAGGGACGACGAGGCTGGGCTTGAGAAGCGGGCAAAGCTGGAGAGAGGGGATACAACAGGCACAAATGGCACAGATGCTATGGATGTTGACGAGCCATCACAAACTCAAAACGGTTCGCCAAAAGCAGCAGAAGAGGAGGACGAGGAAGAGGAGGTGGAGACAAACGAAGCGATGGCATGGGGCTCTGGCTACCCCTCCGACAGCAAATGCGTCTCTTGGCTCAAGCAGAACATGCATCCGGTTTTCGGCTGGGGTCCTGAATGCCGATTCTCTTGGGGAACAGCAAAAGACATGTTGGAAACCAAGGGAGGGGTGAAGGTGGATTGGCCGGAGGAAGAGGAGGAGGAGACACAAAAGTTAACCGACTTCTTCATGGCCAAGAAAGACCAAGAAGAGGTGGATGTGGATGAGTTAGGGACATGGTTCGGTGCGCCTGCTGGGGTAGAATGTTTCTAGGTGTAGTAGTTCCCTTCCAGATCTTCTGTCAGTCAATGCCTCCCCCTTTATGTCGTGTCAACGATTGCGTGTTAACCGACATCCTCCCAGGTTTCTCAAAACAACCAAGTGACTGGAACTTCTAATACTAAGTTCGACCCAGGCAAATGGTCGTCAAAATAAACCAAACACATTACGCTTAATACAATACACCCCGGGCATACTCTTATCACGCATCCAAGCATCTTCAGTCTACCCTTGAATCTGAATTCTAGGCAGTTCCTAAATGGAAGAATCTCTAAACGACTCGGGCTGATGCGTTCGGTTGATTTTTACGACCGCTCGCCAGCGTAGCAGCTCGGCAATCATCACTCATCGCCTATCACTCCTTCCTCGGCACTCGTTACTCGTCACTGATGGTCTCCAATCTCTCCCGCGCCCAACTGCCGACTAACTCCGATGCACAAATACCTCTACATATTTGTTCAGCAGACTTCGGACATCCGGATAGATCAAGCGCCACAATCGTGAGCAACACAGGCCGTAATGACCAAGAAGCTACCTCTAGCCCGCGAAATGCGAGGCAGCAGTGGATCACGACAGAGCATGCAGCCACGGCCTGACCGAGCAAACCCATCCTATCGTCAATGGATGTGATTATGAATCACAACCGCCTCTCCCTTGAATCATGCAGCTACCGCTTTCTAAACGAGTCCCAAAGTCTTCCGTCAACCAACGCCCAGTACCGTATTTAAAGGACTCTTGTTCCCACCCAAATGACCATTGACCTTCCTCATTTGCAAACCCTGCTGAAACTCAACAACACGACCCCAACCACAACACCAAACCCGAAAATCCAAAATGTCTTGGCGACCACCACCCATGTCCTCCACTGCGCGCCTCATTGTTCCCTTGCGCACCCCTATCCACACCTCCGATGACGCCTGTAACAACGCCGTCGTCCAGTTGCCGGCCTTTTGCCAGCACACCGGTCTTCAGGTCTATGCCTACGCAACCAACTCTGACGCCCCCAGCCCTTTGGCGACTGCTGTGAACGTCCAGTTGAGCTCGATTCCGGTGGAAGATGAGGGTTGGAGCCGGTATGTGGTCTTGAATGGGTTGACGCTTCCTCGGATTGGGAGGTGGAGGGTGTTTCTTTATGGGGTGGTCCGTAGTGAGGAGGTCTGGAGGATTCCGGCGGGCGATGTGCAGGTGGAAATTGCGTTCGTGGATGTGGGTGGAGGTCCGTATCTGTGTAAGTGCTTTCTATTGTCCACAGGGCTTGCCTGGGTTCCATGATGGACGCATGCTGATGTAAGTGCCTGCTAGCGTATTCGGAGACGCAGACGTTAAGATATATCGGGATGTGGTGGGTGTCCTAAGGGAGCCCACCCATCGAAATGTTCCTTGTTACTCTACATATGGATGGGTCTGACGGGTTACATCCGTGATCGTGATCATGCAGTGGTAGTGCATCAGAACTGCCTCTCTCCCTCACGGCACGGATAGAGACACGAAGTTTGGAACCGTAGTTACTGCCTTTTGACACTGCCGCGTCTACCACGGACAATATTATTCATATGTGTGTGTCCCTCCTTCTACTCAGACTTCCATCAATATCAGTCAGCACAATTCTGGTAACTAATTGGGCTTCCACAAACACCAAGTCTGACGATGACGACTAGCTGGTAGTAGAGTCTTAATCAAAGGGACAGGAAAAGAAAGAAAGAAAAAAAAAAAAAAAAAAAAAAGAAAAAAAAAAAAGAGAAGCCAACAGATAGCACAGCCGGTTGCTTGGTTCAACTGGCCCAGTAGCCCGCCAGTGTACAAATCCCGCGGTGTACGACATGGACGGCACGCTGTCGGCCTTTGTCTTTGTTGAAAAGAACCTCATGATCTGCCCCGGCCGCGAATCGAACTCGAAGGCGGACGGGGTGGGAGATGCAGAGCTGGGACGGCACTACTGTTTGTGCTATGCGACCAGAATCGGACTGGTCGATGTGGCTGGGGGTGATGGAAGGAGGTACGGCATGAGGGGTTATGAAGCGGAAGTGGTTACTAGGCAATTGATGCCTAGGTTGGCAGGCCTTGGGGGATGGGATGAGATCGGATACAGGTGGTAAGGAAGTGGAAGTGGAAGTGGAAGGAGCGGCTGCCTGGTGGAAGCCCGCCACATCGTCCCTGGTTCCCTTTCCACCGATGTGCTCCTGGCAATGCCCAACCACTGCATGTTTATGCGGTGTTCAACCAATTCCAGCTCCTGTCGGTCCGCACCCAGCATCGATGTTTTCTCCGATGTTTTCTTCCCAAACAACTTCACTTCGTTAAAGCAGCAATCCACAGCCTCTCAACTATCTCGACCAGCAGCAACACCATCTTCAGTTCAGCATCATTGACAACAATAACATCAGGTCCACTGCCAATCACAACTACAACTTCTCTGAAACAATCCAAACCTCCAACATGTCCTCCCCGCAGCTACATGTACCAGAGGAATCTCCCACCTCAACACCACAAACCGCCTCCTCCCTCATGTCCATCGACATGGATCTCGCTTCTAGTTCTACCAATGGCACAGGGACAGGCACCCCTTCCGACAACGTTCCCTCGACCAATCTCGATTACTTCCCGAACAACAATCACATGGCGCCCCCCGCCATCTCCAACGGGTTTCATTCGATGTCAGCCAGTGTCGGTGATATAAACCCCTCGTCCAATCCTCTCACCGGGGCTCCCTTTATAGATCTGTCCCCCCTCCCAGTCCCCCCTTCTCCCACCCTCCTCATTCCCCTACGCTCCCCCATCCACAACAACTTCGTTGATGACAGCTGCAACCCGGCCGTGATTCGGCTCCCCGCCTAGGAAGCGCAGCTGGGAGGGCTTTCCATTCGCGCACGGGCAACCAGGTTCATAAATACAGGTGCCATCCCAGCTGAGAACTCGAACCAAAACAGGGGCCGAGTAGATTTCATCGAGTTTACCAACTTCTCAAATGATGCAGTCGCCAATCAACGGCAAGGCTCAGGCACACTACCAGACGCTGCCCTAGTCCGGTACCCAACGCTGTTTCCAGACATGGCCAACATCAATCCAGTCAACCCAGTCAACCCAGCCCCAGCCACTGTTCCAAACGCAACCTCCGCAACCGCCATTGCCAATACCAACGGCATCACAAACGGCATCACCAACGGCATCACAAATGGCATCACAAATGGCATCACAAATGGCATCACAAACGCAAATGCCAACACCAGCATGACCCTCCCCGCCCCTCCAATCCAAGTGACCCTCCACGTCTACCTCACCTCTATCCCTGTCCAAGACACCCTAGGCCAGCGATCCCTCGTCCTGTCCGGCCTTCGCTTCCAAGACGCCGGCGACTGGCGTGTGTGTATTTACGCTGCTCGGAACGAACGCGTGGTTTGGAGTATCGATGCCGGTGTGGTGAAGGTGGTGAACCCGGCGACTTGGGATGGGGTGGTTGCTGGGTTGGGAAGGAGACCGGATTTGTGTAAGTGTACTCACCCTACTCGGTATCCGCTGTGACTGCTTTGGCCTTGACTTGGTTACTGGTTGCAGAGGTTGGTGTTTGGTTGAATGTGTTTGCTGACATTTCCTTGGGATTCTGTAGCGAACGATGAGAAGATGTTGTTGAGAAGAGTTGGAAGGTGGTGGGAATGATAGAGGGGAGTGATTGGGTATGGGAGTGGGTCAATTAGGGATGGACGTGATGCGGAATACGGCTTGTGAAGGAGGTGAGAGTTGGGAAACAGAAGGTTGTAATGGTTGGATATGCTTTGTCGGGAAAAGCCATTCCACGGCAAAATTATTATTGGCTAGAGGTACAAAATAATGTGAAAGCAGGGTCCTCGTAGTACACACCAAAGCCCCGACATTCTCACCATCGGTCTCCTTACTCCTTGCAGAGACATATTACTCGCTCATCAAGGCTTGTTCTCGTTCCAAACATGGTAATCCAGTTAATGATAATGTGTTTGCAATCGTTGCTCAGCAGCCATTTCAAAGTGTCCTAGCTTCATTTTCCAGCGGCCTTCGAAGGAAACAGCAGTGACGCCCGCGATTAGACCATCAATCCGTGCCATCCCTCATCCCAATCTCCTTCTTGATGCTTCGACACCCCATCATCTCAAACCCGCGCCCAAACAGTATCATGAGCGTACAAAGTAGTAGAAGTAGCACCGCCTCCCTTCTTCATGCTTGATTTGTTGAACTATGCGGAAGGGATTGATTATGGTAAACGATATTGTGGTAGTAAAAGTCTCGATTCATTGAAGAGAAAGAAAAGAGGTGGAGGAAGGAGGATGACATCCGACTTATATACAGGGCAGCCATGTGTGGGTCGTAATCCACTAGTGCCAAGAGAATGCCAAGAACTGGTGATGGCCTCAACATTGTTCACTTTTCTTCCGACTTCCATGAGTTGCTCTTGAGCGGTTGCTAGGCACCGAGGTTTAGCCCAAACTGGACATCTCTGCTCGCTCACTCACTTAGCTCCCTTGGGAATAGTACATTGATTAAGAGTTGAGGGCCGTTGGAGAAATGCGGTGGGTATATGACACGGGGTTCCTCATTCGGGGGATCTATCTTAATTCGAGATCGATCAATGAACCAGACTACGGTCAATGAAACAACGTGCCACACGACAGAAGGTGAAGGGAAGCATGGAGCTGGAAAGACACGATTGTTTGGATATGGATAGAAGGCAGGTTGGGTGAAGAAACAGATTTTACATGTAACCCAGGCAGCATTACATTTACTAACTGGAAGAATGAGGGAATGTTGCTAAGATACGCAAGCAGGGCTTATAGACAACCGAGGCAATAGAATTCGCTGCTCAAGGCCTACAGGCACTATAACAATGTTCAAACAGTACCGCAAAGACTCAGGGCACAGGGTTTTAGGTTCCCTGGATATTAGGCATGATATGTAAGTATACTGCCCGAATGTGTGCATTTTATGTTCGCAAATAATAGTAGGGGAGATATATTGCTACCCAGGAGCACTTTAAAATTCGTCTTTCCAATTTCATACCATTCCCTATCTATCTTTTCATAAACGCTAGAGGGTGGAGATATTATAGTTCACCGTCTTGCATACAATTTATAGTAGGCATAAATATTGCAATATACTTCCAGATTATGCCTGATATCCAGGGAACCTAAAACCCTGTGCCCCGAGTCTTTGCGGTACGTCCGGAGACCACCAGTTGAGGTGCCGATGCATGTTGACACTCTGCGACTGCACTTTGTCCGTCGCTCCATGCCTCATGCCGTAGTAGATATACTGACGTAAGTGGTGCATATGTGTTTTCAATCGGTTATTAGGCATTTCAATATGTCATTGCGGCATCGGGGATGGGCTGGAATGTCTTGTATTCAGTATACCAAGCTGGTATAAACTAGAAATGGAACATTGTCGGGATGTCCTTCCATCTTATCTCCGAGTCGCTATTCAACTTCAATGGCGGGTGCAGATTTAGAACCCCGAGCTTGTATATTATTCTCTTGTTGACGGTCTCTTCTGCGATGGAGTCTATTGAACTGCCCAAACCGGAATCTTTTATTGTCCCTCCTTTTCTTGTCTTCGAGGCAGCTGCCGCAGCCTTGTCGCCGTCGTCGCCAGCGGTGGTGGTGGCGTTGCCGACGGACTCAATGAATGTTAGACTCTGCATATACTTTATTTGGTAACACATTGTTTATTGTTACAACAAATGTAAGGTACTTACCGCTAGCCGGGCCAAGAGTTCTTGCTTTGTCTCGGCCTTCTCATGCTCCTTGACGAGTTCCTAATCCATATTGTTAGCAAGTATTTCTGAACATCACGGCTAGCATACAAACTTACAGCATGTGCACGGCGCTGCTCCTGGAGCTTTCGTTTCAGCGCCAGCATCTCTGCCGCCGTGTCCTATGCAAATGTATTGATTAGCAACCAACGTGTGCATAATCTACCAATACATGAGATTTACTCACGTTCATGCGGCGGTCGGAGGCGTCGAGCTTTTTCTCCCAGGCCTTAATTGTGTTAGCCAAACGGGTATGAATGCACTCGCCGGGTCAGTGTCCTTGTATGATACCGAACATACCTCCTTGGTGTCGTCCTAGAGGCGCCATGTGACCTAGATTAGCTAGTCGTCATATCAACGAGTCAAGATATGAGTAACTGTTTACCAGCAGTTTCTGCCAGGTTGAAGTTAGTTAGAGGTACATACTGCTAGTGGGTGAGGGCTCTTCCTTCAGTGCTGAACAGAAGGCGTGTAGGTACTTTACGTACCTGGAGGGCAGTCTTGTGCCTTCGGCGCTTGGTGCGCCCAACTT
Source organism: Neurospora tetrasperma FGSC 2508 (assembly GCF_000213175.1). Taxonomy (NCBI): domain Eukaryota; kingdom Fungi; phylum Ascomycota; class Sordariomycetes; order Sordariales; family Sordariaceae; genus Neurospora; species Neurospora tetrasperma. Next base: position 4,161,381 of record NW_009799102.1, on the reverse strand, counting down.
TGTTGTCCTTCATGTCCTTCCAATGGTTTGTGTCAGTAATATACAACAGTTGAAGAGAAAGTATCGATTTTGTTAGAATCGCTTACGAGGCTGGGAAACTCGGCGACGGCGAGGTGCCATTTCGTCTGATTCACGTGTGTTGGTCGGTTGGGAGGTCCGACTCCTTTTTATGTCACCCGAGGAGCTGACCGTCATCTGTCAACTGATGCAAAAATCACCAATCGGCACTTGAACGTTCAGACGAGAGCCAGGTTCACTTACCTTCAAGATTGACATAGCGTTCTTTTGTCCTTTCATGGCGTGAAGAGACATTGCGTCTCTGCACTGGCTCTGACCACGTTAAAGGTCAGGTTCCCAGGCGGCACCACGTGGAGGTTGCAGAGGCCGACTTCGCCGCCCCCAAGTTCCGCCCCTAGAGACGGAAAATGGACCCATTGGTTGACGTGCAGGGGGATTTACCACTTTCAACTGACGTTGAAAGCCGCCAACTCCTCGCAAGTTTCGAGAAACAAGCGGTTGCTGACCTTCCCGAACCTGCCACATAGTAACCCCCCAGAGGTACCGTACTGAGCTAGGCCGTTCGGATACATGGACGAAAACGTGACAGACTCAGTCAGCTTTGCCAACCTTCCCGAGTTCGCCACATTTAGTAACCCCCCAGAGGTACCGTACTGAGCTAGGCCGTTCGGATACATGGACGGAAACGTGACAGACTCAGTCAGCTTTGCCAACCTTCCCAAGTTCGCCACATTTAGTAACCCCCCAGAGGTACCGTACTGAGCTAGGCCGTTCGGATACATGGACGGAAATGTGACAAACTCAGTCAGCAGTTGAAAGCCATCAACACATCGCGAGTTTCGAGAAACAAGCGATTGCCGACCTTCCCGAGTTCGTTACATTTAGTAACCCCCCAGAGGTATCGTACTAAGCTAGGCCGTTCGGATATATGGACGGAAATGTGACAAACTCAGTCAGCAGTTGAAAGCCATCGACACATTGCGAGTTTCGAGAAACAAGCGATTGTCAAGTAAGCCTGAATTGTCAAAAAGCGAAAGTTAGTTGACGTCATGAAATAGGGATGCGAATGTACCTTGGACCGGTAAAACCAGACATCTCGAGGCAGCCTAGCTGTGAAGCAAGGCGCGAGCTGAGGAATGCAGGACTTGCCAAGCTCAAGGAAAGCGACACCGACAACGGCGCAAAGCGTCTCGTCGATGACATGCAGCGCAGTGACGGGCGTGACCTCGATTCGACAGGTTGTTTGGCAGACGGTCTTGAAGCTCAAAAGAGCAATTCGGCACCCACGGCGGACTCGAGGAGATTCGATGCCTGTGAAAGTGCGTCAAGAAGCTCTGTAGAGACAATAGTGTCTCTCTGTGCCTTTGAGAGACGGGATGCTTCAACCAGGCGTCAGTGCGAAGAGAGGAACTCACAGCCATGAAGCGCCAGCAAACTCGAGTCGATGTGTTGACAGAGAGAGGGACTGAAGCGGGCTCGACAACGAATTCGGAATTTCGAAGCTCGAATGCGGCCGGGCAAGACTCGGACACGGATCGGAGGAAGCGAGCGAAGTGGGGGCGAGAAAAGACAACGTTGGACTTGGTTTGGGTGTCAGACCAATGGAGACGAGAGGAAAGAATTGCAAGACGTGTTGAAGATGTCAGGATCCAGAGTCGGATGCATGGCAGACGTCTCAGTGGAAAGCAGAGAAAAGGGTGAGGTTTGTTTGAAGTTGCAATGAAAAGTTGATGTCTGACTGAGAACAAGCGAAGAACACAGCCAAAAGTAGGACGGGGGAATGGGGGGATTAAGTAGCTGGAAGGATTGGACTGTGCACAAGTGCAAATCGACAAGTTTTTGAGTGGAGAGGGCAGACAGAACTCAAAAGAAACAACGTTTGGTGTTCGTCGTCAGTGACGAGGGGGGACGAGGAGGTCAGAATGAGAAGGAGTTCCCACTTGGTTGCAACTGAAAGATGGAGGTCGGAGGGAAGGACAGTTGCTTGACTCGTAGGAACCTTGATGCATGGAGTTCGGGCAGTTAAGGAAAGATCAAGGGCAAGAGGAGCCAAGTACCTACTAGAGTAGTAGAGGTTGACATGTCCGATTGTCCGACGTCCCGCGGCTCGTGTCGGCAACCGAAGCGCATCAGCAAGTACGAAGGCAAGTGCGAAGGCAAGAACGAAGTGGCCTCAAGGACCGCCGCGAGAACCGCATATGTACCTAGAGGTACCTCTATGTAAGCGGGCAGCTGAGGATGCGGTCATCATTTACAGGTTCAGTTGCTTGATTTCCGTCCAGGCGGGTGCATGGTGTAATACAATTATTCAAAATGGGGAGGCGGCACGGAATCATTTCTTTCCAGATACTGCAATGGACTGCAGTCCATCCTGCACCGGGCAATCATGTCCGGTTTTTATCGAACGCTGCAGATTTCGCAGTCCGCAGTTCCTTGCCAGTCATCTTTCCCTTGCCACTTGACTCATTCGGCGGGTATTCATTGAATTTAGTTTGTCTAGACACTGTCTCCCATCCGGCCCCCCTCCGCCATATAAAGTGGAGGCACAACCTGAAAGGTGAGAACAAAAAGCTTTCCACTGGCCATTTCCTAAACTGGTGTCCCCAGCTCTCTCTTTTCTTGCTAACCCGAGCCTTCTCGAACCCTCGCCGGTACCATCCCCAATCGGTACGAACCGCGACAAACATGACCACCTTGACCGAGTTCCACCTCTTTCCCTTCCTCTCATGGGAGATGAGAAACAGAATCTGGGAACTCGCCGTTCGCCCACTCGACCGACCCAGCGCCCACGTCTTCGATGTCGACTGCGTCACGCTCGACGAGGAGCGACAAGGAGAAGATGTCTCCTCCAGTCAGTGGTGGGACAAACGCTATCAGTTCGACACGAAGCAACAAGAGAAGGACAAGCAAGAGCGCCGTCTGGCCCTGAAAGAGGGCGATATGTGGGTCTCGCCAATAAGCCAAGACTGTTTCTCCATTAACTGGGTCTCCATTGATAGAGGCTACGCGTCTAGAGCGTATCAGTATCATCTTCTATCTGCCCGTGTTCCTGCAGCTACGCTACCCGCCCCCGGGGTCGCTGGTAGTAACCCGTCGGTATACATGGTTGATGGAGGACTTTGGACCGCTTGCAAGTAATCTCGTGAAGTAATGAAGAAAGCTTTCAATAGTGACAAGTGGGACAAGTTGAGGATGAACCATAAGCAGTTCGAATGGCGATCTGTTCGGGGAAGCAGCTCCACTTTTGGGGAGGGGTTACCATACGCGGGTTTGAGTAGGGAAGGAATTTCCAAGATGGCGTCGACCTTCTACACGTCTAGCTCGTTGCCGTCATCATCAACATCATCTAGCGGCAGCACCACTATCACCGGTACCACTACAAACCCAAAGGAAGACAACAGCAACATTGCATCTCCTACTACCATCCTTGGCAAGCGCTACTTCACCGTCCTCCCCCATCAAGATCTTTTCATCTTCAGACTGTCTACCGGGGTCATGACGTCTTCTCGGGACATGCTAGTCTGGGATACTCTTGCCGAAAAACTCCCCCTGTGCGCGCAAGACAATGGATTCCTCGGCTTCACTAACTTTGCAATCGAATTTAACCCAGCCTGGGGACAGTCTGATGCCTACCAAAGCCTCGATAAATGTCCGCAGGTTACAAACATGACAAAGGCCACAGAAGCCCTCGGAGCGTTACACGAACGCAATTATTACGGCAAGACCGGAATTTATAGACACGACTGCGTTCTGTGGTTTATCGATTACCGGCTGGTTCCCAAGCCCAAAGCAGGCACTGCCAGTACCATCATCACAACCCCTATCATCTCTGACACCTGGGGCACTGCGTCCTGCTCTTCCCAAATGGTCTTTCACGATGGAAACGGTGGCCGCTACGTGCCCGTAGAGGAATGGACGATGGATTTCTGGGACTTTATTGAGCAGACATACGCTTCTGCGGAGGAGTACTTTTACCCAGAGGGCTCGCTGAAGCCCATCAAGTATGAAGATGGTGGAGAGTACACGGACTCATGCCGTGATTTTATTTGCAAGGCACTCTACCCATATTGGTTTGACACGCACGAAGAGTACATGGACCGGGGTAGTGGGACGCCGCCAGAACAAGAAATGCCGTGGGCGGCGCAATGGGGAATTTTGGCTTATCTACCGCCTGGGACTGAGGAAGGTACAGGCATACATACATCATGAGGTATGCTTGAGAGAGTAGTCTACTGTATGGATTCATTGCGAAATACAGAATCCGAAGTCGGGTTGCCGAGAGTGACTAGAAAAGCAAACTTCCCAGATCATCATCATCGAGGCAACCTCCGACTTGGTTACCTTGATCTCGCGAGCCTATAGGAAACATCAGATTAGTACGGAGTGATCCAACAGTGTTTTGATTAATCTAAAAAAAATTTTAAAAAAAAAAAAAAAAAAAAAAAAAAAAAAAAAAAAAAAAAAAAAAAAAAAAAAAACTCCTTTTTTTTTCAGTTAACTCAAACGTTTGGGACGCTTGGGTCAACGTTTCTACACATTTCCATACTTACTTCTACCATCACACCAGTACAAGCATTTCTTTCCACGATGAAAGACAAGTCTCATTTTGAGCACGCCAATACCTGTTACCTGTGCTGATATTCCACGCCTAAAATTGAAGCTCATTGACGCATTCTAACTATGTACCTATCCGAGCTGGCAGTCTAATAGTAATGCATCGTCGTGAGGTTTCATGGGACGGGCCACATGCAAGATGGCCTGAATCTCGTACAGAGTCCCAGAACTACCAAGCTAATATTGAGCCTGAACCCCACCAACACAGTAACACGGGGAGGGATTGGGACATGAATAGCTGGCGATGACTTGGATCTAGAGGGACTGAAATCGCACTGCCCTGGAAGTTTACCTCGGAGGGGTTTCTTCAGTTCATACCTATGAAGTCGGGATTGACTCGAATTTCGGATAATGGCATCTCTTCCTCTTGGGCTGCGCTTGACTCAGCATGGCATTTGGCGCCCCGACCGCAATTAAAGTTCGGATATCTTGTTCGCAACATCACTAACTCCTTCCTGGCCAAGCCAACTGGGAAGCCGGAAACAGTATTGATAACTTCCTTTCCAACGCTTGACGAGTCGCACGACTGCGCGTCGTTATTTTTTGCCATTGGCTGATGAGGGAGTGAAGTCTACCCACTGGGAGCTAAGAAACTGAGCGTACGATTCTTGTGGCTGGGATGGAAACATTGTCATCAATTGAAACGAAGCGGGCTCTTACTTGCTAAAAACAGGCGAGACTGTGGTAGGAAAGAAAAAAAAAGAGATATGACTTGGCTCGGAATCAAAGCCGTAGCTTCCAGGTAATTTGCGTTGATATGGCTACCTCCATGTTATGGTAGAGTTGTTGATGTGTTTGTTGGTTCTGGTGATGCATGTGCATAGTATTCGGATTGGAGGTAAATGAAGCTTGGCGTTATGTAGAGGTATTCCTCAATTTCGACATTGAAAGATCCGTACGAGGACCGCAGTGGTCGTGTTTAACCTTTTGGGGCTGGTGCTTCTTCATGGGCAGCTCACCTGCACTACCCATTCTGGAGATATCAACTCGAAACGCAAACGTGTTGGTATTTTGGCGTTGGGCATGATTCTTATGGGTCATGGGTCTACCGGCATGTCCACGTTGTCTGCATGCGCTCCCTAGAGGTAGACATCTTGGGAACTCGTTAGTTTGTGTATCGAGCTGTAATTACGGCCTGTAAGTAGTCTCGCTGTGCGCACCACACGTGGGCGCTGGGCGGATCTGGCAACAAGGAAACTCAGACGTGAAATTACAAGCCCAACACCTAATTCAGCCCGAACAAAGCACAACACTAAGTTAAATGGGTTTCGAGATCTCAAGATGCAAGACCCCTTTCTTGAATCCAAAGAGTTCTCTCGGAAAGGAGCCCAATAAATCGAGCGTCTCTCATTTTCGATTACCCTGCGGGTGTATAAATTTACTTTGTGTGCGAATATGGGGAAGTTTGTTTCCCTTTCGACTAGGACTGTCTACATCATCAACCGCAATAAAGCGATTACTTATCACTGCAGCCGCCCAGGCCGCTGGACGTCCCGCGTTATATGGGATCTTATCAAGGCTTTTCATAGTGACCTGAGTAGTTGCCGTCGAAGTCTAAGATACGTGAATCACATCATTGCATCAAGTTTGGACTGTTTCAGGTTATTTTGAACAATCATAAATGAATTGTCTTCATCAAAAGGAAAAGTGATAACCATGGGAATCGTGATTAAATACAAAGCCATGCAAATGTTTCGTTTTTGCCCTCCTCCTTCTCCATTCATAACACTTTTTCCCTCTTTTGTTCTCTTTATGAGACGGACTGAGACTGCAAAAGCAAAGCAGATCTAGGCCTTGTGACTTAAAACCCATACCCGTTTAACTCCGCGTAAGTACCTAAGACCACACCATGTGCGATCGATCGTGCCAATCTACTGCGCGTAGTGTGAAATAAAAATGGGAAATAAGAGATAAAAGGAAAAGGTCGATGAGGATGCATTACTTCAGATCGTGGACGAATGCATTTAGTCGACCTCCTCGACGGTGGGGCCCTCGTTGTCGTTGGAGCCAGGGGCGCCGCCGGGGAAGCCACCGGGGGCAGCACCGGGCATGCCACCGGGAGCACCGCCAGCACCGTAGAACTTCATCATGATGGGGTTGGCAATGGCCTCGAGCTCCTTCTGGCGGTCCTCGTACTCCTCACGAGTAGCCTGCTGGTTCTCGTCGAGCCAGGCGACAATCTTGTCGATCTCGGACTTGAGCTTCTCCTTGTCGGCAGCGTCAAGCTTCTCATCGACCTTGGAGTCGCTGAGGGTGTTGCGGAGAGAGTAGGCGTACGACTCAAGGCCGTTCTTGGCAGCGACACGCTTGGCCTCAGCCTCATCCTCCTCCTTGAACTTCTCGGCCTCAGCAAGCATGCGCTCGATCTCCTCCTTGGACAGGCGGCCCTTGTCGTTGGTGATGGTGATCTGGTTGGTCTTGCCGGTACCCTTCTCGAGGGCGGAGACGTTCATGATACCGTTGGCATCGACATCGAAGGTAACCTCGATCTGGGGAACACCGCGGGGAGCAGGGGGAATGCCGGTAAGCTCGAACTTGCCGAGAAGGTTGTTGTCCTTGGTGCGCTGACGCTCACCCTCGTAGACCTGGATAAGAACACCGGGCTGGTTGTCGGAGAAGGTGGAGAAGACCTCGGACTTCTTGGTAGGAATAGTGGTGTTGCGGGGGATGAGCTTGGTCATCATGCCACCAGCAGTCTCGATACCGAGGGAAAGAGGGGCAACATCGAGAAGGAGAATCTCGGAGGTGGACTTGGAAGAAGTGTCACCGGAGAGAATGGCGGCCTGGACGGCAGCACCGTAGGCAACGGCCTCGTCGGGGTTGATGGACTTATTTGGTTCCTTACCGTTGCTGTGCATTCGTTAGTTTGGGGCACCTTACCGTTGTTAAGAGGAAGAGGAAACTTACAAGTAATCGCTGATAAGCTTCTGGATACGAGGGATACGGGTGGAGCCACCGACGAGGACGATCTCGTGGACCTGGGACTTGTCGATCTTGGCATCGGTCAAGACACGGTCGACAGGCTGGAGGGTGGAGCGGAAAAGGTCCTGGCAAAGCTCCTCGAAGCGAGCACGGGTAATGGAGGTGTAGAAGTCGATACCCTCGAAGAGAGAGTCGATCTCAATGGAGGTCTGGGCGGAAGAAGAGAGGGTACGCTTGGCACGCTCGCAAGCAGTGCGGAGACGGCGGAGGGCACGAGCGTTGGTGGAAAGGTCCTTCTTGTGCTGTGAGGGGGTTAGCATCTGACAATATGCATTGAATAAGACGTTTCATGCCATGAACCAAATGGTTTAGGCATTCAACTCAGTCTTCCAGGCATCACTGACCTTGCGCTTGAACTCCTGAACAAAGTGGTTGACGAGACGGTTGTCGAAATCCTCACCACCCAAGTGAGTGTCACCGGCAGTAGACTTGACCTCAAAGATACCCTCCTCGATGGTGAGGAGAGAGACATCAAAGGTACCACCACCAAGATCGAAGATGAGGACGTTGCGCTCACCCTCAACCTTCTTGTCGAGACCGTAGGCAATGGCGGCAGCGGTGGGCTCGTTGATGATACGGAGGACGTTGAGGCCAGCAATGAGACCGGCATCCTTGGTGGCCTGACGCTGAGAGTCGTTGAAGTAGGCGGGAACGGTGATGACGGCGTTGTTAACGGTGCCGCCGAGGTAGGCCTCAGCGGTCTCCTTCATCTTCTGGAGGATCATGGCGGAGATCTCCTCGGGGGTGAAGACCTTGGTCTCGCCCTTGAACTCGACCTGGATGACGGGCTTGCCACCACGGTCGATGACCTTGAAGGGGAAGTGCTTCATATCGGCCTGGACCTCGGGGTCGGAGAACTTGCGACCAATGAGACGCTTGGCATCGAAGACGGTGTTGGCCGGGTTCATGGCGACCTGGTTCTTGGCGGCATCACCGACGAGACGCTCGGTGTCGGTGAAAGCGACGAACGAGGGGGTAGTGCGGTTACCCTGGTCATTGGCAATGATTTCGCAGCTGGTGAAGATGAGTTAGTAACTTTCAAAGTGAGCCAAGGTGAGCCGTCAGGGTGCTGTAACATACCGGTCCTCACGGAAGACACCGACGCAAGAGTACGTCGTACCAAGATCGATACCGACGGCGGGAGCCATTGTGAATGTGTGAGATGTGCTGAAAAAGGGAAATGGGTATCGTTAGGAGAAAAAGAGAAAAAGAGTCGTTGCGTTGAGTGAGTTTGAGAACGCTTTTCAACAATTCCCAGAATGTGACTGGAAAAGTAGAAAAAAAAAAAGAGAAAAGCTGAGATCGAGTTTGGTTTGCGTGGAGGGAAGTCGCAATTATTTGTTTGCTGAACAGTGGTCTGAGAAAGAAGCCAAGGTGGGCTGTGGAGGGGCAGACGGAGCTCCAGAATTTAACTTGGTGGTCGAGCTTGGTCGTTCTTGCTTCTACGAGCTTCTGTTAGTTTCCTGGCTCCACTACGCCGGGGTACATCAGGGTACTTGTGCGCGCCGGGGCGCATTCTGTCGCATGCTGTCGCATCCAGTCGCATTGCCCAGTCGCAAACCGTACCAACCGGTTCCCGCTCGCCGCCTCCAGATGCTAATCGAACCTTCTTTCACGCGCCAGCAACGTCTTTTTCGGTTTGTTAGCAATCTGACAATCCCTTCACTACAAGGCTTTGGTTGCCGCCTCGCGCGATTCACTGCAAGTAGCTTGGTAATTCGATATGTAAAAGTTGGCTGACCTGGATTTGCGCCTGAAAAAAAAAAAAAAAGGTACGTACCTCGGTTACTATTGGCGCGCAAATGGCCCGTTCACTCTCCGCCAAGCCAAAGATGGAGACAGCCTGTAGAGGTACGTACCTTGAATAGACTCAAACGAAGGGTCACACTTTTTCTGATGTGGGCGCCCAGACAAGGCAAGGCTCGAATTGCCCCAGACTTTGATTGCCATGTTCACGGAAGATGGGACTTGCATGTGTTGTGTGTCTGTCAGCCCATGGCCGCCCCATAGTTCCAGCTAGACGGCTCTCACATGAAGCTGTTCTGCCCTACGGCCTTGTTGAGCCTGGATGTTCGCGGTCAGGGGAAGCCCACTATGGGTGATACGTGCCCGTAGTAGCCTTGGGTGGTGGTAAAGGACTTTGACAGCCATGTTGTCAACTACATCGTCCAAAACTTCAAGCAATGTATTGAAAGTGTGTAATTATTTACAGTATTGATGATGATTTCCTGGCGTGGAAGGCTTCGGTTGCCGTTTGCGACTCTGCAACTACTGTACCCCCTTTCTTTTGTTTACATTGCCCCTTTTTTCGTAATTCCCCCATTCAGTCGCAGCCTCAACAGCTTCAAATTGCGCCAACGGTCAGAGGATGCGATGTTGCGATTTAGGTATATTAACAGCGACCGGCATGTCTGTCTGCATGTTGTAAACTTCCAAATCTTTTCAATTGCTGTTGTGCCTTTTCAGTCGTTACAAGCATTAACAAAGAGGCCCCCCAAGCTCTGTCGCAAACTGGTCGCAAAATGCGGCTGTGTACCTCAGCTTCTTCTCCAGGCTGTGTGCGCGAGGGGTGCAGTGGTTTGTGGTTTGCGCGCGCGCGCTTGGCGATTGCGATCAGTTGCGACAGGTTTCTAGAAGTACCTCGACGTACCTGGCCGCTAAACTTGGGTACTCACCCTTGAACTCACCCTTGCATCATGGGCGAGCTGGCAGTGGAATGTGGGGTTTCTGTTTACAGATGGAAAGTCATGACGGTTTCGATGCCTGATTTCTGACGGAGAGATCGAGATTGGTCAAGACCGAGTGTCTCGAGGCTCATTATTTTTTTTCTTTCTTACCTAGTTACGCTTCATCGTTCAGTCTTTGATTTGTATATTGGTTTGGCGGCGTTTTGGCTGGAACTCTTTGCCTTCCTGTATTTTTCAGCTTTCGTTCTTCGGTTCCTTTCAGCTCCAGAAGATGAAAGAAGCCCGACGTCTCCACCAACCCCATTCCAGCATTGCCCGCCGGCCCCACAGCGGCCCATGAAGTCATGGCCCGGGATTGCGATAAGTGGGATAAGGCACTAGCGTGCCCCGCAAACTGACACTGTGAGGCCGAGGGGCAAAGGAGGACGGGGCGGGGCAGGCAAGAGGTCCCCTCGCTAAAGACTGGCGGGACGGGAGCATCAGAGATGGAGAGCTGACTGCTGAGAATTGGAAGCGAGGGGAGGGATCGATTTCGGTTTCCAGGTCCGTCCGAGTCAGCGCTGGATCTTGATCCCAGTCCTCCCCATCGTCTTTCGCGTCAAAGCTCCCATCATCTCTTTGTTCAAACCCTACCTATCTAGCATCATCGACGAGAGACAGGAGCTCCGACCGCACCGCCCATCATGTTGATCAAGGAGAGCTACGCCGACGTCAAGACCTCTGCCAATGGCAAGGAGTCGACGATGAGTTAGTCAAATCACCTCGTTTTGCCTCGCACGTCGAACCCGATGCACTCCGTTATTCATGGAATTTCGAGTTCCACGCCCCGTCGCCAACACCCATCCCATTCCATAGTCCAGCTTGAATCTGACTGGGCCGAACAATACAATACAGGAATCTTCCTCTTCCACCCAACCATCCCCGGATATCCCAATGCGTGAGCACCACCGTGACATCTAGACATTCAAACGTGCCTCGTCTCATACGTCTTTCCGCTTTGCAGGCGCTTCCCCGGAGTCGCCCTCTTCAGTGAAATCTACCAAGGTCAGACCGATCTTAAGAGCTCCCATGCCCGGCCCCATTCCTTGCGATGCCTACACACCCCACGGACCCCGTGGAGAGATGGAGCTGTTCGAGCTCCAGGCTGGAGAATGGACCACGCGGGAGGTTCTTTGCGGGCAGATGCTCCGGGCGCAAGGAAATCCTTGGTGGCTGGTACCGGTGACCACCGATAAGCTGACGATGACTTTGCGCCCGAACAGTGACCGGTCCCGTTGCCCGTTTTGCCCGCCAAATCGCCGGTCAAGGCTACATCGTCGCCGCCCCGAGTAGCTATCACGACTTTACCGGCCCCGAGCCTCTCGCCTATGATGTTCCCGGCACCGATCAAGGCAATGAGTGGAAGGTAGTCAAGACGCTGGACTCATACGATGAAGACTCGCGCAGGACGGTCGACTACCTCCTGTCCCTGCCGACCTGCACTGGGCGCATTGGCGCGACGGGCATGTGTCTGGGCGGCCATCTTGCGCTAAGAGCTGCTGTATGTCTCACCTTCTTGCTGACCGTCATAAATCAAGCTCCAATAACTAACTTTACACAACACAGCTCGACCCTCGCATAACCGCTGCCATTCCCTACTTCGGCACCGACATCCACTCGCGTACCCTCGGTCCCAACGACGGCCCCAACACCTCACCCTCCGCTCCCGCTCTTCGCCCCGATCCGACAACCGCGTCCGGCTTTGTCGCCCCTCACACCATTGACCAGTTCGACAAACTCAGGCACTGCGAAGTGGCCATGATCTTCGGTGTCAAGGACACACACGTGCCCGACGCCGGGCGCGATCTAATTCGCGCCAAGCTGCGCGAGGCTGGAGTGACGTTCAGCTTCTACGAGTTTGCGTGGGCGCAACACGCGTTTATCAGGGACGAGTTGAGCAAGGGGCGGTACGATCCGGCGATTACCAAGGTTTGCTTTGAGGTTCTATTGGAGACCTTTGGGCGGGTTTTGAAGACGGACTTGGGCCAGGGGACGGGCGAAAAGGAGGAGGTGGAGCACGTTTGTTAGGTCATTGAATGGAACAAACAAGAAGAGGAAGGAGAGGCGAGTGTTGTGCGAGCGTCCAGTACATCGCGCACCACTGGAAAACCGGCTCCTCCAGGTAAGATTCCGTTAGCTGGCAATAGACCGAGACTACCGAAGCAAGAAGCACCCCTGGAGGCGACACCGTTCCGTTGTGTCCTACCAGGAGGGAGATCAACGGCCCGAAACGATCCGTACGGACAACAAATATAGAAAGCCATGAACATCAGCGACAGGGCTGAGTCTCGACATGTGATGGCGAACATGTATGGGCCGATGAAATCGAAGCGCTAACATCCATGGACTCTGGATGGGAGTATGTGCTCAGAAGAATCCAAGTTTTCTCTGCTTTCCAGCTAGAGTGATAAAGAACTGATGTTCCCCACAAGAGACCCCCAGCCCATATTCAAGAAGAAAGAGATATGTATCTTTGCAGGCATTCTCCGCGATTAAGTTAGGGCTTTTGTCCGGAATCGAGCCATGCTTCCATGCTGTGCACTCCATCATAAGATAATTCACTGAACTTCATCTCTGATCTGTCATCGATCCAGAGATCACATCTTTAGTAGCTCTTGAGTTCAAGAGGAGAGAGATGAGAAGATTACGTATCGCCAACGGCGGTGATTGTGCATGCAAAGTACCTATATGATGCCTTGATGGATGGGGTCTGGGCTTGGGACTTCGAGCCCGAAGGCTTGGGATTCGGCATCGAGGTACCGGATCAGACGATACGTATCTGTGACTTGATTTGGTGGTAGAGTAATCTTGCCATAACCTGATCTAAGGAGTTTTGGCCTGAAGACTGAAAAGAGGGTGGGTGATTGGAGTCACGACAAGTTGGGGGGCATGGCTGTTAAGGTACTGCTTCTGGAGTATCAGATTTGAAGACGATAGATAGCAGGAAGAATCAGTTGAAGCAAACATGATCATAGCGAAGGTGAGCCATTGGACAGGATTGATATTGCAACAACCTTTCAACGTAAATGGCTGTTCAGACGGCTGGCAATGCCCATGGTAAAGTTTAATGGTAATGACATCCCAAGAATCTTAAAGCATCACCCAAAACCAACTTGGTATATCAACATCCTTCCTTCCCACTATCCATTTCCTCACTTCTCATCCAACCCAAGTTGTTCCCGTATCAACCTCCTCCTCTCCACCTCCATCCTCTTGAACTCCTCATCACTGACCTTTTCCGGGCCTTCCCATGACTGCCTAAACTCACTATCCCACTCAACCCTCGTCTCCCTACTCTCCCACACATCCTCACTACTCGGCTGTCCGCCGCCATACTTGGCCTCCTCCTTGCTTCGGTAATACTCCTTGACGGCCTCCGCCTTCATCTCGGGACCGAACGATTTGGTGCGCATGCAAAACCAGAAATCGTCCCACAGCTCCGAGCAGTTCTTCATGGTGCCGTACCGGTACACGGCGTTGAACTGCGCACCCGGCGTCTGGCAGTGCCAGGCGTAGTCGAAGGCGTCGCGACAGGACATGGTGGTGGGAAGGCAGTGCTCGGACATGGCGAGGGAGGTCGGGGAGCGCGTCTTTTTGGGCGCTGCTGCTACTTCGGGCTCTGTGGCCGCCGGGTCGTCTTTGATGAGGAGCGAGGAAAAGGGGATGTAGGCTTTGTACTTTGCGAGGACGGAGGCGGGAGCTGTCCCTGCTGGTTCGGAAGAGGTTGTTGGGGGTGGTGTTTGTTGCTGCTGTTGTTGTTGGGAGGATTGGGAGGACTTCTTGGTGGCGTCGTCGCCTTGGAGCAGTTCGAGGAACTTTTGGATTTCGGCGTCGCCGGAGGAGGAGACGGCGGAAGGCTGAGACGGTGTTGGTGGTAGTTGTTGCGCTGGAGGGGCAGCAGCTGGTTGTGTGGTGGTGGCAGAGAGAGGTGAGGTCTCGGTGGGCTTCATGCCTGATGAGGCTACCGGAGAGGAGGGAGAGGACCAGAACCAGCCCATTGTTTCTTTCTCTCTTCTTGAAGGTGTAAAGTTTGTAGAGTTCGGTCGGGTTGCGGTTCGAAAGCGGAATTTGAGAGGGGGTATTGTCGTCGAGATTGAAGCGAGGAGCAGTCGATATTCGAATTGAACAAAATGAGGGGTAGCGAAGCCTCAATCCGGTAGCTGTTGGTGTCGACCGGTCGGCCAAGTCTCGTAATTTTTGGCTGTTGTGTTACCAGTCTTCACTTTTTATTGTTGATGTTGCGCGGCATCAAGAGCTTCCAGCGAGAAAGATGAACAATCTGGGCCAATCAGACTGCCAGTGGAGGAAAATGTCGGGAGCCGCGGCAGGCAACGGCGCACCAGTTATCACAACCGAATGGACGATAAAGGGCTTGGCAATGCCCCTCCCGATGACGTTGCACCCCAATGGTCAGCTCTTCAAGGTACCTGGCTCACCTGGATAACCCTTTCCAGGGATCAGTTGAGGAGATCAAAGCCTGGAACCGGCGTGTTTACTCTACACTACTTGTGCCCGGACTAGGTTATCTCCTACCCTGCTGTCGCCATGTTGTGGTAAGGCGGGGTAGCTAGGTAGGTACAGTACCTCATTTTTTGACTTCATACACTACCACTCCCGCCACATTCTTTCAACCATGCGATGAACCTGCAATGATATCAGCACACATTCTCTCCCGGCAGGCGACAAGGCCTGGCCACGGGGGTCCCAAGTTCACCACTCACTCTACTGCCCTCTTGGTCCAACGTTCACTTGGCCAAGGGCTCCCACTCGCTCACAGGAGAACGACCCGAGCGTGGGAGAGCACCTCATCCTCGACGGCTTCCACCGGTTCTCACAAGGAGAGCGGCCATATTGAAACTGCCCCTCATGAATCCCTCTTGTTCTTCAACAGTGAGTCTACCCCATCTCATACTCTCACTCACTCACTCAAGACTAACACGAACAGACCTCTTTCCCCTCAAGCTCAGCTCCATCCTTATCTGGCGGCCATGGACGAGCGAGGACCTCCTCCAACGCTTCGAACAATCCTCGTACAGTTTCATCGACCCCATCAGACTAGTCAAGCGAGCCATCAACACCCACGATCAAGTCCCCATCGAGGTCACCCAGATTATCCCTCGCCTCAAGGATGGCGGCGCATTCGTCAAGTTCACTCATCCAAGTGACATGTCCGCTGCCGTAGTCGAAAGCAAACTGTCCGAACTCCTACAGAACAACCCCATAAAACCATGGTTCAACCCCTTCGGCAGGGTTAAGGCTGGCCTCGTCGAAGGCGTTCCCTGGCTAGAAGATCTGTACAGACTTCCTCGCAGCCGTATACGGGTTGAGTTTGTGGCCGCCAAGGACGACGCATCTCCGGCCGAACTGTCGCAAGAAACGCTCTACAGCATCTTCCGCAAATTCGGCAAGATCACTGAAATCACGTCTCAACCGACAGACTCCAAAGTCTTGCCCCGCTTTGCCTACATCGACTTCGTCCTGGTCCGAGACGCCATCATGGCAAGGAATTGCATGCATGGGTTCGTCTTGCGCGAACAGGGAAGTAAGAATGCAACAAAGTTACGGCTTTCGTACGAGCAACGAGTCAAGGCCCATCACATCTGGGCCTGGTTCACGAGCCACCCTAGGATCGTGATCCCGCTCGTCGCCGCCTTGATAGCGGCCTTTACTGTTGCCGTGTTTGATCCCATCCGGGAGTTCTTTGTCAAGGTATGTGAAAACAAAAAAAAAGGTCATATCCCTGATCGCCAAGTCTCCACCACCAAAAAGATAAACAACTCGATCCACCCAGGGGTCGAACCTGGAACCTCCTGATTCGTAGTCAGACGCTCTGCCATTGAGCCAGCGGACCTTGTTGAAGCTGCGGTTGAGATGTTGTACTTCTTAACGCGATCGCATCCCAGCGGATGTAGAGGTAGACAACTGCTAACGCTTAGTTCCATAGGCACACGTCCAAAAATACTTTGAGTTCACAAACTCCCGTCTCTACAAATGGTTCAAGTCCCAGACCTCCGACATCCTCGCCTTCCGTCGGCGCAAGACCGAAGATGCCGGTCTCAACGCCCTCTTCACCCACCGCAAAGACCTGATCGACTCCATCCAAACCGGCCTCCTCGAGTCTGTCGATACATTCACTGTCGTCCATGGTCCGCGCGGCTCCGGCAAGAAGGAACTCATCCTCGATCAAGTGCTCAAGGAACGCAGCAATGTGTTGCATATTGATTGCAAGCCGGTCGTAGAAGCGCGCGGCGAAGCGGGAACCATCAGTCGTCTCGCCTTCGAGGTCGGTTACCGTCCTGTGTTCTCTTGGTCCAACAACATCAGCAGCCTAGTTGACCTCGCCGTGCAAAGCACCACGGGAGTGAAAGCCAATTTCTCCGAGAACCTGGAATCGCAAGTCGTCAAGATTTTGCAGACGACCGCATCGGCGCTTAAGCAAGTCGGTCTCTCAGAGCGCAAGAAGGAAGACAAGGATGCCGATCTCTCAGAGGATGCGTACCTAGAAGCTCACCCCGAACGGCGTCCAGTGATCGTCGTTGACCACTTCCTCCACAAGAGCGAGGAGAAGGGTGTCATCTACGACCGTATCGCCGACTGGGCCGCGGCGTTGGTTCAGTCCAACATTGCCCATGTCATCTTCCTGACGGACGACGCTTCCTACTCCAAGCCTCTTCAGAGATCCCTTCCCGACCGCGTCTTCCGCTCCGTCACCCTCGGCGATCTATCTCCCGACGTAGCCAAGAAATTCGTCATCTCCCAGCTGCAGACGGACACCAAGTTTGCGCATGACGGGCAGCAGCAGGATTCGGAATCGGACAACCAGGATAATGGCGACAAAAACCAAAAGAAGGACCCCAACACCCCGGCCCCCCTGGACCCAGCCCTCCTCAAAGAACTAGACACCTGCATCACCGCCCTCGGTGGCCGCCTCACAGACCTGCAAGTCCTCGCCCGCCGTCTCAAGATCGGGCAATCCCCACAAAAGGCCGTGCAAGAAATCATCGACTCGACCGCCTCCGACATTCTGCGCATGTTCCTCTTATCCAAGTCTTCCTCTTCCGACAGAAAGTACACAACCGAACAAGCCTGGTACCTGATCTCCCATCTCGCTGCCTCCCCCTCCTCTTCGATCCCTTACAACTCCGTCCTTCTCTCCAACACCTTTGCGTCGTCACCCGAAACCGCCCTCGAGGCGCTGGCCAACGCAGAGTTGATAACCGTCAAATCACAAAACGGCATGCCTTCGGAGATCAAGGCCGGTAAACCAGTCTACCAGGCGGCCTTCCAGAAGCTGGCGAGCGACGAAAAGGTCAAAGCGCGCATGGACTTGCTGGTGTTAACCGAGCTGGCCAAGATGGAAACGCAAAAGATCGAAAAGGTCGAGCAGGAGCTGGTGATGCTGCAGGGACTGATGGCGAGGAGGCCCGGCGATGTGAGTGAGCGGGTGGAGTACCTGCTGGAGAAGATGAAGGGTGGGCAGGCGAGGTTGAAGGGTTTGGAGAAGGAGATGGGGGTTGTGAAGGGGCGGATGGTCAAGTGATAGGAGCTGGAACTTGTTGAGTTAACCAGCGGGGGGAAAGGGAGGAGGCTGAGAGCTGGAGGTGAGAGGGATGAGGGGTGAGCGTTGTTATTTGAGAGATACCTTGGTGTTGGGGTGTCCTTTTGCTTGTCGACAGGCGTGTGTACCCTTCTCCCATCACCCATGTTTCAATGAATATTGATCTATCTCCATTCGATGGTGCTTCTGTTCTGTTATCGAAGAGTGTCTGCTGTGATCTCAGAGAGTCCTTGAGAGAAGCCCTAACAGAACCCATATTCTCAGCTTGTCCAGGTCAGCCAATGGTCTTGGTGAGGCTCGTCCCTGACAAAACTGCTGAGACCTTTGATATTATATCTTGGGTATACTCTGACTACGCATCCAAGCGTCTTTGATACACCTTTGAACTTGGTTTCTAGGCAATTTCTGTTTAGAAATATTCCAAAGCGACTCTAGCCAATGTACTCGTACTTTACAAAATCAGACTCTGATGACTACGACTACAGTACATTTCGAGCACCTTCCCAAAATGATGAAGCCATGGAGTGGTAGAAGGTACCTTTTGACAGACTGAGTCGTCGTAACGCAGCCTGGGATTTGCCCCCCCATATGTCGAAGCCAGGAGGCGGGAGCAGGTCACCGCAGTTCTCGACAAGTACACTCTTGAACAAGCGCCAGCACTCCTGCACCTTCCACACATCCAGCTCACCAGTGTCGACGCTGTCTCGTACCCTTTTCGTTCCCCGAGTATCGTATCGATCGTCGATTACATATGACGCAGTCCGAACGAATTGACCCTCCACACTGTCCACCAGCTGTTGCATCACGTGTCTTTGTTCTTGATATCTGTTACCCTGCATCAAATCCTTCACCATCTCGCCTTTCACATGCTCACGTATGGCGTGCACCGCCTCGTTGACCGGCAACGACAGGCGCCCCTTGGAAATGTTATACTGTTTGCTGACGTGTAGTAAAGCCAGCAGAAATGCGTAGTTGCCGGCTGCGTTGACCATGGCGCGGTTAGCGGCTGGCGTGCCCTCTGCGCCATGTCGCGGAAGCTGAGCGCATATGAACCTGAATGAAATCTTGACGAAATCAAGCGCTTCTTCTAACAGGAGGTAGTAGACCAAGAGAACGGATCTGCCTTTGTGGGTGAGAACGAGCTTGGTCCGGTCAAAAGTGGCCTTCCGAAAAAGGGCATCTGCAGGCCGCCCGAGAGAAGAAGGAATAACGGCGGCTGTAGTGACTGCTTCGTACGGGGGTGGTGGTGATGGCCCTTGAAGTGGACTCTCTCCAGGCTCGTCCCCGGCGCCCTTGGATTCACGTGTGGACGCCTTCTGGAATAGCATGGTGGTGATTCTTAGCTGAAAGTGAAAAGGCAAGACCGGAGAAGTCGGAGGCGGCGACACTTGGGGAGAGGAGGAACTAGGTGCCTGGGGAAGGTGGCAGGCAGGTACGCTTCCCTTTGAAATACCTCTACCTACCGTACCATGACGTAACATGTACGGAAGAATACTTACCAGACCTCCGGCACCGCTCAGTTTTCTGATGAGCACATGCAAGAACTTCACTCTTTCCACTCGGTCCAGTCTGCAGTCGTCTGCACGAGGAATTTGCAGGTTGTTCCGAGAATGGGAAGGGAACAGCTACCTACCTAGGTACCCAAGGATCCTTTCTCAAGCCACGGAAAGAGGCAATGGACAAATCCCATTGCATCATACAGGTACCTACCTCTGCGGATTGGAGGCAACACCCTTGTTCATTCTCAGGGTTAAGAACACAAAATGACATGCCCATCCCATTCTCTGAACCATCTTGTTCTTCCTCTTCCTCCATCATCATCCCCTCTCGCTCGTCAAACCACTTCCCCAGGGACTCATCACCCAGGAGCGACATGCTTATCAACGTGGATTGAAGGCCCAGCCCCCTCAGTCCGGTTTGACCAAGTCAATTGTCAGGTAGTCTCATCCATCTTCTTCTAACACCACATTTACTCACAAGGAACGCCACAGAAAACATCCGAGTCGTTCTTGGTACTACCACAAACAACATACCAAGCGAGCAAAAGCTTTTTTCCTTCATCCGCAACAAGTGATGCCTCCCAACGAAGCGTAACATGCACCCGTAGGACAACAAAGCCCACCTTCACCGCCGTAACGAGCACGCGCGACCATCAATCACCAAATCAACTGTTCCATGCATCGCCACCTGTCGTGACCGACTTGCATCTTACAACCACGACACCAACAACTACATACTACAACAACAAGGACAAATCAGGGGAACCATGGCTCCGTGAACAGGAATCACCACGTTGATATATCAAGTAGTAATGGGCACAACTGCTGTATTTGATCTTTTTTGTTACAAAAGGGAGAAGGAGAAGGTTGAGGAGGAGACGTGGAGAAAAAAGGCCAAAAACGCTGAAGAGAAAATGGCCAGAGTTACCAAAGACTTGAAGAAAAGAGCTGAGGATGACGCGAAGATGGTTCAGGAGGCTCAGGAGAAGGCCGAGAAGGCCGAGACAGAAAAGAAGGAGATAAAGAAAAGGGCTGAGAAGGCCGAGAAGCTACTGAGTGAGATCGAGGAAGAGAGGGAAAGGCAGAGGCAGGAGCAGGATAATATGGGGGTCATAAGAGATGCATGCCTACCTAATGGCGCGTCTTCCGATGCCTAGGTTGATGAAGCAAGGCCATGGGGAAAACATACATCGATCATGCCCGATATGTCCCGATTTTCTCTCTCTGGACGAAGAAAAAGAATGAGTCCAGGAAGAGCCTATAAACATATGATACACCATTAAACACCTTTCGTCGAGCTAGAAATGCATTATCTGTCTCTGGATTGACATATTCATGCTATCGTCAGGCCTCCGCCATTAACGAAACACACACATTGATTGTGAAAACGCCTGTACAAAGGATGATCGCGGAGTTGGAGGCCAGTTGGCGAACCAGGCTGGATGATCCCCCATAAAGTACGACCCCAAAGGGCCTGTTAATCCCGAGCTCGGGGTTGGCGGCTTGGAGCCCAATCAGTAGCGACAGTTCCTCCACTAATATCCTGCACAGCGCTACAGCAGTCTTGAAGTGGGTGGTAGAGGGATGTGAACCGGCAGTTCATCCCGAGCTCAGATTTCCACCAATGGACCACGCGGGAATGAAGTATAAGAGAAATCGTTGGGCCACGTGCTGCAAGTTGCGAGCTGTCCCAGTGGTGGTCTTGACTTATTAGGTACACTGCTATCGAAAACGCGGGACCTATCTCAACATCTTCAACATGCTTGCTCCTCGACGGCTGCTGTGCTTGGCTTCGAGGACCCGAAGATCCAGGTCCTTTGCGACAATCACGTCAGGGCCCCTGAATCTTCCCCACGTCATCAAACCCTCTCTCGCCGAACAGCAGCAGCGGAAGCTCAGCCCTCGTAACCTCGAGGCAGCCGTGCGCCATATGCACCGCGATGGTCTAGTCGTCGTTGAGGATGCCGTTCCTCTGAATGACCTAGACCACCTGAACCGCAAGATGGTTCAAGATGCCCGCACCCTGCAGGCTCGCGGAAAAGACGGCCCCTTCAACTACAACCAGGGGAATCTCCAACAAGACGCCCCTCCGGTAGCCGAGTACTTTTCCACCTCGGTTTTCGCCAGTACGTCCTCACCATTCCACATGTAGGTACTTTGTGTTGCACAACCTGATTCCCCTCTCTAGACCCCATCGCAACCCAGATAACCTCCCATGTCCTCGGCCCGCGCCCCAAATGGACCTTCTGCTCCGGCAACGCCGCCATGCCGCCCCTCCCCGGCGCGGACCCTCAGCGCCAACCCGTCCACTCAGACGCCGACTTCGCCCACCCGGCGCACCCCTTTGCGCTCGTCATCAACGTGCCCCTCATCACCATGACGCCCGACAACGGATCCACCGAGCTCTGGCTGGGCACGCACAACCTCGCCGGGGAGGATAGCAGTGGCATCGCGGCGCAGGAGGGTGCCCACGGAGAGCGCACCAGCGGGCGCATCCGCCCGGAGCTCCTGGTGCGGCGGGCGGCGGTGCGCGCACCGTGCCAGCCGACGGTGAGGAAGGGGAGTATTGTGGTGCGGGACCTGCGGCTGTGGCATGCGGGGATGCCGAATCTGACCGCCGGGGAGGTGCGGATCATGTTGGCCATGATCCATTTTGCGCCGTGGTATCGGAATCGGATGAGGTTGGAATTGGGGGAGGATGTGAGGCCCGTGCTGGAGCGGGAGGATCTGGGGTTGGAGGTGCCGGTGGATTGGGTGGGGAGGGAGGAGGTGTTGGGGAGGTATTTGAATAGGGGGTTTGGAAATAGTTATGATTTTGATCAGGAGGCTTAGAGCACTCGGGTTCTGAAATGTACATAGCCTAGCTAATGCCCATGCGGCAGATTGATGGGATCGAAAACACAAAGACCTGATCGGTCCAGTTGTCACTGGTTGTGAACACATGGTGCCATCAGAATCAAGACCAACTTGAATTTCTAAGGTAGAGGTACCAGGCAGGACTCAACGAAGAGCTCTTCATCTCTAATCCCCATTTCCTTCCATGGTTCCTCCCTTATTTTCCCAACCTTATTTGTCATGGCGAACTAACTCCCAGATAAATCCAGTTCAGAGAGTCGAGACCTCGTAATACCGAGTTGTGGGGAAGTGCGTGTTGGTTTTGGATAAGATATTGAGGAATGTCTAGTGCCCTTGGGGGACAGGGAGACTGAATCCGGGGATTTTGGGCCTGGATACACACAGCAGAATATAACTCTAAGTAAAAAGGCGGCACGTGCACGGTGGGTTATTACTACCTATGTAATCCGTTTTATTAAAAGTCATACTTCAAATGCTAACGGGGTATGGTATGCTCATGTAACATGATCATTTCCGTCTCGGCGCTGCCACAAGAAAACTAAGCTTTTGATATTCCTTAATGTCTCCCTCGCATTATGGCTTCTTCTTCTTCTGGTATGCCTTCTTCATGTTTCGTCTTGTCTTTTTTCTAGTCCCAATTCCAGCCCCAGTTCCAGTTCCAAACTTGAACCAATGGTATCCGTCCCTCCATCCATCCATGTATCCCAGCCTTATATCGTCTTTATCGTACATCAAACATCTATCTCCATAAACTATAAAATTTACAAGAAGAAGATAAAAAATCTCTAGAACCGCAAATTCTCCCATCGATTGCTCTCCCTCTTGCACCAGGAACTTCCACTCCTACTCCGACTATCTTGACTCCTTTCCTCATCCCTCTGACTTCGTATTTGTGGCCAATCGGAAGGATGAGTCGCTGATCTCATCCTCGACGCCGGCTTTGGTCTCTCTGGTAACGAGGGTCTCTAACCAATCGGGGGAACCGGGGGAGCAGGAGGAGCCTGAGAAACCGAAGGGGCAGGGGCAGCAGGGACGGTGCTACCAGGGTGATGCTTCTGATTCTATCTGTGTTCCTGGTTGTGAGAAGTTTGGGTTTGAGTCAAGTCGGAGCCCGTCACTGCGGCCGCGGCTTGTTGGGGTAAGTTCCCTGGGAGTTGGGCTTGCGGTGGTTGTCCTTGCTGAGTCTGCTGTGTCTGTCCTTGAAGAGGAGCAGTAGTTGTCGTAGGTCTGTTTACTACCGCTGTCGGGTTAGACATACTCGCTCCCCTCGGCCTTGCTCCCACCGGTCCTCCTGTCCCGCTTGGACCGGCTGTGGGGGTTGGACTGAGCGTCATAGGCGACGGAGCAGGCAAAGTCTGCGGTGGCGGGATCGTCGTGGCAGTTGCTCCAGGGGCGGTGTAAACCGGCTGAGGAGCCTGTGGCTGCTGTGATTGAGGAGACAAAGTCGACTGTCCCGCGTACAATCCACCACTGGCGATGGGCGAGCTAGGGCTCATCGGTGGTTGATTCTGTTGCGCGGCATAAGCTGCCCCGGCGTATTGCGACATACTCGGCCCTGGCTGTCCTTGTCCAGCGTATCCCTGGCCGTAGGTGTAGGTACCGGGGCTGATACCGGCTTCGCCTCTCTCAACGTCAAAGGAAAGGTTGGAGCGACGGCCAGTGTTCGGGCTGCGAATGCTGCCGAAGCCACTGCCGACGCCACTGCCGACCGAGGGACGAGTGACGTGCACGCTCAGAGACCTATTCCCGGACGGCAGTCCCTCGCCTGGTTTTCTGCGTCCGCGCTGAGACTCACGGACCGACAAGTAATTCCGGCGGGAGATGGAAGAGGCGGCATCGTCACCGGCGCGGCCGACGGGGGAAGCGTCACGCGAGCGCAGGGTGGCCCTGTCGTAGCCCCAATCGTCTAGCGCCTCGGCGACGGGATCGGAGGCGTTGATGTTGGCGACTGCTTGTTGCTCGGCTTCCATCTTGCTGCTTCCTGTTTTGCCGCTGCCCGAAATGTCATCATCCTCTTCTTGGCGCAGTTTGTTAACCATTTTGGCCGCCGCCTTATCCTTGTCCGCCTTTTCTCTAGCCGTCGCAGCGAAATCGTCGGTTACAGCAACAGAGTAAGTCGGGTTGTTAGGACCACCCAACGCTTCACCACCACCGCCGGGGCCGTTGATGGGGACCGCCTTGAGGGCCAAGGCCAAAGCGCACATGAATTTGGAGCGACGGGTGCAACGCACGGCCTCGTTGTGCCAGTTGGACTTGTGCTTGATTTGAATCTTAAGCGTCATCTTATCCAAGTTGCCGACGTCGTTGATCATAATGTTGATGTCGGGCTGGAAGTCGCGGCTATTATCGGGCGAGCGGACAAACTTTTCGAGTTCGAGGCGGAGAAGCTCAATATCTTCGAATGAGGTATCATATGATACGGCAACGTCGACGGTTTCTTTCATGGCCTTGGATCGCGTGACGTTTTCGATCCAGAGGTTGTTGAGTTGGATATTGGGGACCTACAAAGTCGTTAGGATATGGACAGGAGGGTAAAGAAGAGGTGTAAAGGGGGTAAGAGACATACCTGAACAACTTGCATCTTGTCAATACGGGTAAAGACCGTGTAGAGGAGAGAGATCTTCTCAACAATGAGCTGCTCAGCGTCGGGACCCTTGATATCAACACGATCGCCAACATCGTACGGATGCTTGACAAACAGGAAGATGCAAGAACCTAGGAACTCCTGCGTGGTAACCGCGAAAACGAAGGACAGCGACAAAAGCGTGGTGCCAGCCGTGGCCAGAGTTGTCACAAAGCTGCTCTGGAAGACCACCAAGAAGATAATGATCACAATGATCAGCACCACAAACAGCAAGACCTTATCAAACACCGTCAAGGCCTGACTGATGTCCTTCATGCTGTGGGCGATTGCCTTTCTCTCCTTACCGATATCGACAACCTTGCGAATCATCTCGTCGAGACTAATGTCGCCGTTTTGGTCGGCATCGATGGCGTTAAAGCACTCCTCGGCCTCTTCGCGGTGGTGTGGGCCCAGCACTTCGATGATGTCATCCAGCAAAAGGGCCTCCTCGCCTTCGGCCGCAAAGGACATCCAGATACGACGAGCCATGGCCTCGGAGCTGCGGACTTTTTCGAGCGCTTCAATGACGATGGAGTGCGCAGACGTGGGGTTGAAGACGTTCTTGCCGGTGATCTCGGAGGCAATGTTGCCGAACACCGAGGTGATCTTGTCGCCGATGCGGTGGACGTCGCCGACAATACGCATGGGGGTGCTGGTGCCTCCGGGGCGCATCTTCTCGGCCCGGTCGCGCATGAGGAGGGCGTTGATACTATCGCTGATGACATAGTCCTCGTCGGCAAACTCGGGGCAGTACATGGGGAAGAGAGTCCTCGAAGCATCGTAAAGGAGACCCAAGAGGTAGATGTCGCGCTTGGAGTCCTGGATGCGGTTATGAAAGGAGCGTTGGTGGTACGAGATGCTGATGAGCTGGACAATAGCCTTTTCTCCCAGCAAAACGCCAAACGAGATGAAGAGGGATAGCAGGATGCGCTTGATGGTGTGGACCCATTCGATGCTGTCGTCTGTAAAGCGGAACTTGAACACGAGCCAGGAGGCCAGTAGCCAGAGAAACAAGGACAGATTGATCTCGAGAGCGGCCAGCACGTTGGCGTACTTGCGGGTTCCAGCGCTGACGACACCGCAGAGAAACATGAAGACGTGAGGGAGAATGTGGGCGACGAGCTTGGCGGTCCAGAGCGACAGCCATGAGATTTCGATCCAGAGAAAGAGCCAGAAGAGAGTGTAGTTTTCCTTGTCGCTGTCGCTGGTGCCAAGCTGGATGTTATCCACGTTGCCCGTAAAGGGCAGCACAAAGAGGGGAATGGCGAACAGGAAGGCGATGGGGATGATGTAGATGAGGTAGCGGGTGACGAAGGGAAAGCTGACAACCTTGCGATAGAAGCGACCCAGCGCGTTCAGCTTGTGATCCTCACTCATGTTGGTGCCCGGCCGGCTCAGATCTCGCACACGGCGCCGTCCAGAAGGCCCGGCCTGGCGGTGGCTGGCCTTACTGGGTTTGTGAAAGAGGCCATGCTTCTCGGTGGGGGACGAGGATGAGTCGACGGTGCCGCCCAGGGTGTTGGAGAGAGTTTGGTCAGCCTTTCGAACACCACCACCGTTGGAGGACCTCGAGGCAGTAGATGCGTTGGTACGGATGGGTCGTAGTGGGATATCATTAAGTTGGTCCATTTCAACGTCGGAGTCAGTGTTGGAAGGGATATGGCGGAATCCCCGATGCCCTGTTGGCGACTTCGTACTTCTTAAGGACATAGCTGAAGAGGTACTAGTAGTTGGACGCGGACGTCAGAGGGGTGGGTCCAGGTCGCCGTCGATGGTTTGGTGGAATGTGTGGGGAAACAGGCCGCGGCGGTGATCTCAGGACCTGGACGGCGGCCTTGGCGAACGAGAGTCGGTGAAGTGGAGCAGATGGCCGGAGTTTATCGAAGCTTTTTCTCTTCTAAATTTGAACTCAAAGGATGGTGATCAACAACAAAGAGAGGGAGAGAGAGCGAGATAAAGACTGTGGTTGGCTGGTGATGCGGTAACGTAACGGTAGCAACGCCGAGGGAACGAATGTGGAGAGTAATGAACGCGATTGGATGTGGTATTTCCAGGTTAGGAATTGATGAGAGGGTAAACACAAAGATGATTGTCAGAGAAGAGGAAAGAAAGCGAAGAGGATTGAAAGTGAGGGTGAGATGTGGGAGGAATTCAAGGGACTTATTGTTGTTCACCTTCAAAAGTTTTTTTTTTTCTTCCTCAGTTCACTTCGTTCTTTGACAGTACAGTATCGTAACTGTGAAAGTACTGTATCGTATCAGTTGTTACTTGGTACAATCCCATACTTACTGGCTTGTCTACTGTACAGTAGTATACTGTGTAGGCATTATCAAAATGAATACATCGTATTGGATCTTGTTGATGGCTTGGCTTTCGGATCCGGACCTAGCCATTTTCGTGTTGTAAACTGAAGCTGCTGCTTTTTCTCGCAATAGAATACCGACACCCACCCTATTATTGGTCCTTGTAAGGCTTGATAGGACTGGTACTGCCGTAAGGTACTGCTCTGTACAGTACCGTGCCGGTCTGTGAATGTGCCTTCCCGGATCGCATGTTTCTCGTTGTTTCCAGTTTCAGTTTGCCTTTTTGCGGTTTGCATTTCTGACAACGGTGGGGCCCTCTGTCCATTTGGGATTAGCCCGGCCTCCATCTGATTCCAGGGGTGCAGCAGTCTCCTGTGGATCTTTTCCCCCAGGTTCAGCCACTGAACGCCCCAGGCCGGTTAGCGACATCCGTTCCCTGTTTCACATAACAGATGGACCCCGATTTGTCAAGCCCGGTGTGTGTGATTGGTCAGTGCTCTTTCTTGTGGCTGTTTGGGGTCCACACCTCCATCAGCCTGCCTTTTTTTCTTCTTTCTTTTCAGTTGACTTCGTTGTGGCATGCCAGTGTCTTCTGTTGACATTCCTCTGGCATTCCGTGGTGGGTGTGGTGTGGTGTCGTGTGTCTCGTCAGGTTCCTGAACCACCACACTACAATGAAGTTGAAATAGTACTTACGGTAGTGTGCATATCGGCAATATGCAGCTCGTTCATCCTGTGTTATGTAGGTACAGTATGCACTCCAACTTGGCTTGTGCAGCCCGACCCGAGTCCCTGACATCACTCCATCTCTTACCACGAATGGATACACAACATGTGTCTTGTCCTCTGTCATGTCAACAACAGGATGTTCAACAGAGAACGGTTGAATAGTCAACACACTCAACCAACACTTCTTCGATTTAATACTCAGTCCTTTAGCCTACTACACAGTACAAGCAACCAGCCCTTGACACTGCCAACAGTCGCCAGCTGGAATTGCGATCAACACTCGGCATCCTCTTAAGTCCACCAGCTGAACTCAATAGTAACCGTGTAGTGTAGTGTATCTCGAGTGTGTGCATAGTGTGCTATGTCCTACACTGGACTACGTCACAGCCCATGCCGGAATCCCGTCTCTGCCGTCCCACGGAGCCCTAAGAGCCCACCGTTGGGGACGTAGGTGCGTTAGTCTGTCAATAAAGCCGATGGTTTTTCTGCATCCGAGATTTCGATCTGATGCCAATGACCACTTTGCCACTCCATCACTCACCGGGTGGATCATTAACAATGTCTTTCCTCGATACTGTGCCGTGATCCACGCCGCGACTGTCGCGTTTGAGAGATCAAAAGAGAGCGGCGTCGGAACAGAGTTCGGTTTTCGGTTTGGGAGAGAATTGGCTAATCTCGGAGGGTTTGCCTTGGCTGGGGAAGGGAAGACCCCTGGTGTGGAGGCAGATGGAGGCGCGTGCTTGGCCATCTCTCTGGGATCTGGCAGCAAAGCTGAGACGTGGTGAGAGATCTAGATTTGATGCGTCCTGGCCGTCTTGGCGTGAATCATAATGGTGTTTCTGATATAGCTGAGAGCAGTGTACTGTACGTATGTAGTGTATGTATGCAGGTACAATTGCTTGCTGAGGTGATGGCATTCAAAAGGTAAGTTGTCCGTCGTTGAAAACTGCCCGCCTTCTGCCGTCCCGTGCCGTGCCGTGTTGAGGCTGAAGAACGGCACTACTACATAGTAGACTAGTGTACACCACCAACGAGACTATTGAGGTCGACAATATTGAAGATGACGTCAGAGTAGCCATCGTGAAAGTGGTCCAATCCAGTTCGCATCGAATCAATGGACGGGAGAAGCACGGACCATTTGCCGCGGCTGACGACGACTAGCCGAATTACAATCTATAACGTTCAATGAAGGCCTCGATATGCTGTTTTGTGACTGTTACACGTACTGTTACCGTAACTGTTACCGTCACAGTCGCACACTCCAATTCAATGCATGGAATGACCTGATGAAAGCTCGCTGTTGGTCATAGCTCCCACCCTTCCTGTTCTCTCCACTTAATTTTTCCCCGCGATAAGGTGTCACAATAACCTCGATAACGACCGTTGTCTCGTCAACCACCACAACTCCAGAGCTCAGCTGCTAGTAGAGTCAGTCCGTAGACTCGTATCTAATTAATACCTTATAACATCCACATCAACAACGTCAATCGCCCACCCACCATGAGACCGTCGCGACTGGCCATGCGGCCATACACCTGTCTCCAATGCCTCACCCGGACACGCCCCGTCTTCCGCCGACCTACTACTACTACCTCTATACAAACACCGCGCATCGCTTCTCTCCATAACAGCTCCCGCTTCCTTCAACAACAACAACAACAACAACAATTATCAGACTCCCCAGCGGCTGCTTCTCGACCAAGCATAGCCCCCAAGCCCGTCGTCGATATCAAGCACATCCGCCAAAACCCAGACCTCCACGCCCAAAACTGCATCGAGCGCAACTACCACCAACAAGCCGCCTACCCACAACGCATCAACGACCTCCACGCTCAATGGCAAGCCAAGCAGCGCGAGGCTCGCTCTCTTCGTGAACGCTCCAATATCCTACGCCGCCAGCTCACCGACCCCGGTTCCATCCGTGACGAAAATGCCGACACCATCGCAGCGGGCACCAAGTTCCTGACGAGGGACGAACTCATTGCCGAAGCCCGCAAGCTCAAGTCTCTCCTCTCGACCATCGAAGCCGAAGAAACACGTATTCTCTCCGAGATCGAGTCCCTCGCCCTGGCCATCCCCAACCTCACCTCGGAAGAATCTCCCCGGGGCCCCGAACCCAAACTTCTATCCTTGATCAACGAACACCCCGAACCCGTCCCTTCGGCCTCCGACCGCGTCTGGCGTTCCCACGTTCACATTGGCAACGAGCTGGGTCTTTTCGACTTCGCCTCCGCCGGCACCACCTCGGGCTGGGGTTGGTACTTCCTGCTCGACGAAGCTGCCCAGCTCGAGCAAGCACTCATCGCCTACGCCCTCGACCTCGCCGTGCGCTCCGGCTGGCGCCAAGTCAGCCCGCCCTCCATGGTCTACTCGCACATCGCCTCGGCCTGCGGTTTCCAGCCGCGCGACCAGAACGGCGAAACGCAAATCTATGCCCTCGCCCAATCCGCCGACGACGCCGCCCGCGGCAAGCCCGAGCTCTCCATGGCCGGCACCTCGGAGATCCCGCTCGCGGGCATGCACGCCTCCAAAATGCTTCTCTGCCCCGGCGACATCTCCGAGTTTTCTCCCCTGAAATACGTCGCCGTCTCGCGCTGCTACCGTGCCGAAGCCGGCTCCCGCGGCCTCGAGACCAAGGGCTTGTACCGCGTGCACGAGTTCACCAAAGTCGAGCTCTTCGGGTGGACGTACCCCTCTCTCGACTCGGCGACCGACGTGTTCAACGAGATTGTCGACTTGCAAACCGACCTCTTGTCTTCCCTCGGTCTGCACTGCCGCGTGCTAGAGATGCCCACGCACGACCTCGGTGCTTCGGCCACGCGCAAGATTGACATTGAGGCCTTTTTCCCGAGCAGGAGGGAACGCAACGAAGGGTGGGGCGAGGTCACGAGCGCGAGCATATGCACTGATTATCAGGCTAGAAGGCTGGCGACGAGGCTAAAGGGCGAGGATGGCAAGATGATTGAGGGCGGTTATCCGTTTACGGTGAACGGGACGGCCATGGCGGTGCCGAGAGTGCTGGCCGCGTTGTTGGAGAATGGCTGGGACGAGGAGACGGGTACGGTGGTCATTCCGGAGGTTTTGAGGGGGTGGATGGGTGGGAAGGAGAGGATTGGGCCCAAGCCCCCGACTAAGAAGGGGTTGGGGGTTGGTGTTTAGTAGATGCCAAGGTGGTAGGTATGGTCTTTGGGACATGGCAAGGGGATAAAAGGAGTTGATCGGTGGTGTAAGATACAGATATATGGTTGGTTGTATTATTTTTTGCAGGAAAAGCATGTTAATGGAGTACGGTTACTTGTTTGTATTGCACATCCCGCCTACTGCTCACTGCCGTGATGCCTCTGGCAGCCCCATTTGGGGAGGGGAGGGACCTCGCTTTGCGCGAAGGATTGGGTTGAGGATTCTGGCCTGTCGTTTATCCCAAGATTCATATGCATTTCGCTATAATAGTGAGTGTCTACTTCAATCCGTGTCTCTCAACTTTTTCCTTGTCTAATTGGGCCGTTGTTATTCCATGACAGTGTTGGTTCCGGTCGCCCATCTGTATTTCAAACATACCTAGCTATCTACAAGAGACTGATGGTGTCTCGAACTGTACCTACCTAGGTAGTGCCCTTGGTATTTCTCGGCCCAGCCCCCATGGACTGAACCTGTCTGTCGGTCTTACCCACCTCCTATTGTCCTATCGTGCAGCGTGCCGCTTATTCTGAAATTTCTTTCGCCCTTTGATTGACAAATAAAGCAAGGTTTTGCCGAAGCTAGGTACAGATAACTGCGTGGTAGGGACGGTATAAAAAAAACGCAATGCCCGGCCCTCTTATAAAGCCTCGAGGTAGGATTTGGTTACAGTACTCGGAAATCCGGTGATGCGTATGCCGCAAAGAATCGGGCAAGATATCCGCTTTTAACTTCCAGGGAATTCAGACACAGTGGTAGAGGTAGGTAGCAGGTAACCCCATGCAGACAGACATGCGTATGCCAGCCAAAAAATAGATTTCGGGAGACGTGTTGTAGCCCCGAAATACTGTAGATTCAATTTCCCAAGTGCCTTATCTTCTTCTACCGGGCATAAATGTTGCAGTATGCTTACAAACCACATATACCTATGCCTCCTTCCTTGGTGGTTGAGAACGGATGGCCCGAGTCTTTGCAGGAGCCTCGCGTTCGTGTTACATGTGCCTCATGTATGATTAGAAAATCGAGCATTTTCTTTATGCCCGTACTGACCTCTACAAAACCTCCAGAATATCTCTACCTAGAGGTATGTATAGTCGGAAGTCCGGTTATACGTCGGTGTACGCCCACCACGACGCATAATAGGTACCTTCTAGAGCACATTCAAACAGCCCCGAGAACATATAAGAATTCCTCAATGCCCACCCTTAATCCCAAGACTTTCCTCTCCCCTCTTCTCTTCAGTCTTCAGACACACTCCCATACCAAGGCCAAATACGCCACCACACTACCACAGCATCCGCTCTCGACCTGATCATTCTCTTTCCTCATTCTCTCTTTGATACTCGCTCCCTCTACTTGAACACCAACGAAGCAGTAACACCTCACACGTCGACCTCGGACTTCCCTCTTTTCTCTTCGGTCTACACCCCGTTTCACCTACCAAGTCCGAACACCCCACCACATCACCTCCGGCAACAAAGCGATAACAATGTCGAACGAAGCGGAGATCGAATGGCAGTCCAGGCCTGCGGGCGAGATTGCCGATGAATCGCAGCGACTTATCAACCTGTTTACGACCTCGGATATACTGAATTCACCCACACTGGTCTCGGCCTTGCAGCTTCTTCACACCGAGGCTAGCAAAATGAGCCGTGAATCGGTTGTTCAGGACGGAGCCTTTTATCTCTTTGTCAAGCTTCTCTTCGAAAGAGTCGTCAAGCATGTTTCGGACAAGAAACATGAAGTCAAAGCGAAACTTGTATATGAAATGCACGAAGGGGCGGCTACTGTTGTACGTTGGGCCTTTGACGAAAAGGATGAGAAAAAAGCCAGAGAAGCCCACAAGAAGGAACGCAAGAAGGCGCACCAAAAAGCCTTGAAAAACAAAGGGGTGCGCGCCAACGATAAGAAGTGCAAAGAGGATGCAAAGAAGGAAAGGGGTTGGTCGTGGTTCGACTTGCAGGACACTGAGCACCAAGTCCCCTTTATTGAGCGGGAGTTGGAGGCTCTTAAGGGCTGGAAGGATGGCCATGTCAAACCGCCCACCCCGGTCCTCGACCGTCTCTATTTCTGCTTGAAAGAATCAGGCACGCTTTTCGACTTGAAGTTATATGTGGAAGCCTGCATCTGGAACGCGCGGTATACCGAGCTCAACACTACCCACCACACCCGCGGCGGTCCCCCCAAGTTGCGCGACTTTGTCAACGGGTCAGTTCTCGAAATTCAGCGAATTTGCGACGTGTGCCAGGCCAGAGTGGCAGAGCTCGATAAACTTCTGGAGCGCGCCCAGATCACGCAGGCCATGTACGACTCGAGTCGTGCAATCATCGATCGGTGGCGTGTTTCGATCGAAAATATGTCGCCGGAGGAGGTTCAAGAAGTTGTTGACGAAGCGAAGGCTATTCGGTCCACAAAGGAAAAGTTGGAACAAGCATACGAGTCTGAGCTTCGGGTACCGTCGTCCATCGTCGGCGGCCGTGAGAGGTACAAGGGATTGCTTGAGGGAAACCCGGTTGATCGCGCCTTGTCTCGATCGATTGAGGTGCACTTGTACCATTGAAATGGTAGTTTTGACACATTTCCCTCCTGTCATGTATCCTGAACGAGCCTGTCTTACCTCTTATAAGGTTCCGTTTTCGGAAAGTCCAGGGGTGTTTCTCAAGGATGTAGAATGTTCCAGAGGATTTGAGTTCTGCGATGAAGCTTTGTTGGTTCATTACATGTGTTGATCCATCGTCAGAGGTGTGCGGTGAAAGGGTTTGTTCTGGAAGGTGAAATCAGATGGCGCGACATTGTATTCATGCAGATGTATTTTGAAGCACTTCTACCCCGAGTCGGCTTTTGGCTGGGTTTACCAGAGTAGGGGATGAAGGACAGAGCATCTTGATAGAAGAGGGGTAGGCATGTTTATGAAGGAAGGAGAGGTTTGCTAATGTAGAAGGGCACCTGCCTTACAGACTCTTGGACGCATCCCTGTTTGCAATTTTAAATACACATGTGAATCGAGAAGTTCAAAACATTTTTCGGATTAAATACCTACCTTAGGGAGGTTGCTTTGACCTGGTTTCGACTGGAGTGATTCGACAGATCAAAGCCGTGTGAAATACTACGTGCTTTGGTGGTCGGTGACGTACACGCAGGTAACTCGAAACCTGATTTCTTTCCACTGCGGGAAATGGAGATGTCATTAGCACTTTCAAGAACATGATGACCTGGTTGTGTGAGTATGGCGAGGACCAGCTGGCTGGTTGCTAACTGGACTGGGAGCACGAGGAGAGAGTATGAAGAGGAGAAGGCCATAAATAAGGGGAGTGAAGGTCTCTACAGTTACGACTGGATGGTGGTATCAACCTCACATTGTCTTTTGTCAAAAACCCTTAATGTACCTGAAGTAGGAGCATGCGTATATTCATCAAGGGGTATTGTCCCTGGTTATATCTCTGTTCATCCTTTCCCAATTCATTTCTCATTGCCAACATAGTATCCCGTTACTCGTAGGTAGGTAGTTATTACCAATCCTCAGCATCCCACCACCACCCCGTCTTCAATATCGAACCCCCTTCTCAATCTGTTCCTTGATCCTCCTGACAATCGCCTCCCTCCCCACCCTCTCCTTCTCCTCCTTCTCCCTTCTCTTCCATTCCTTATCCTCCCCATACTTCACCCCCGGACAACTTTTCTCGATGAACTTGCACTGCTTCTCAGCTAGCGCCTCCTCCTTGTGTGCATTCTGCTCGCGAACGTGCTTCGGCGGGCGACTACGACCGTTGCCGCTTCCACCCTTCTTTCCCGCCTTGAGTTCAGCGCGGGAGGCGGCAAAGTAATCGAGGCCTTGCAGCCAGAGGACGCGGCCGGGCTGGGAGCCGGGCATGCAGCCAGAAAAGAAAACGGGGCGCGGGTCGTTCTTCTTGGGGCCGACGGTCTTGGTCTTGGTCTTCTTCTTGGGAGAAGCAGCGGAGGCAGCGGCGCGAGCAGCCTTGCGGGCGCGGAGAGCGGCGAGCAGTGGGAGGGTGACAAGGTTGCCCTCGTCATCGCGGGGAGGACGGAGAAAGTCTGCCGTAGAGGGCTTCTGTGAATTGGGGAGTGAGGTTAGTATTTCTTTTTCACCAAGGAAGGATGGGGGAGAGGGATGAATTCGAACTGACCTTGCTCTCCGTGGGGGCAAAGATGGGCTTGCCATCTGCATCCGTTCGCGGCGAGTAGCGCGGCGCGGGGATGGGAATGGCGTCGTGCTCGAGCCAATGCTTGGTCATGGCCGTGGTGGATGCCATTTTGCTGACTTTCTGTGAGTGGAGGAGATGGTTGGAGAAAATGAGAAAAGGTTGTGATGACTTTGGTGTGTGAGTTCGAAGTAATGTGGTTTCCAATTCTCGAGAAGAGACGACGTTCGACTTCAGGTCCAAGTCTTGATGGAGAGATTTTATAGATGGGGAAGGACGAGCATTGAATGATCCTGCCAGCTGCCACACATTTCACTTGCAGGTTCTTGATGGACGGTAACCTTATTCACATTCACCTATTGACAGATTTCCATCCCATGTCTCACGAGAGGCACAATAGAACAGCAGAACCACAATAGGAAGGGGATTACCCAGAGTACGCTCCGATCCAGCTGTAGGCGGTCCAGCGAAGGCTGTGGCAAGATATCGAATGAAGTGAACACACCACTCGTCATGTTGTTTTAGTTGTTATTGTTTATGTGGTTGCTGAAAAGAGCCGTCGGAGTCGCAAGGGTAGGGCAAACGTCCAAGGCGGCACGCCACACAGCCAAAGGCTGTCCGTTCCATCCACTGGGGGACGAGGCGAGCCGGTACATTTCTGAGGCTTCTGGTATGTTGAAATGGTGGATAGAATTGCCCATCTCACACAACCCGATGGTGAGCCGTAGCAGGCCACTAGGGAACGCGTTGAGCAGGAAACGACCAGCAGTGCCGTCATCAAGAAGCTACCTAACTTCCCGAAGCCACCCTCTCAAGAACCTGCTGAGTGATGGGGTGCTGATTGTGAGGGGCGCCAAGGACTTGGGGGTTCAAATCGACCAGGAAAAGGCCGTGGTCGAAGAGAAGCCACCAAAGTTCAACTACGACGACTTCCGTCGTACCTAGGTATGATTGGGCTAATTGGGACATCGAGGGAGGAAATAGTCGGAGTCTTACGACCAACGGAAGTCGAAATCCCAAGAAAATTGGCAAGGGAAAACGGACGCAATCACTTCAAGTTGTCGGCATGACGGACACAAGAGTGCCGTGAGGAAGGTAGTACTCTAGACGTATCTATTATCTCCGCTTTTCTTTCCATGTTCCGAGTCCTGCCTTGTATGCTATTCCTGCCTGCTCCTTTCCCTGTCAACCGCTCTTTCCTTCTTCTGGGACGCCTTCTAGAGGTACTAGCCACGCCATTCTGATCTCCAGGGCATCTACCCCTCCAGCCCAGGCGCAACTGCCTGTAGATACAGTAGAGGTACCTAGGTACACTTCTAGACTCTCAATGATACCGTGATGGACGTCCTCTGTCCTTGTCAATCGGCTTCACAAGACATCCGTCGGGTCCCTCCTACACTCCCGTCCTTTCCCAGGTCCTGACTGATTCTAGCGAAGCAACTCCAATCTTCCTTTCCCCCAACACCCTGGACTCCATCATACACTCTTTCCTCGCTCCCGTCCCCAAGTGGACTTGCTCATCCCAACTACCTAGGTAGAGGTACCCTCTCCTCCAAATTCCCAAACCCCCTCCTCTACTCCTCCTTTCCCTCCTCCTTCTTGATCGTAGTGTCAATCGGCTTCTTGGCCGTTCCCATAGCAGCGGCGGGCATAGCAGCGGTAGACATGGGCGACTGGCGACGGAGCTTGGATGGCTTCTGGAATCGCGAGGTAGAGCCATGATTGCGGCGGCGGCGGGCCATGCGCGTGATGGAGAAAGTCTCCCACTTTCTCATCAGCGCTTTCCAGGCTTGAGATCTGGCGGCATTGGAGGCCCCCGAGATTTTACTCTTGGGTTGGGGACGACGGACGACGGTGGGTTCTTCCGAGACGTCTTCATCTGGGAGATAGAGAGCGGGCACAGCGGGAATGGCTGGAATAGCAGGAACAGCAGGAACAGCAGGAATACCAGGAATACCAGGAATACCAGGAATATCAGGAAAGCCTGAAAAGCCTGGGAAGCCTGGAATGGCGGGAATGGCGGGGACTGCCGGCACGGCGGGCACAGCGGGCACACCCAGCTGCTGGTAGATTCCGTTAACGCTTGGCTCTGGTTTGCTTGGAGGATAGATGGGGATGATGGGTGGGTGAACACTTACCATGTTCAAGTTCGGAACGTCGACTGGCTCGTACTGGAGCTCCTCCAGATTACGGATCGGTGCCTGTACGAAATCATGCCCATGGTTGTGGATGTCGAGGAAGTCGACATTTTGGAAGACAACAGGATGAAAGTTGAGCTCAGCCGGCGGGTGCTGATTCTGGTACCACATAGGTAGTAGATATCCAATTAGTATACGGCTCCCCTTTTAATGCGAAGAAGATGGCGGGGGATGTGTAGGTAGTAAGGTAAAGGTAGAGGTAGGTTGCAAACACTTACCAAATCCTGTCCGGTAACAAGCGTAAACGTGAAGCTTTGAGCGCCCGAAACGGTGACGTCTATGACGAAGTTCTGGTTCGTGTCTCTCAAGTAGATGGATTGTTCGATTGGAGCCGACATTTTGAAGATGGGAGGCAATTGGATGCAATGCAACGAGACCAGTTGCGAAGACGACGTTTTTTTTTTTTTGATAGCGCGTATTAGGCGTTGTCGTCTGAGGTTCAAGAGGAAAGTCTGAAAATTGCGAGCGACCATGAAGGAAGGAATTTATCTTGCAGACTCGAGCTTTCGCATTTCCCACATTCACTCACTAGTGGTACCGACCTGGAGCCGCAGACCCGAGCTTTCGCATTTTCCACATTCACTTACCGACCTGGAGCCGTAGACCTGATATTGAATTACTTACCTATTCTTGGCTTTTCATCTAGTGTTCATAGACAACCAGTATATGTTCACGGACAATAGGTGTATAGGTAGAGGTATTCACGATAATAGGTACCTCCAGGTGGATATTCAGGTTCTTGGCCCCATTTCTCCCTTCGGTGACTGACTATCGGCATCCTGACGCGATCACAGTCTTCCATCCGATATTCGAACATTATTTGTACATTTCACCATCGTCAGCTTCTATTCATCACCACCAGCATCAGCGCCAGCATCAGCGCCAGCAGCATCACCAGCAGCATCACCAGCAGCATCACCAGCACCACCACTACAATGTCTGCTCCCAAGTCCACCTATGAAGTCGCTGAGATTGCCGGCAAGGGCAAGACCGCCAAGCGCGTCGCTAAGTATGGCGGGATGATGCGTTGGGTGTTACAGCCCACGCTACTGCTGAACTGGCTGCCTTGGAAGCCGACCGCCGGGACCAGAAGCTGGTTCGGGAGGCTGATACCGTTGAACGGCGCGTCAACAAAAGGAAAATGGCGATTACTCGGTTCGAGTCCGAGAACCAGCCGAAAGTGGTTACCACCTCACACACGTTGCTGTCCTGGCGTCCTTCCCAATCCCCCACCCTTCACATCGGGCCCTCGCTCGATTGGTTACCATTGGACTTGAGTCCATCTTATCGTCCATCCTCTGGACTATGCACCCGATTGAAGATCCGAAGCGGCCCTATGAGAATTTGAAAATCCATTCGGTCTGGCCAATTGATAAACTACGCTGGTCGGGACTTTACTCCCACAACTATTTGACGGAACTCGCAAGGGGGTCCATAACCCACTTGACAATCAAACAACGGGTTGAAATTTTTGATAGATCTGAAGCCAATCGGCGGCGCCTTGAAAAACTCAGGCAAAGATCAGATCGAAACCCGGCTTCGATCAAAGCCTTTACAGCACGATCCAATGCAAAGTGGAACCCCGTTGAACAGGCCAAAAGAAAATTGGTCAAGAATGCCCGCCTCCTTTTTTGCGATGTTTGTTCGGTGGCCTTCGCAACCCCGTGGCACCAAAACCATCACAAT
Source organism: Neurospora tetrasperma FGSC 2508 (assembly GCF_000213175.1). NCBI lineage: Eukaryota > Fungi > Ascomycota > Sordariomycetes > Sordariales > Sordariaceae > Neurospora > Neurospora tetrasperma. The sequence continues at coordinate 4,122,252 of NW_009799102.1, read as the reverse complement.
TCTCTGCCTCGCCACAAGGCCAATGTGGCGGCCGCAAAGGCCAGAGAAGAGGCCGAGGCTGGCTGGGAAGACGAGTTCGATGACTGACTGCGGTTCGAATCCGAGAACCAGCCGACCACGGCTGGCAAAAGTCAACGGGTAGCCGACCAAGTGGCTGGGACCCCGTCCACTTTCCTTGAAAAGTTGGCGTATGTTGGATGGAATACTGTCCAGAATCTGAAAAAGGTTCATGCCAACTATCGGCCTCTTTTTGGTAGTGAAGAGCAATTGGGGAGTTATTGTTGTGGTGCAATTTCGAGTTCGCTCCGGGGTTCGAATCCCTATTCAACCGTCAAACGCCGCCGCCTCTCTCCTTCTTTAAAGGCCTGTCCCCAGCCTGCCCGCAAGACCTTTGGGGGGTATATCTTCTCATTCTTAAGAAGAATGGGGATTGCCCACGTTTCTATATCGGTAGCGGCACCGCTACCACCAACCGCGGCCTAATTTGCCGCATACAGAGCCATCTTTCCGGCAACCTACAAGTAATGCCCAGCAAAGTCATGTTGAGGAGCACAACAAGGCCCCTTCGGAGGCTGAAGTCCCGAAGAAGAAGAAGAGGTGGGACAAGGATCCGGTATGGGCAGTTCAATAGACTCTGTCGCAGAAGAGACCGTCAACAAGAGAACGATGACGCTGCGAGGTACTTCCAGCCCTTTTGGATTTCGCAACCGGGTGCGAGGTATTGGGGCATCTGATATGTTCCAAGTAATCGCTGGCCTCTTGAGGAAAAGACGTTCTGTCTTATAAGTAGGGATGAAAGTTTTCCGACTGGACAGTAAGGTACGGACAGGAGCAGGGTGTCGATGAGTCGCGGCGGGAGAGGTGGACGGCCGAGGCCGCGCGAGTGATGAGGTCCTTGGGAATTTGGGAAGGAAAGGACTCGATCCACTTCTGGGCACGTTTCGTGTCCGTCTTGAAAGTCATTATCCCGTACAACTGGATGTGCCGCGACCGGCCCCTTCTTCAGCCCATGGGAGAGATGAACCGTATGGATTTTCATGGGGGAATGTCCGCCGATGGGTAGGACATCGAACCATTGGGAAGCTTAAGTAGGGTCGTCATACCCCTGTTGACGATCAGTACCTGCGTTTGGCGCATAATTTTGGTAGTCAACTCGCTGCCAACTTTGGCAGAGTCGGTAAAGGCGATGGTTTCCTGCACCTGCGGGTGCTAAACTCTTCCTTGTCCTTTGAACTGTCATCAGGAGGGGCTGGCTCAGCAAGTTGCTTGAGTATCTTGCTCATCCATTCATTTGGGTCCATGGCTTCCCCCTCTGGGGAGGAGATCTCCTCCAGCGTTTCTTGTACGTGGCTTGGGCCTTCGATGTTGACGGGCGAATCACCAGGGGTTCCTTTCTCAGTCGTGGGTTCTTCTTTGTCTCTTGAATTGTCGGCAGGAGGGACTGGCTCATCAAGCGGTGATTTTCCAAGTTGTTTGGGTGTCTCGTTGACCCCTTCGTTTGGGTCCGTGGCTTCCTTCTGAGGGGAGGAGATCTCCTGCAGCGTTTCCCCCTGGTGGCGAGGGCGAGGTCCCGTACGCAGTCAGTTAGCACATCGACGTCTGACTCGCTAATAAGGCCCTCGAGTCGGTGCAGCCGGGTGTTGACATGCTCCAGGTATCGCGCCTGGTTGCTCAGCATCTTTTCCTCAAGCTCATCCATCTCCTGACGGAATTTGCGTTCCTGTATACGTTCCTGCACTTCCTGCAGGCGGGAGGCGGATCCGTCAAAGTCTGCCGGATCCACCTCCACCAGGTGAAGGCGATAGAGACGACCCAAAGCGCCGGTGAACTGTTCTGGAAGAGTATTGGACGCATTGGCCATCCGACAGGCCAAGATTTGCGCGCGGGAGGGCAAGAACTGCTTCCATCCGCCATCATCGCCGTCGAGGTAGAACAAGCGAAGACATTTGGCGCCAGCGAGCGATGTTTCGCAAGGCCTTACGACGTCATCCTTGTGAGCTCGTTGCCGTCTGTTCACGTCCCATTCCACGTCTGGGGCAGGGAGAAGACGCAGAGGATGAAAGCGCTTATGAAAGGTGTCGGACTCCTGATCAGACATGGTGCCCTTGTCGCTGAACAAGTTCCGACGAGGGGTTATGGCCCAGTTCCACTGGGAGAAAGCTCAAACATTGAAGGAGGGGTTCAGCTTCCAGGATGGGCATAGATGTAGCGCGGGGAAGTGGAAGGAGATGAACTTTGAGGAGAAGAGGGCTTTGGGTTTCGTTAGGGGTTTAGCGTGGGACCAACTGTCTTGACTGAAGTCAACGTCAACATTTCGGCGCCATCTTGAGGGTTGTGATCGTGACTAGTGGTAATATAGGGTTGATGGCCCATCAGTTTTTGCTGTTTTTTTCCCGCTCGACACTTGCCCGTTCGCCCTTCTCTTTCGCCCCCGTATCCGGCTTTGGGTAATTCAGTTATTAATCACACCTCATCGACAGGAGTAGCCTTTTAGGGGCAGGGGTCGGGAAGGGGTATGAGTGATGACTGAAATGATCCTATCGCGGGAATGAAGATGGTCACTGGACACTGCTGAATAACGCGGGGAGGAGAAGGTATACGCCACTCGAAAAGGCGTAGACAGCGAGGGACTACCATGATCTGCTGTCGGAAAGAGTTGGCGATAGGTGAGTCATCTTGTGAGTATCTGTTTCTGCACTCTGATGATAGCACGAAAGGTACCTACCTATTGAGGCATGGAGTTGGCCGTGGAAGCAGCGCGCGACATCGAGCTGGCGAATTGTCAGCATGGAAAGCTTAGCGGGTATGGAGATTGCGTTTCTCAACTGGCAGCCTTGGGAGTTCAAGCAAGGGGGTGTGTCGAAGAAAACCGGTCGTCTCACGATGTAGGACCATGATGCCGATGCTGATGATGTCGCAATTCCGAGCCGTCTGTTATCGGCGTCAACAGAGTACAGATGGTCAAATTATTGGTTGATAAGTTAGCGACGCGAATGGTCGACGAAAAAGAAAAGGAGAACCAGTGAATGGTCATTAAGTTTGTCAGATATCTAGAGCCCGTGTTTGGGGCCCATCATCTGTAGATCGAGGTTTTGGTGAAAGAGGAAGGAAGTGACGTTGAAGTCGAAGTGCAGATGTTCCACCCCCCTAACGTACCCCGGGGGTGAGGAGTTCCATGCTCATAGCTCTCGTGTTAAACGAGTACTCGAGGGACGAAGCCGGGATAGATCGACGTAGCGGACAAAGGGCCTTTAAACATATCTACAAATAATACCATAAATATCCTAAACACTGCTTAGTTCAGGCAAACGTATCCCAATACAAAGTGACACGTTTTCTGGTCTTCGAGCCGTCAACGATCCCGTCCGTATGGCGCCTCCATTGTAAAAGTCACAAACTGTGTCGCACTAACAATTTCTGCAGGGGCGCATCGCAAACTCTGGGCGGGTCTGCAGGATTCATGCAGGGGATGGACAGCGGGAAAGGACCACCTAGGTAGTTAAGCCCCAGCGGAGGTTCTGGACTCCAATCGATGGATGCGGGACACAGGCCGGCCGTGACAACCTCATTTTTGAAATCTCCAAATCTGATATCCCCGACGACGTCACTCACTCACTCACTCACCCCAACATCACGACATTACAAAACACACCCCTCACAACTTCACACCTACCGAGTAATTCAACATGAGCTCAACCCCTCTCAAGATCGACCCCGCTCGGGCCTCCGCGCTCGTTTCCCAGCTCCAAAGCGTGCAAGACCGCATCCTCGCCGTCGCCAAAGGTCGCCCTGTCCGGCTCGTGGCCGTGTCCAAGCTCAAGCCCGCCAACGACATTTTGGCGCTTCACCAGGCTCCCCAAGTCCAGCATGCCCATTTCGGCGAAAACTATGCGCAGGAGCTGCAGCAGAAGGCGGAACTCTTGCCGCGGAGTATCCAGTGGCACTTCATTGGTGGCCTTCAGACCAGTATGCCCTTTTATTTTTCTCTTTTTTTTTATATTCTTTTTCCACCTTTAGGTGTTCACCTGCAAAATACTACGAGGAAGGTGACTACGAACTAACGGAACGAACAGCCCACTGCAAGTCTCTAGCCCGTATCCCCAACCTTTGGGCCGTCTCCTCCTTGGACACCCTCAAAAAGGCCCGGACCCTTAACCGCGTCCGCGGCGAAGTCATCTCCTCAGACCCCTCCATTCCCAAATTGAACGTCCACGTGCAAGTCAACACCTCGGGCGAAGAGTCCAAATCTGGGTGCTCTCCAGGTCAAGAAACCGTCGATCTTTGCAAGGCCATCGTCACGGAATGTCCTCACTTAAACCTGCTGGGACTGATGACGATTGGTGCCATTGCGAGGAGCAAGGCAACGACTCCCGAAAACGAGAATGAGGATTTCGTGGTGCTGAGGGAGCAGAGGGATCTTGTGGAGAAGGAGTTGGGACTGGACAAGGGAAGTCTGGAGTTGAGTATGGGTATGAGTGAGGATTTTGAGGGGGCGATTGCCATGGGGAGTGGGGAGGTGAGAGTGGGCAGCACCATTTTTGGAGAGAGGGGGAATAGGCAAGATGCGAAGCTTGTTGTCTAGAGAGGGGATGATGAGATGGGGATTGTGTATTGCATTTTACGGTTTACGGAAAAACAAAGCATAGTTTGGTTTGGTTTGGCGTTGAAGAGTGGTGGTGTTAGAATGAATGTCATGACTTCGTTCGTTGTGTGTGGTCTTTGGTGTTTGTGACTCGGTTGTCACTTGACTGTTGACGGGAGGCTTTGTTCCAACCTGTGGGAAGTTGTGTGGACTTTCCGTGTTGCAGCCGGCTAGAGGCATCCCACCGCAGTTTTCCAATACTTGGGCGTTTCACATGACATTGGAAACAGCCATCGAGTGCGTTAGTTTTCACCTTCAGTTGGCGACATGAAAAATGGTAGCGTACTCGATCCCTCAAACGCCTCACAACATGAAGGAATTCCAAGGACTGGAAGAGATGCAAGTCCCAAAAAGCAAGAGCTCCCTCCGTTTGCTGCTTCTGCAGGACCACTGCAAATCAGTGGAGCACAATGCTGGACTCGGAGTTTGTGCCTTGAAGCTTGGGCCACCTGAAGGGAGCTTGGACCTGTGGGTGGTGGCAGTGACGACAGAGCTTGGATAACAATTCTTGCGGTGAGCGTCACCAACATTTGATACGTACCGCGTTCACGTCTCAACTGTCGCATCGATCTGTTTTCTTCACCCTTTCAAGCCAAGACTTCACCACTCATGATCTAGTGAGGGAAAGACATGGAGGATGACGCGCAGCTCTTCCCCCCTTGTTCCTTTTTCACTTAGCCTTATCGATAAGCAACTAGAGCCTGTGATCCGACGGTGACCTCCTGGGCTACTGTAGGGGGGGGATGACTAGAACTGCGCTCTGAGGTCACACATGGAGGCCAACCCTGGTTCGCGACTAACCGCGCGTTGCTAGGGTGCCTTTTTTGCAGAGCAACGACAGAGGGAAAGAGCACAAACAATCAACAGACATTTGAGACGATGATTGGCTCATTGGTCTCTCCAAATGGGGTCAGAGAGCACAAATGGACTGATTGATTGGTTGGGCGGAAGGGAGCCAGTGATGTGATTGATGGTTTCCCGTGTGAACCATGGAAGGTGGGCTGCCGTCCACCACGGCTCGACATTTAGTGGACTGGCTGCCCTGAAAGACCCCTGCTTGGCCCTTGACCAACCCACACCCACCCACCCACCCCAGCCTCCCCTCTGGGCCTGGGCGGGCGGCCCCTCGCCGAGAAAGAAACGTGGGTTGGAAATTCTTGGGGACAGGTTTGGCAGGAACAGGCAAGGTTGGGTTCTCATCAGGGTTTGTCGCAAGAAAAGAACAAGGGCAAGAACGAGTGCAATATCGAGGTAGGTGGTCATCAGGTCGCGAGTCGGATTTCTTTGATTTTGAGGAAGGAACCGACTGAATTTCAGGTTGCTCGTCCCCCTCCTTCCTGGCACTCGTCAGTCCAAGTTTTCACTTCTGCCACACAGCGAGTTGTTGCCTGGCCAAGTCAAAGCAGCGAGAAAGGAGGTCAGCCAGCCAGCCAGCCAGCCAGCCAGCCAGCCAGCTGTTCGCTCTTCGCACCAAAGCAAACACCATCAACATCAGACCAACGAAGCTTCCTTGGAACGGACGGCATCATCCATTCACTCAGCTCGCTGTCACTTTCAGCGACTGGAGTTCACTCTGTCTGACTTAGCATTGACCATTATACCCTGCTTTGCGCCATCTGCTGCAGCACACTGGACTTGGACAGCCAGAAACAAGGAAGGCTTAGAGCTGCTGTGTTAAGTCTTTTTCTTTTTTTCTTATTTTTTTTTTCTTTGGCGATTTTGCTGCTTTGCGACTCTTCGAAAGGATATACCCCTCCAGCCATACAACAGGAGACAGTCAGTCACGTCAACCGACATAGTCCTTGTGTGGTTTGTTTTTTCATTTGGTCGATTTTCCTTATCTCCGTTTTCCATATTGCAGCTTGGATTCTGGATTCACTACTTCTACTACTACGACGACACCTGAGGAGTCCATCGGATATTTGCACTGCCTATCCGCCTGAGGGAACAATCGAACAACAGCTGCTGTGTTGCCTTCAACAACTCTGGAACCCAACCGAAAAGAGGAAACGGAACAGAGACGGGAGACCAGACAACAACGAACAGACGGCAACTGAAAGAAGAAGAGCACGGATCGATATCCCAGGTTGATCAAGGTTACCGTACCGCCCATCAACGCCTCCTGGTTCTGTTCCAACTTGTCTCAGCCCTGGAAATTGTTTGCCATACCATATCACGCATCATAATACATACTTGTACCGTCATACCGTGTTTACAGTACTGGTCCGATATCCAAACAGCAAGGTCACCCTTCACCTTGGGTCTCGGCTTCAGCAAACAGGGGTCGGTAATCAGGTACCGATTCGGATTACCAACCTCTTACTGTTCAGTACCAGAAACATTACTTCCCATCTCGGCCTCGTCCTATCAAGCCATCCTCCACTGTTGCGACACCACACACCCGACCCAGGATCCTACCGCGTTTCCGTCCTTGTTGTTGGCGTAACCAACCGCACAGACCGGACCCTACTACTATCTACACTAGTTCTCCGGCAGAAAGACCCTGGTCCTTGGTCGACCACCCCGGTTCATCCCCAGCTTAGGCCAGGAACAGATTGACTCTCAAACACCTCCGGGTGGTAGTTCTGTTCGCGCCCACCACGCCAGCCAGGCCGCGCCCGCCCTACCGCCCTGGGCTCCCTTCCCTCTCTCACTCCCTCCCTCGTTTTCCCGACACACACCTCCCACACAGCTGAAGCCATGCCGCCCGCTGGCTCAGAGAGGGACCACCATGGGCACCACCAGCTCCCCCGAGATTTAAGACACTCGCATTCCGCCTCGTTTGATAATCATGGCCGTGCCATGATCCCAATGTAGGATGCTTCCCCTCTTTTCCCCAAAACACCAACAGCAGACCATCATGGTGTCATGTCCCTCTTGTTCAAGGAACTAATGAAAAATAGGTGGGATAGCTCAGACCCCGAGAGGGCACCACCGCCGCTTCCACTCAACCCTCAGTCTCCCGGTGTCTCTAGAGCTGGCACCTCGAGTGCGATCCAGTCTGCCCATGCTGCCTTGCAGGAAAAGGCCCGTGAGAGTGCTAACCTGGTACCACACATCCCCAAGCGCGCCGCGGGTGACCCTTCTCCAGAGAGGACAGAGAGGCCCCCTTTGCGCAACACAGCTACGGCTGCGTCACATCGCCGTTTGAATTCCCTTCAGAACAGCACTGTCAAGGATATTAGTTTGATGCTTGAGAGTGGTTACGTCTCCAATACATCAGCCTCACGATCACCAGAGAAGCACGACTTTAAGCACGATTTGAAGCACGACTTCAAATTCGATAGCAAACTCGACACCAAGTTTGACAAATACGAAAAGCAAGAAAACAACAAGCACGACAAGTACGAGAGCAAGTACGAGAGCATATACGAGAGGCCATCCACCCCTACGAGGAGTCGTGAGAACCACGTCGAGTTCAAGGACGAAAAGGAAGACACCCTAAAACCCGCCCCCACTATGGGTTCACCACGAACGGGTCCTAGTTTGACCCCAGGCAGCATCCTCCGCCAAGCCAACAGCACCAGCAACATGCGGCGACCACATCAGAGCATCCTCGGCGAGAACACTCCTCCTCAGTCGGCCACCATGCTCGCCCTTCAGAACATGAGTAGTGCCAGCAACCTCGGAACGTCGTCGTCGGTCAGGGACTCGGATCCCCTCGCTAACATCACTAACGGCTCCAGCGGAGTGACCAAGACGACTGTAACACCCCTAGGCCTCGAGGCCCTGTCGAACCAGCTCATCACCCTTACCAACATTGCTTCGGCTCTTCAACGAGAAATGTCGGCGCTTAGCAGGCGCAGCAGAGATAATGCTACAGACTTGCTCAGCTTGAAAGAGGCCACCAATCAGCGCGATGAGGACATTCGCAGGAGTTTGCGAGAGTTGATCACCGAGGCCAAGTCGAGGGCCGCGCAGAGGGAAGCGTACGGTGGGGGTCCGCCATCGCCTACGTCACTAAAGTCGCGACCGTTCTCCCTGCCGCGAATACCTTCGCCACATAGCTTTGGAGCGTCGCTTGATCGAGAGTCGCTATTGAGCACACCCTCACTTGTGGCCGACACATCGTCAATTGCTCTTCTAGAAAAGATCCTTCGCGACATGGGAACGAAAGAGGGCCAAGAATCGCTTCTCTCGAGACTTAACGAACTCGCCCGTCAGCTTTCCGGCTTTTCCACGTCTGAAAAGCTAGAGGAGATCATCCGTTTGGTCAAAGCCAATCAGCAACATGCTCTAGTACCAGCTACTGGCGGAGCAGGGAGAGGTGGTGGTGGCGGCGGCGGCGGCGGCGGTCGCAACAAGGCCTGGAGCTTCAGCGAAGACGAAGACGGCCGAAACTCGCGCGTAGGCCGATTCCTCGAAGAATCTGGAAATTCACCAACTCAAACCCAGAGCTCCCGTGCCACCGATTCCATGAATGATGAAATCCTCTCCGCCCTGCGCATAGTCAAGGACTACCTGGCCCAAGGCGGCAGCCTTACCAGCGACGTCAAGTCTCTCGTCAAGGAACTGCGCGGCGAGGTCCTCGACATGGGCCAAGAAATCGGTCGCCGACTTAACGAAGTCTCCTCCAAGTCCCCTCAAACCCTCCCTGTAGACAATTTTACAAAGGAAGCCATGAACAAAATTGTCTCAGATGGCCTGGAGGAAATGCGCCAGAACATGGTTAACATCGTGCACGAACACCGCAAGAAGGCGCAAGAGACAGTCGCGGCAGCGCCTCGAATCGACTCCATGATCGATTACAGGGAGATCTACAATAGCATGCGTGCTGCCCTCAAGGATTCACAAGCCAATAAGCCGCGCGTGCAGGAGCTTCGTAGGGAGGACGTTGTACAAGCGGTGCAAGATGCTTTCGAAAAGTACAAACCTGAAATTGAGATCCAGCAGATCGGGTTGGAAAGGCACGAAGTGCTGGATTGTTTGAAGGAGGGGCTAGGGATGTATCTGCCAAAGGAGACGGCTTCCAAGCAAGACGTGTTCGCTGCTATCAACGAAGGGTTCAGCAAGTTTGAGGCGGTCTCCCGGGACGATGTCTTCGAATCTGTCAGGGAATGTCTGGATGAGTTCGACTTCCCGGTCACTCCCCAACTTTCGAAAGACGACATTCTGAGTGCGGTCAAGGATGGTTTGAGCGACCTCCCCAAGCCCCTGAAGCGTCAAGAGGTGGTGAACGCAATGGACGAGAGCCTCAACAAGTTCGACTTCACTGTTGACATGGCCGAAGCCGTGCAAGATGGTGTAAGGTCTCTGGATCTACCAAAGGACATGCAAACCGCCGTCACCAAAGCGCTGGAGACATTCGACTTTTCCTCTGCCGGCCCATCAAGCGAAGACATGATCGATGCTGTCCAGGAAGCTATCGAAACCATGGATCTTCCCTGCGATGTCACACGCGCCGTCGTCAAAGCATTGCAAACCCCCGAGTTCGCACAGCATATCGCTTCTTACCTCCCCCGCCCTGATCTGTCGCGTGTCGACCTTGCTGATGCCGTCCGCGAAGGATTTGATGCGCTTGATATTTCAGGAGATGTCGCCCGCGCTGTCAAAGAGAGTCTAAAAGAACGAGACCTCTCGGATCTCTCCGGCTCACATTCCAAAGCTCTCGTCCGCCACGGCACCACGCCTCCTTCCATCCTGAAGCCCGAAACTGAAGAAATCATTGAGCGACTGTACGAAATCCGTGATTCGCTGAGAGATGAGTTCCGCGCCTTCTCAGAAAACAGCAAACCCACCTCCCGTGGTGGTGACGCTGAGCGGACTACGCCTGGTATTACCATGGACGATTTCGAGAAACTGAGGCATGACATCGAAGCGTACGTCGACCGCGCCCGCACCGACGGCAACTCCGACGATTTGATCCCGCACATGACTGAAACATTGGAGAGATTTAGGGAGGAAGTGGCGGAGTTGGTCAAGAAGGCTTCTCAGAGCACCAATGATCTGCTAAGGGAGGAACTTGAATCACTCCGCGACGTCGTCAACGGCACCTTGGTCCCCGTAACGCCACTCGCGCAGCCCGGCAGCAATGCCGAGATTCTCGAAGCCATTGGTACTATTCGTAAGGAGATGAATACCACCTCTCAGCACACCGGTGAGGTGGCGGAGACGAAAATCCTCCATGCTCTGCAAGAGGGACTCGGCGATTTGAAAAAGAGTATTGACAAGCTCTCTAACAAAGCCGGTGACCTCTCGGCTAATGACGAGATTCTGGATGCGCTCAAGGAGGGCCTGAAGGGCGTCAGAGCTGATCTCGAAGAGCTTAGAGCAGGAGGCGGGTTTGATGACGAATTCGCGCTGACGCCCTTTAGCAATGATGGTGATCAACCTTCGAAGCAGCTTGGCCATGGAAGCGTCGAGGAGATTAGAAGTCTCCATGCTATGGTTGATAAGCTAGGGAAGAAGGTCGAGGCTATGGAAAGTGGTGCTGGCTCGTCAAAGGCTGCGGCGGGTGCCAGAACTGCTACATCCAAGTCTGAGCTAGGCGACGTCGAGGCCTTGCTAAGGAAGTTGATCGATTCTGTCGCCTCTCTTGCTGCCCGCGAACAAAAGCAGCAGAAGATCAACCTGTCACCCCTCGAAGAAACAATTCGCTCTCTCCAGACTTCCGTTGACACCGCGATTGGGGGTCTGAGAAAGTCCATTGATGAGTGGACCAAGGCAAGATCGTCATCAGCCGCGCCTAAGCAGCCCGAGCCTGAGCTGCTTCCCACCAGCGACCCTACCGATCCGGCTACGAAAGAAGATGTCCAGGCAATTGAGACCATTCTAAGGAATACCAAGGACAGCTTGGATGATTTCGTGAGCGCCCAGGAACTGCAGAAGGAGCTAGTCAGGAAAGAGCATGTGGATGCACTTGAAGTCTTGTTGGTAGAGACGAAGTCGAACTTGGGAGATTTGTCGAAGCAAGTGGAAGGTGTGTCCAGGAAGGAGGATGTTTCCGCTCTCGAGTCGCTCATCGCCAAGATGACGATTGCCTTCGACGAAATGAGGACCCGCGACGAGAAAGAAGACTCCGACAAGCTCACCAAAGCTGATCTCGAGGCTGTTGAGACTGTTTGTCTCGAAGTCAAGTCCCTCGTTTCATCGAGACCCGCCACCACTGATGCCCCCACCGACTCTCCGACAGCCACAGCCAGCCGCCCCGACATGGACAGCAACTTCAAGACCCTGACTGAGAAGCTCGAAGCTCAAGCCGAGGCTACTACCAAGGCAAACGGCGACATCACCGACCGCGTGTCCGAAGTCAAATCCCTCCTCGAAGAGTTTCATGAAGTCATCAAAGCTAAACTCACTGATGGAGCCAAGGGGGTGGATTCTATTCACAAGGTTTTGGCTCCGATGAGCGAAATTGTCAAGAAGAACGCGACGCTGCAGGATGAGCTCATGGAATTGTGGGGTGGCATGAAGGAGGGTTTTGAGGAAGGTCGCACGACTATCAACAAGGCGAAGACTGACATTGAGACCAAGATCGAGGAGCTTCAGAAGGCGCAGATCGGCGAGATCAAGGAGACCGTGGCGACAAAGGGTCAAATGGAGGAGCTCAAGACTGCGCTGGAGCCTCTCAGCGGTACGGTCACGGAGGCTGTGGAAAAGATGGAAGTCAGCTCAAAGACTGTTTTCGAAAGGGTGGATGAGCTGTTGTGCAAGGCCGATGAGAATCATCTCGATATCAAGACTGAGCATACCCTTACTCGAGAGCAGGTGCAGGAGATGACTGGCAAGTTGGACGGCTTGCAGAGTCTTGTTGCCGAGCATCAGCCTAAAGTCGCCGAGAACCTCCAGGAGGTTCTTGCCCTTGTTGGTCAGCATTTTGAGTATTCCAAGACGACAACGGAGGGTCTGCAGACCAAGGTCATCAACGCCATGCCCACTGTCAACGAGAAGCTTGAAAAGCTCGTTGGTCATACCGGCGAAGCGGAGAAGGCTTTCGCTCATCTCGAAGATGTCCACAAACAAGTCAAGAATACCTCCGCCGAGCTCGCTGAGTTTATCGCTACCCAGACTCAGCGCGCTGTCGAAGAGGATGAGAACAAAAAGAAGATACTGCAAGAGACTACAATTGCTCTTGAGCGTCAGCTGGCTGAAAAGGAAGCAATCGAGGCTCGTTTGGCTGAGCTCAAAGAGGAGGAAGCCCGCGTTAAGGAGAGCATCAATGTTACTTTGCGTGAGGAGCAGGATCAGCTCAAGTCCCAGTTCTTGGAAAACCTCCAACAGGAACAGGCACGTCTGAAGCAGATGAATGAGTCTCTGAAGCAGGAACAGGAAGAGCTCAAGTCTACGTTCTTGGCCAACTTGGCTGAGGAGGAGCATCGCCTCAAGACGCTGAATGAATCCCTAAGAAAGGAGCACGAGGAGGCTAAGGCGGTGTTCATGGCCGGTCTCAAGGAGGAGGAGACAAGGCTGAAAGAACTCAATGCTTCTCTCAAGGAAGAGCACGAAACCTTAAAAAAGACGTTCAAAACTAATCTTGAAGAGGAACGTGACCGCCTGATGGAAATAAACGTGTCCCTCAAAGAAGAACAAGACATCATGAAGAAGACCTTCGCTGCTAACCTCCGCGATGAGCGCGACCGTCTGATCGAGCTCAATTCCGCCCTCAAAGCCGAGCACGAGTCGCTCAAGCGGAGCTTCCTTGCCGTTTTGAAGGATGAAGAAGCCCGCCTGAAGGAGTCGAACGATGCTTTACGAGAAGAGCAGCAAGTTCTCAAGGATAAGTTCCTCAAGAATTTGCGCGAGGAGGAGTCTTTGCTCAAGGAAGTCAACGAAGGTCTCAGGCAAGAGCAGAAAGAACTTAGGAGCTCTTTCCTTGCCGCTTTCAAGGAGGAAGAGAGGCGTCTCAAGGAGATCAACGCCAGCCTGCGGGAAGAGCAAGAAGAAATGAAGGCAATCTTCCGTGAAGAGCAGGAGAAGCTGAAGGTGGATCTGCTCGCTAACCTGATGGAGGAGGAGTGTCGCCTTAAGGAACGCAACGAGGCACTGCGCAAGGAGCATGACAAACTTAAGGAGCAGTTCTTGGCTGACTTGAGGGCTGAGCAGCAGGGTATTAAACACAACCTTGTTGAGCTCCGCGGGGAGCAAGAGGAGCTGGTGCGCAAGAAATCCAGACTTACGGCGGACTTGTCCTCCCTCGACACTGCCCTCCGCCTCCGAAGAGAAGAGCTCCACGAGATGGAAACCCGCGCCGAAACGCTCGAGCGCCGTATCCTCGAGGGAGTCATGGACCATTCACGCTTACTTCTCATGGCCAAAGGCAAGCGCTTCACCACGGGCGTCGGTCGGGAGTCAATGAACCGCAAGCGCGTCCCCTCGCAAATGTCCACCCGCGCTCCCAGCGTCGTTTCACGCATGGAGTCAAGACAGCCCACGTCGGCACTCAACATGGCTGCTATCAACGCCAAGACCAGAACCCCTAAGATGGGCACGGGTGCGGGATCGTCGGCGTCTAACAGACGGATTCTGTCACTCAGTCAAATGGTCAGCGGAGCTCTGCTGGGCGGTAGCATCAAGCGCAGCAATAGCGTTAGGAACGGGGCTGGCGGTGGTGGTGTCGCGGCGGTCAAGGCGGCGGTGGCTGCTCATCATGGTGATGCCGATACTTCCGGGACTTCGAGACCTAAGGCTAGAGAGCGAAAGGGGAGTTGGGCGACGACGAGCTCAAAGTCCACGGCGAAGGGATATGGTGGTCTATCGAAAGAGGATAGAGACGTCTCCCTGAAGGACACGGATGATGAGGACGAGGAGGGGTATGACACCGCTACTCCACCAGTTGATGTGCGCTCCGGGTCAGATGAGGACATGGTTCACGTCGACGACGACGCGCGCACCGAGTCCTCTTCCCGTTACGGCGGCGACGAAGACCACAACGAAACCGAGACTGAAACTGAGGCGGACGAAACAGCCACTCTACGTCGCTCCTCCCAGGGCACGACGGTCATCACTTCCTCTTCCCGCTCCGGCCCTCGTTCGGCTCGATCCGGTCGCTCAAATGGCAGTCGAGATGACGACGGAGAAAGCCAGTATAGCCAGGACCACGACCAAGATGACGAAGACGACAACTACTCGGACTACGAAACAGGCGACGATAGTGAAGACGACTGGACTGAGAGGGGTAGTGCCATTTCGGGCATGACTGGTACCACGGGCACAAGCAGGACGGGGCGCAGTAGTGTTAGCGCGCCGTCGATTGCGCCGAGTGCGTCGGTCATGAGTGTGGCGAGTTCAAAGATGTCCAAGGCTAGTAAGATGAGCAAGGATTCGGCTATTTCGGGGATTCCTAGGGCGAGTCCGAAGAAGGGGAAAAAGGTTGGAAAGTGAGGTGGGAATGATGAGGGGTGAACGATGAAGATGGATGAATGGATGGGTCATGATACCTGCTTGGCTTTCGTTTTTCTTGTTTTATTATTTTGTTCGGATAACATGCTTGTAAGGTTACGTCTATGGGTGTGGGCTTTTCCCGGTTCGGTTGGTATTGATTGCTATGATGGCTTGATGCTTGGTTGCTTGTAGTTTATGCGATTACCCCTTTAGAACGGCAGAGCAATGGATGATGGATGATAGCACGCACGATGGCAATGGGGTTCGTTATGGGAATTCACCAGGCTACGTGTCAAATTACTTGTTGCCTTTACTTTACTGATCTTGGCTGGTGACCGGGTGGTTTTTTTGCTCGCCTGGCAAAGATGAACTATGCTCACTTGCTCGTGTCCCGTGCCGAGTGTGCTGCAGTGTCCTTGAATCATTTCGTAAAGGTAGATCTGGTCCATTCATCCCCGCACTCTCATCAACTGTAACCTCTAAACCAAATAAATCGACATCTCCAGTCACGTAAGAGGTATGTATATTGCCTGCATGCGTGTAGGTATGCAGTACAATCCCGGGCGCAGCATCAGCATCAGTATTTGGTTGCAGTACCGAAGCAGTACCGAAGCAGCCGAGTGGTATGTAGTGAAGTCCGAAAATTACACGCGAACATTGAACAGTTGGTCATTTGAATTCGATTTGACTACGGCTTGCTGTGGTCAGGTAGAGGTAGGCACATGCAAGGCCGGTACAAAACTGGGATATGCCGTGTACTACCTGGTAACTTGGAAGTCTGTCGGCTGCAGTATCTGAAGTATTTGTTCCTCTAGGCACGCTGCTCATGCACACATGCCTACACAAGGTAGTGTACAGGTATCCAGAAAGTTTTTTTATAGTATTTGTCTGCATACCTACGCTATGCATGTGGACTGAGCCCTATGGCCCCCGACCGACTGGAGGCCCGAGTATTAGGTAGCTCCGTTCGTCCATCAGGGTGCAGTACCCCCTGAAGGTAGGCGTGCATTAAGATGACTATACCGTGCAGCGACCCGTTTGGTGTGCACCAGATCTGGACGCCAAAACACGACTCGGACACTCGACGTTTTGGTCCCCTTTTCACTTGTTTGTGAGAAAAACAAAAAAATCAGGGGATAAACCGTGGCAAGAGGTCTTGAAACTGTTTTTTTCTTCTTTGTCTTTTTTTTTTTTTTTTTTTCTTTTTTTTGGGGGATGCAAAACGTACCTTCTATGAGCTGCTTAGTAACACCAGTTCCAATCAGTCAAGTGCATGGATCGGGGGGGGGGGGGGGGGGGGGGGGG
>NW_009799102.1:4082321-4105144 GCF_000213175.1 Neurospora tetrasperma FGSC 2508 | reverse complement strand
GGGAAACCAAAAAAGAAAAGGACAACATGCGGGAACAAAACCAACTGTTAGCGAAGAGAGGATGCTCATGTCTTCATCATTCATGTTTCTACTTTCTACCAGCCAGGTGGCTGCATACATAATACCTCTAGTTAGTCCCTCGGTGTTCGGCGGTAAACATACAGGTAGAGCTC
Organism: Neurospora tetrasperma FGSC 2508; assembly: GCF_000213175.1. NCBI lineage: Eukaryota > Fungi > Ascomycota > Sordariomycetes > Sordariales > Sordariaceae > Neurospora > Neurospora tetrasperma. The sequence goes on along the minus strand of NW_009799102.1, from coordinate 4,104,971 downwards.
GGCTCGGCTCCAGTCTTTCTTGCACCCTTTGTTTCCCCTCCTCCTGACACGTTTTTCTGATCAGTCGTCAAGCAGAGATTTCAAGATGAAGTGCAGATTCTAGCCTTGCAGATGCGCCTAAGAGAGGGCTTCGGAACACTCGGCTGTCCGCGAAGCAAGGCTGCGAACATGAGGTACTAGGGTATCTAGAGGTAACGTATTACCTTTTTGATACCTCTACCTGCGTTGTTTCTATATGTGCTCGCATCCAGTGCAGCAAAGTCGGAAACGGCGAATTTCAATAGTTGTCCTTATGTCTCGTTGCCTTACGGCAGTAGCTCGGAAGACTCGTTGTCCGATGGCTGATGCTTGACTACCTACCTCTAGGTAGGTATGCTCGAGTTTTCATCAGCCATCGCTCCTTCCGATGAGCGCCGAACTGTTTGGAAGGTACCGTCCGACCTTGCCTCCGACTGTTCTTGAGCCTCTCTGGTGTATGAAATGCATGCCCATGAGCACGTATGAATAGAGGCATTGCAGACATCATGGAAAGCTCTTTCCAACTTGTAAGGAATCGCTCAGTCAAGTACCATACAATGCAAAGGCGAGAAAGAACAGTGATACCTGTCTTCAACTACTACTACGCAACGTGCAGCCAAGGTCTGATTACAGACGTGTTTTGTTTTTCTCTTTCTCTCTAAATTTCTTATAAAAGAACAGAGGCCCCCCCCCCCCGGCTCCCTTCCAAGATCCAAGGTACCTACTCATCATCTCATCATCTCTCCTCTCACTTCATTAGTTCACTTTCAAAGTCAACTCTCCGCACCCATCTTCCAACTCCAACATTTTCGAACTCAACATCGAAGTCTCTACACCAATCTTCCAACTCCAACAACTCGACATCGCAAATTCCAAAAACCTTCTTCAAATCACATCCATCTCTCTTTCCACAATGTACTCTACACGTAACAACAAGCAGCAGGTGGTGGGCTTCTCGAACCCTCAAGCCCAACTCGCGCCTTTCTTTGGTCCTGGCATGGGCCCATCACCTCTGGTCGTTGGTTCTGCCCCTGTTTTGCCTCCGGCCATGTTCTCTGAGCCGGTTAATCCGGTTTCCTCGATTCTCCCCCTTGGTCCCCCCCCCCTGCCAGCATGAAGGTTACGAGAAAAGGACGAAGGGATTAAAGAGGCCGGATCAGCCTCATCGGCCCATTCCTCCCCCTTGTGAGGAGCCGGCAGAGGTGACCGTCAAGTTGGCCACCTGCAAAAATACAGCCAACTATGCCGGACGCGTGGTTGGGAGTATCAACCCTCTTTGGACGGTTGCTGAGCTCAAGCAACATTTCGAGCTCCAGGCCAACCTCGGTGGGATCCCCGCCAACAAGCAGGCCCTCCGGATGGAGCGTCCTGCGATTCCAGGGTTCGATTCTGCAGAGTCTTTGGACGATGTCGTCGTCCTCAAGTACATTGGGGTTGACCGGGGTGCTCCGGTCTGTGTCATCTGGCTAGAGCGTCGCATGGAAAGTGGTGGTATTCCGGCCATGACAGTGGCTCCAGCCGGGGCTCCGACTGGCCTGCAGCAGTTGTTCCAGTTTTCGACTACCGAGGGGAATCAAGCCCAACACCATGTACAGCTTCAATTCCAACAACTCCAGCACCAACAACAACAACAACGGCATCGACTACAGCTCCGACAACAAGTCCAATACCAACAGCGGGTACGGCAGCGTGTTCTCCAAGAGGAGAAAAACACCGTTACCGGCTTCCAAGGCCCTATCGTGAGGCCAAGCCAGGTACGGAGCGGTGGTGCTGTGGCTGGAGTTGTTGGTCCGACTCCCCAGGAAGCACCCAGACAGGCTGGGTCCAATGAACCTGCAGGTTTAAGACAACGGGAACCTCCGCGAGCGTGGCGCCAGTCAAACCACCATCAACAACGGCATCACCCTTTTCAGAGGCCGAAAGACCAACACCGGGTCAGCAAACCGCAGGGGCAACGTTCCAAGCCACAGCAGCAGCAGCAGCAGCAGCAGCAGGAGCGAGCTCTCCCAGCGGAGAATTCTGTGGTGACGCTGGGGCTGCCAGGGGGTGGTGAAGTTCATGCTCCGTCTCGGGGAGCTCCTGCTGTGTTTGGTCTAGAGGCCAGATCGCTGGTGTGGCAGGATAGAGTCAGTGCCACCGAGCTGAAGCAATACCAGCAGCAACGTGAACCCCAGCAAACCCTGGGGCAGATGTGGGCGGATCTTGATGACTCCCCTATTGTCGTCGACAATGGACATGAAATCGACGACGACAACGGTTTTCTCAACGTCCTGCGTCACATCCGTCCGGAATCCGACGTCTCTGCCATTATTAATGGCTCTCGGATTCTGACCCAGCGGCGGCAGCGACAACCGCAATGAACCAGCAACAGTTGTTGGCAGCTGCTGCTACTGTCAACCAGATCGATCCTGCCCACAATTACTACCCATCGAGGAGGGAAACTACCTACCTACCTGGTCGAGCAACCTCACTGGGAAACGCTACCTTGGTGATGATTTTGATGGCAGGTTGGGATAGCAATGAGCCACGAATACGAACAAATTATCATAGGAACAAGGTTTGATGACATGGACGAAGACACAATCTCTTTCTTTTTCTCATAGGTACACACATGCATGTACGAGTAGCTAGGTACCTCTACCCACCACTACAGATTTCTACTTTCCATCAAGAGCAAGCATACCGGTTGCTAAAGAAAAAACAGCAGTCAGCAGAGGAAGACACTAGTTGGGGAGGAGCAGATCCGTACGGCACGCCAAATCTCTGAATGAACAAGGCCAAAATACGCTCCTTCTTGATGCGAAGGGAGCCAGTATACAACCCCCAGGGCCAGCCGCCTTTTTTCTCAACAAAGACTCTCTGTGGAGGGCATTTCACCACTCCAGAACCTTGGAGGTGAGCAAGGATCGCCTTGCGATATCCATCGGCCATGTTAAAAGCCGACATGAGCCTTTGAAGAGTGTCAACGTCGTCTGGGAGTCGCCACTCGAGGTACATCAGGCCAGCTACAGGAGGATGCTTGAGGGAAAAGATCTCCACCTCCCTGGCAAAGACGTGGTGACAAGAGTCGTATTCGATTCCTTGGAGGCTGTCTTCCGGGAGCGGATCAGCTGAAAGATTGATAAAAACTTCTACTTTCCATCACCATCTCATCCAGCCACTCCGTCGTCCACAACACATCAAACCCTTATTCCCTCCTATAAACTACCTGCGGTCGTTCGGTGGGTTGTACTTCCATCTCCATCAATCTTCTGGGTCAACCGACAACATTTACTCAGCCACCAGCTTCGTATCCCAAGACCGCAACAAGGCAAGCTGCGCGTTGCCGTCTACGCCCAGTCTCTTTCATCATCCACAATGTCCAACCAAGGCCAAGCCACGAAGTCGCTCAGACCTCAGCCTGACGTGCAGTACAGCAACACCACGGGGTGGTGGACGCTGAAACATACCTACACAACATCCGCACAACACATAGCCCTCTGTCCATAACAGGTTTAGGAACCGGTGGCGGTGAAGATCATCTTTTGGGAGATGCACATGCAGACCGGGAGCGGAACTGTCACATCACCTCGACGTTCCCATCCCTATCCCGTAGACGTTTTCTGTCACCGGGGAGCTAGCGAAGGCTGAAGTAGTAAGAATGGGCACGGCAAGGGTGACATTTCAGCTCTAGATTTCTGGTCCGTCCTCATCAGTTGATCAGGCCTGATACTGAGATTCAAATTTGCGATGATACCTTCGTTTCAGTTCAGTACATGTATGGTACCCAGGTGTCACCCTGTGCCCTGCCTACGCAACCAGGCAGTCATCTTTTCATCTTCTTTCTTCACCTCTTTTCACCTAGATACCTATCTCCAGGTCTCTGTCAGCGAATCCTTTTTTTTTTTTTTTTTTTTTTTTTTTTTTCGTTTCTTTCTTTTTTGTCTTTTTCTTCCTGTATCTCTTTCTTTCTTCCTTCCTTTCTGTATCCCTCTTATTCTTCTTTTCTTTCTGGTTTTTTTTTTTTTTTTCCTTCCCTCCTGATCATCAATAAGGTTGGGCAACATCATGATAATGATTCGGAAGGAGCTTTCTGTACCTTACAATACCTGAAGTTCTGAGAGGACAAGGCAGGGTAACTTGCAGATTGACTCGGTACCTACAATAGTGCAGTGTCTATTCTGTTGGACTGGTCACTACCTAGGTAGTTGGGTGTAAGGGGAGGTAGAAACAAAAAAGACGAAAAAAAAGGGTTGTTTACTTACCTACCGTTCGACATGAGATGTTGGAGAGATAATATGGGCGCAACTTTTTTAGTCATGTAGTATCCTTGGTTTTTATTTGATTCGGTTGTGGTTTGGATACACATTGGTCCAAAGGTATATGATGCCTGGGAATTCGCGTCAGCAAGGGGAGGAAGTAGCCTGAATTATCAGGATGGCTTCTGCTTTTGTTAAAGTTACCTCTGAACAGTTTAAAGGATTAGCAAACGGCCATTTTTATACCAATTGCCCTGTCAATATGAAATGTTATTTCACAGTGTCTGCCCTCTGTGTTCTCCTTGCCGTCTACGGGTGTAAGAGATTTGTCTCGGCAGCAAAACTGGTCCTAGCTGAATCCAGTGTCCGCAGCAAGAAACACCGGGCGAAATAAGGTTGTTGGGATGGAGTATGATGCTTTGATTCTCATTAAGTTCGTTATCTAATAACGATTAGGTACCTTACTTTACTTTACTCATGTTCCGTCCATGCCATCCATCCCTCCAGTCCATGCCAGTTCCGATTCCATCCCATCGCCTGCCTACCATACAACCAAAACAAAGTAGAAAGTGAAGAAAATTAGAACAGAAAAACGCCCGCTGTGCCATTACCAAACCATCTACATCTCTTCTCATTATCCACAGTACACCCCCACCCCTTCTACTCGTAAGCCGTAAGCCCCTCCTCCCACAAATCAGACCAGTTAGTTACCGCTGCGGCACCACGGGCGTAGGCGGCATATTCCTGATTTGCTTAATCAAAAACTCCCTCTCATCAATAAACTGCTCGTCATCCGTCCTATCCTCCAGGAAATGACTCAGAAAGTGCAGTAACTTTTCTCGATTCATCAACAAAATCTTTTGCACCGGCACACTCTTGTGGGGGTTGGCGACAAACACCTTGAAGACATGGAAGCCTTCGTACTGGACCATCTTGCGGTCGTCTCGGAGCAGGTTCATGCAGATCTTGAGATGCTCGCCGCGGTCGACGTAGGCGGTCATGACGTTGTAGTTGGATCGGTCCAAGAGGATCTCGCCGAGGAGTTTGATGGATTGGCGCTTGGTGACGTACGAGGTGGACTGGATTAGGATGGAGTTGTATTTGGAGAAGAAGAGGTCAAAGTTGGTTTGGAGGTAGTGGGGGACTAGGTCTTTGTGTTTTGTTAGGAGTTCCTGCAGCATTGCATTTTTCCTTGTTAGTGAATCATGCCGAAAAGAGGGCCGGGGGGGGGGGGGGGGGGGGGGTTAAGGGGAGACGAGAAAAAGAGAAACACATACCCGGAAAGTAGTAAAGGCATCAGCCGCCACTTCAAACGAGCCCCTATCTATCCAGTCAAAAAAGGACCAAAATATCCCGTTGCCCGTCTGCTTCCTGTTCTTATCAATGGCCCCGACTCCCCGCGCACTCGACCCTGGCTCGTCGCCGTCGTCGTGCAGAATCACGGCCGTGGCGGCCTCACTGCTCTTGATGAGCTCTTTCAGAACGGTGCCCGCGTGTTGTGCGCTTTCCTTGTGGTCGTAGCCCTTGCACAGCTCGATCAGGACTTGGGGCCGTCTTTCCACCACGTAGGCGAGGGCGAGCGGTTCGGCGCGGGCGGGCGCGTTGGGTGGACGGAAGCGGAAGACGTAGGAGAAGATGACTTGGGTGTCTTTTCGGGAGTCGAAGGGGAGGCGGTAGAGGTTGATGGCGAGGAGGTACAGGAGGTCTTCTTCGATCATGCCGGTGACCAATTGGTATTGGTGTTCGAGGGAGGCTTCTTGTTCTGTTGTAGACAGACAGAGTGTTGGTCAGTCAACCGCCGGTGGACACATATGGATATGGATAGGATATGGGTATAAGTTCAACATACCATGGGTCCCTTGTAGTAACTGTTTCATTTGTGACAGTACTTTGGCCAGCTCCTCCACCTTTCCCTGGGGACCCTGATCAAGCTTGACGACATGTTCGCGGGCTTGTCGGGGCAGATCGCTGACGTTGGTTCTTGTCCTTGCTCTCCCAAAGAGGAATGACATTTTGGTCTTGGATGAGTACTAGGTACCGTGGAAGTCGGAATGGGTGTCGAGAGTAGTAGAGTGTGTGTTGTCCAAGGAGGGCAAGTGTCGGAGGGTCAACAACGGACAGTGAGAGGAGTCCGGGCCGTCGGTCGTGACTTGGTTGGTGTCGCGACAACGAAGCGGATCGAAGAGCGACGGGAGTGGTGGTCAACAAGGTGTTTGGATGGATGCATGTCCAGGGGTCTGGCCAGTGGAAATTGTTAAGCTCAGGCCCTGCAGCGGGTGTATTTGTTAGTCTACGACCTCCGGTCAGCTTGGCTGGGGTGTCTCTACACTTTCAACTTACGCCTTTTTTTTTTTTTTACTCTGTCAATTGCCTAATCAAACTTGGATCATAGGTAACCTACTACCCAGACATTGGTTATGTGTATCTAACTTCCATCTCGTAAGTTATATTACTGAATTCTTTCACCTTTGGAGTCGGACTCAAAGGGTGTTGCTTGGAGTATTGAAAGTATCCAGCTAACAGACACATTGAGAGAGTGCCTGGATGCAGGGACACAGCGGGAAGCATGCGTTTATTGAGAAAAATGTAAAAGTGTTAGTGAGTACTCGGATTCATACCACATTTATGAGAGTGGAAAAAGTCTCTCGTATCTCAACAACACCAACTGAACCCCGCAAACCGCCCGTCCCATCTGTTTCTTGCCCCTCTGTTTTATCGGATTGCCGCCCCCCCCACCACCAATCCGCAGCGGCCGGTCGCATTGTTCTGGAATTGGAAGTCCGTCGACTTTCTCCAAACGAGTCACACTCGCGCCCGTCTGCCTTTTTCTCCAACACATCGCGGCGACAGGAACGTACACAGAGGTGAGTCAGGTCCATTGTCTATACACTACTTATTACTCCAAACCCCTCTTTTTTCTGTCACATAGCTAGTCTGTCTGTTTGCGACTCAAGTAGAGAGCAGCGCATATCAACAAACAGACTGGGGAAAACTCTTTCCGTTCTCAAGGTCTCAACACCAAGAGACATCATCATCACCATCACCACCACCAAACTAACTAACTAACACCCAATACCCCAGGCCACTCTCAACGTCCGCCCACCATGTCGATCGATTTCCCCAAGGAAGAGGAAAACACCATCCAGCGATGGCGCGAGATCAAGGCCTTTGAGACCCAGGTCGAGCTGTCCAAGGGCAACCCGCTCTACACCTTCTACGATGGCCCGCCCTTCGCCACCGGCCTCCCCCACTACGGCCACTTGCTCGCCTCGACCATCAAGGACATCATCCCCCGATACTGGTCCATGAAGGGCTTCCACGTCGAGCGCCGCTTCGGCTGGGACACGCACGGCCTGCCCATCGAGCACGAGATCGACAAGAAGCTGGGCATCTCAGGCAAGGCCGCCGTCATGGAGATTGGCCTCGAAAACTACAACGCCGAGTGCCGGTCCATCGTCATGAGGTATCGCGAGGAGTGGCGCCACACGGTCGAGCGTCTCGGTCGCTGGATCGACTTTGACAACGACTACAAGACCATGGACCCGACCTTCATGGAGTCCGAGTGGTGGGTCTTCAAGCAGCTGTTCGACAAGGGCCAGGTCTACCGCGGCTACCGCGTCATGCCCTACTCGACCGCCCTCACCACCGCCCTCTCCAACTTCGAGGCCAACCAGAACTACCAGGACGTCACCGATCCCGCCGTCGTCGTCGCCTTCCCCTTGATCGAGGACCCCAACACCTGCCTCCTTGCCTGGACCACCACGCCCTGGACCCTGCCCTCCCACACCGGCCTGGCCGCCCACCCCGACTTTGAATATGTCAAGATCGCCGACGAGAAGAGCGGAAAGAACTACATCCTGCTCGAGAAGCTCCTGACGACGCTCTACAAGGACCCCAAGAAGGCCAAGTTCAAGGTGCTCGAGAAGATTAAGGGCAAGGACATGCTCGGCTGGAAGTACGAGCCCCCCTTCAACTACTTCTACGACGAGTACAAGGACGTTGCCTTCAAGGTCCTCAACGCTACCTACGTCACCGACGACAGCGGTACCGGTATCGTCCACCAGGCCCCCGCCTTCGGTGAGGACGATTACAACGTGGCCGTCGAGGCGGGTATCGTCACCGAGAAGCGCCCCCCTCCCGACCCGGTCAACGAGACTGGCCACTACACTGACCGCGTCTCCGATTTCGCCGGCATGCACGTCAAGGAGGCCGACAAGCACATCATCAAGCACCTCAAGAACTCGGGCAAGCTCGTTGTCGAGTCTCAGCTCAAGCACTCGTACCCCATGTGCTACCGCTCCGACACGCCCCTCATCTACAAGGCCGTGCCCTCGTGGTTCATCCGCATCCCCGACATCATCCCCCAGATGTTGAAGAACATTGAGGGCTCCCACTGGGTCCCCTCCTTTGTCAAGGAGAAGCGTTTCGCCAGCTGGATCGCCAACGCCCGCGACTGGAACGTCTCGCGTAACAGGTACTGGGGTACTCCCATCCCTCTGTGGATGAGCGACGACGGCGAGGAGATTGTGTGCATTGGCAGCATCGAAGAGCTCAAGCAGCTTTCCGGCTACGAGGGTGAGATCACCGATCTCCACCGTGACAAGATCGACCACATCACCATCCCCAGCAAGCAGGGCAAGGGTGTCCTCAAGCGTGCTGAGGAGGTCTTTGACTGCTGGTTCGAGTCTGGTTCCATGCCCTACGCCTCCCAGCACTACCCCTTCGAGAACGTCGAGAAGTTTGAAAAGTCCTTCCCGGGTGACTTCATTGCCGAGGGTCTTGACCAGACCCGTGGTTGGTTCTACACCCTTCTTGTCTTGGGTACCCACCTCTTTGGTGTCTCTCCTTTCAAGAACTGCGTCGTCAACGGTATCGTGCTTGCCGAGGATGGCAAGAAGATGTCCAAGCGTCTCAAGAACTACCCCGACCCTACTCTTGTCATGAACAAGTATGGTTCGGATGCCCTCCGTCTGTACCTCATCAACTCTCCTGTTGTGCGTGCCGAGCCGCTCCGCTTCAAGGAGGCTGGTGTCAAGGAGGTCGTTGCCAAGGTTCTCCTTCCTCTGTGGAACTCGTACAAGTTCTTTGAGGGCCAGGTTGCTCTCCTCAAGAAGGTGGAGAACGTCGACTATGTGTTTGACCCCAAGATGGAGTCTTCCAACGAGAACGTGATGGACAAGTGGATTCTTGCTTCGTGCCAGTCTCTGCTCGAGTTTGTCAACGAGGAGATGAAGGGTATGTCGTTCCCCTCCCTTTTTTGTTGCTAAAGTTCAATGCTAACACTACGTCCAGGTTACCGCCTCTACACTGTTGTCCCTCGCCTCCTCGAGCTCATCGACAACACCACCAACTGGTACATCCGCTTCAACCGCAAGCGTCTTAAGGGCGAGAACGGCCTCAACGACACCCTCCACGCCCTCAACACCCTCTTCGAGGTCCTCTTCACCCTCTGCCGTGGCCTCGCCCCCTTCACTCCCTTCCTCACCGACACCATCTACCTCAAGCTCCTTCCCCACATTCCCAAGGAGCTCCAGGCCAAGGACCCCCGCTCCGTGCACTTCCTCCCCTTCCCCGAGGTCCGCAAGGAGCTCTACAACCCCGACGTCGAGCGCCGCGTGCAGCGCATGCAAAAGGTCATTGAGCTCGCCCGCTACTCGCGCGAGAAGCGTTCGGTTGGTCTCAAGCAGCCCCTCAAGACCCTTGTTGTCATCCACCACGACGAGCAGTACCTTGCCGACATCGAGTCGCTCAAGGGCTACATTACCGAGGAGCTCAACGTGCGGGACCTCGTGCTCACTTCAGACGAAGCCAAGCACGGCGTTCAGTACTCGGTCTCGGCCGACTGGCCTGTGCTCGGCAAGAAGCTCAAGAAGGACATGGGCCGCGTTAAGAAGGCTCTTCCGTCGGTCACCTCGGATGAGGCCCACGCCTACACGCAGACGGGCAAGCTCGTTGTGGACGGCATCACGCTCGAGGCGGGCGACCTGGTGGTCAAGCGCGGTCTCAAGGAGGACGACAGCTCCAAGAACCTCGAGACCAACACGGACAACGACGTGCTCACCATCCTGGACGTGGAGATTTACCCCGGCCTGGCGGAGGAGGGTCTGGCGCGTGAAATCATCAACCGTGTGCAGAGGCTGCGCAAGAAGGCTGGTCTCCAGCCGACGGATGATATCAAGATGGAGTACAAGGTGACGGCGGACCCCGAGGAGACGGGTATTGAGAAGGTGTTTGACACGCAGATGGCCATGATTGAGAAGGCGCTCAGGAGGCCGCTGGATAAGCACGAGGTGACGCATGTGGAGGGCAAGATTCCGGCGGAGAAGGAAGAGGGCATCATTATGGAGGAGGAGCAGGAGGTTGGCAAGGCTACCTTCTTGTTGAGGTTGTTGAAGCTTTAAGTTTAAAGTCTACACTAGTAGAAAAGGTTGTAGATGTGATGTGGGAAAAGTTCAAGCGAGTCAAAACATGTGTGGGATAGACTAGCAATGATGGATGATGGATGATGAAATGTTTAAAAATATTCAAAAAGATTTCTGGTACTTTGTGTCTTGTGGTTTACCTAGAGGCAGACTAGGTAAGCTATGCTTTCTTGGCGGCCAACTGTGTGTGTGTGAATTACCATCATGTCAGCTTTGCCCCCCTTTGAGGAAGTGGTACAAGTACCTAAACAGTGGACGTGGAGAAATACACACCATGTAACAATCCTTCAAGCGCATAAACTCCTTGACGCACATGTCCTTGTGGACGGAGTTGTAGTCTGCTAGGATGCATTTGCCGTAGGCGGCGGACTGCGTGTGGATGTGCCAGTTTCAGTTGATTGAGTGTTTATGGAAAAAGAGACATGGGAATAGTTTCACTCTCTTACCTCGACGGAGCACTTGGACACGGCCGAGGCAAACCGCTGGATGGGGCGGACGGTGGCTTTTGGGGGCTGCATCTTGACAATCCGTCCGTGCTTTGTCTTTCAACTTCGAAGAGAAGATGTGATTTAGGTGTAGTGGTTGACTGTGAGGCTCTCGATGTAGGTAGCCTCGGATGGAGGTGATGACACTCGTGACGTTGGCGCTCTTCGTCTTCTTCTCTTCACACTCGGTTTATTGTTAGGAAGATACCTTGCTTCAGGCTGAAGAGGCCTGTGTGTCTGAGGTTTCCTTTCATCTGATCTCAATGCGCTGAAACCAATCTAGCGGCAGCGCGCCAAGCAGTGCAGTGCGTCTAATTGATACCGGACTAACAACTTTGGCAGCAATTGGAGTCGTATTCTGTTAGTATGGGTGATCACAGCCTGCACCTTTTACCGGGCAATGCTGGGCTCTTCCCGCTGCCGTGCGCACGCGTCTCAATCGCATTGGGCTTCAGCTTCCCTTCCCTTGAGGTTCCTTCTCCGCACTGCAGTGCAGTCAGTGGTTGGTTGCCCGTCCAGCGGTCGCATCGCAGTTGTTGTGCGTGTTTGTGTCTCCTCCACGATTTGCATCACCACCACCACCTCCACGCTACTTGTACCTCTACACTACACTACATTCTCCCGCTTCGACGGGAAGAAGCACCAGCAGCAGCAGCAATAATCGCAATCGCCAAACCCTCCATCTCAGCGAAAACCCCCGTCGATACCTACGTTCACATCGTTTGCAACCTCTTCAGCTTTTGCTCAATTTGCCTTTTTCATTTCGAAACCTCCGGCCGGTGATGGTGATCCTTTCTTAGTCGAATACCCGATAAACAAACCTCGTCTTGTATACCCAAGGGCGGCCGTTGTCGTCAAGGTGGGATTGGAATTGGAATTGGAATTGCGACAACCCACCACTTTTTGTCATCAGGCGCGCTCTCGATTCTCGGCCTAGCACAGCATCGCCAGTTTTTCGGTCCATCGCAGTCGCAGTCGCATTCTCACTTACCGACCCTAGAGCCCTATAACCTTAGCATTACACTACGGCAATCTACAGTCGCAAAGAATACAGCAAATTGCCCACACCTATCCAAACGTTGTACGAGGGCGCATACACCGTGCTTTGACCAGAGTCGGGATTAGGCTTTCCATAGTCATGCCTTGGAGGTGGCGGCGCCCTCTCACATGCCGCCTCCATCCTCTCTGCCCCTCCACCACCGAGATGGCAGGGCCGGGCTACCACAGTTATCCTCCTCTTCGCGACAGCAGGCCGGACTCGGAAATCCCAATATCAGCAACAGCAACAACAACAACAACAATGGCGGCACCAACGCCAACGCCAATACCAGCTTCCCCCCACAAGCTCAAGCGCAAGCTCACAGCAATGAGCCCTACTACTCTAATGAAGGTCCGCTTCTTTCCCCCCATCTCCCCTCCCTCCCTCCCTCCTTGCCTTTCCCGGCAATTAACACAGGCAACCCGGGGGCACAACAGACATCGAGCTCCTCCACGAAATCGTCACCCTCGCCGAGTCCATCCTCCCCTCCCTGCCCGAGCGCGACCGGCTCCCCACGAACGCGCTCTTCCAAGCCGCCGAACAGATCCTCCCCGCCCATGGCTACCCAGACCCGGACCAGGCGCCCTCGCATATCTCGCGGCTTATCTTTAAGATTGGGGGCCAGCGATGCGCTCCGAACTCGAAAGGGGAAACCAGTCTGCTGGATCGGTTTCGAACCGTCTTAGCGGGTATGGGCATCATGTTGGAGTATGTGCCTAGTAGTCCGGTGGTGGGAGGGAGGAGTCGGGAGCAGTCGCCTGCTGGCCCACCAGGAGCAGGCGGACGAGGGGGGTTGGGGACGGCGCGGGATAAGGCTGCGGGATCCAGGTCGAGGAGTGTCTCGGTTTCGGGCAGATCGCTGGGCGGGTTCTCGTCAGTCTTTAGTGATGACGACGAGGACGTGACGGGCGGTGAACTCGATATCAAGCTGCGACGGTTACTGCCGAAAAGGAGACACAGTTCCGTTTCGAGACCGCTTGCGCTTGGAGGACTACCGATTCGGTCAAGGGCACGGTCGGCGAGCTTTACGGACCCCAATGCCTTGCCTGGGGACACGCTTAGGGGCGAGAGGGCTAGGAGACTGGAAGCGCTGGCGCAACAACGGGAACAACAGCAGCGAGAAAGAGAGCAGTTGTTGAATCGAAGGGGGAGGTCACCAGAGAAAGGCCAGGGGAGGAGGAGTCAATTGGCTTCGAGGTCCAAGAGTTCGGTCCGCGAGTACGGCGATGATGGACGACCTTTTCAACCGCATAACCCCGTGCTGGACAAGGTCAGACACATCCCTCGCGTATTCGGAGCACCGCATTACTACGACAATGCGGAAGTTGCCGCGGGCGCCTTGCCCGCTTACGCCAGACCGAACAAAGAACGGCCACGGCCCATATCCTTCTCCTCCGTAGGCGAAACCGACCTCAACCACAAATCCCCGCGAACCGATTTCTCCGAACTCCATCGCGCAACCAGCGACACCACCGTCAACACCAAAGACGAGCCCCTGCCTAGCAGTCACCACCATGCCTTTACGCGTCAACCACATCTCGACCCCGAATACCAAGAAGCAAAAGTGCGCATGTTCCGAACCGAAGACGACGCCTTGCTCCTCCGCGACGCCTTTACGTCATGGCATGACCACTTTAACCGGATCCAGCGGGATCACCACCGCCTGCTTTCTCTCGCGGCGCAAATCGACGACGAAGACATCAAGACCGAGGTCCTGGAGATATGGCTCGAGGAAACGGTCGCCGTTGTCGAAGAGCGCGAGCGCCACGAGGCAGAAGCGGAATATGAAGCGTGGGTTGACAGGATGGAGCGGCGCGCCACGAGGGTGTACGAGGTTTTCACGATTCAGAACATGTTGAATTTCTGGCAGGATCAAGCACGTGAGGAGCTGGACCGTACTGCGGTTGCGAGACGGCATCTGGTACGGAAAAGAGCATTCGATGCCTGGAGGGCGCAGCATATCCAGGATGAGACAAAGGCGAGGAACTTTGTGCTGATTCATGCGCTGCAAAGGTGGACGGCCGTGGCGCTTCATCAGGAGGTTAGACGGCATGTTGCTGAGCAGACGGAGGAAAGGGAGACGATGAGGGAAGGGTTGATGCACTGGTATCGGCTGCAAAAGGGGAGGGTGGCGGATGATTATGCCGTGTTCAAGGCCATGAAGGGGAGTTTGATGCACTGGGCTACAAGGACAAAGGAGGTGCAGGATGATCATGAGGTGGCCATCGCCCTGGATGAGAGACTCCTTCTCGACGAGGCGGTTAATATCTGGCAAGAAGAGGCCGAGGATCTCAGGTACACGGGGTACAAGTGCAGAGGGTACAAGGTTACACGGGACTGTCAGATCATCCTGGCGGATTGGCACGAGCAGAGCCGGTTGTTGCGGACACTTAGAAAGTTTCGCGCGGCTGATGAGCGCACGCTCAAGTGGAATTGTCTCGAGCATTGGCAGGAAGAAGCTGAGTACGCCCGGCGGGACGGTCTGCTGGCTGACGCCGTGCTGCTTCTTAATCCCGTGGACACCTGGAAACTGGAGCTGAAGCTGAAGCTTTGGAATATCCGCGAAGACGAAGAAACCCTCGAAGACACTTTAACTCACTGGTTCTTGGAGCAGCGTTTGGCCTTGTTCCAGCACCACGCCGCCTCTACCACCAAGAAATCCACCCTTTCAACCTGGCTCGACGCCACCCAAACCTCCCTGTCCGTCTGCCAACGCTCCGAGTCCGAAGCCGACTACTTCTACTCCGACCACCTCCTCTCCTCCTGTCTCTCAACCTGGTTCGACGCCTCCAACGCCATCTTCACCCCCCGCCACAACGCCAACCTCATCTGCCTCTACCGCACCACCAAGCCGTGCTTGGACCGATGGCGCGAAGCTCTCGTCTCCTCCACCACGCGCAATGCCTACTACGCCCGCAAAGCCTCGAAGCAATCTAAGCGCTTCACCATCGCCTCCGTCCTCGACCGCTGGCCTTTCTTGGCCAAACAGGCCCGTCGCGAAAGGATGATGGCATCCTTGCGCTCCTTCCGCCACTCCTACAAGATCTCGCTCGCCCAATCCTGTCTGAGCACCTGGTTCAACGCCCTCTTGGAAGCCGACGACCTGTCAGCAGACGCTGATGCCCTCCACCTGGATCACAACCACTCGGACCTGTACGAAACTCTTGGCTATTGGTCTTCCATTGCCCGGAGAGCGCAAGAGATAAGGGAGACTGCCGCCGACGCCGAGCTAGACTCCTACTTGGAAAACTGGATGGACAGCGCGGCGGAGATGAGGGAGGCAGAGATGGATGCCGAAGAGTGGGAAGCCGTGGGGACGATGAAGGGATGTTTGCAGAGGTGGGAGCACGAAGCGCTGCATTTGGTTGCTAAGAGGAATGCGGTGAAGGCGCTGAGGGAGAGGGAGGAGAGGCGGATGGCGGCGGGCGTGTTGGAGGGGTGGTGGGGGGTTGTCAATCCCGGGGCTGTGGTTAGAGAACGACAGATGGGTGCAGAGTTTAGTATGCTTGATCCGAGGATGAGTACGTTGTTGAGTTCGCGAAGGAGTGTGAGACATATGGGGGGACGGTATCGGGACCGCGAAAGGGGAAGCGGTGATGTGTCAGCGGCAAACTTTGGCAATAGTGTCAGCCAGTGGTTTGTCAATTCGGAGATGCCGCCTGAGCGGGAGAGGGAGAGGGATCGGTCGACGTTTCTTTTCCCTTCGGCAGCACCGATGAGACAGTCTGTTCAACTTCCTATCCGATCTGCTCCCCCATCAGCAGCTGCCCAGCAACCCGCTCAACCGCCGCCACCACCACCACCAAAGGTACCAAAGGGCTATCAACCATACCACCCCAACCCCGACCCTCCCGCTACTGCTTCCTACTCCCGCCCCGCAAGTCGCACAGCAATTCGACCGGCCAGTAGACTCGCAGCTCCCACAATACCCGAGACTCCAATGGTCTCATCATCAGCACCCATCGAGCAAAAACCAACAACAGGCCGAAGCTCGGATATGCGTCCGACGAATCTATCTGCTCGGCTGGTCAACGCGCGAAATAACCCTTCCAGCTCCTCATTCCGGGCGAGCCAGACCCTAGCAGCAGAGGCTAGCGCTCTCAGCGGCGTCGGCGGCGGCCTGGGACCGATGAACTTTGACGACGACGACGACGAGGAGTCGTTTCTCCCCGATTTAGATATCAACGATCCAGGATTCATGAGCACGCCTAGTAGAGTTAGGCGAGCGCCGCCTTTGGGACGACATGCGTCGCAGTCTGTGCCGCCGGTTATGCCGCCGGTTGTGCAGGGCAATACGGTATTTGCTTCTCAGTACCAACCCACCCCCCTACCAGCACAAGACGACCACCACCGCCCCTCAAGACCAGACCGACCAGACCGACCAGAACGATCCTTCAACGCCCGCAAATCCCTCTTCCGCCCTTCCACTGCTCCTCCCCCATCCACCAATAACAATTACCCCGGTACACACCACCACTACCCGCCCTTCTCGGGACCACCAACAGCCCCTTCCACCTCCATGTCGGTCGGCACTAGTACCCCCTCAGCAATCCTCGCTAGTCCAAGGGAACGAGAGTTAAGGAGGGTGTATGCGGAACCTAGTACCTCTAGTGCTGCTGCTACGGGGGTGGGGGTGGGCAATACGTCGGGGATCCTGAGAGGGGGGAGGGAGTGGACTGAGCGGGAAAGAGTGGAGAGGGACAGGGGGGTGTTTTTTAGTGATATTCGGGAGGAGAGTGCCGAGGGGTGATTTCATCAGACTGTGCTTCTTTTGGGTTGATCAGGGTTGAACGGGGTTGAACGGGGCTGAATTCAGTGTTGAATGGGTATGGAAAGGTGTGATGTCGAGGTATATTGTGTTGGATAGCTGTGGGCAGGCTGCTGTGGACAGGCTGTGGAGGAAAGTAAATGCCAGAGGAAATGTGGGAATGACATGGATGTATGGATGGGAGCAAGGCGTTGTCGGTTGTAATGAAAAAAGGGGAAAGCGAAAAAGGGCCCGGGAGGGAGGTGTCCAAAAGCAGAAGAAGGCATGTATCCTTGGCTGGTTGGCTGACACTGGCTGTCATTATTCATGTTGTTGTTGTTTGGTGGTGTATAGGTTGTTCCCCCTTTCTTGGACGTACGTGGTGGTTTTACCGTTTGTCGATTAGGTGTTGTTGTAGCAAGGTACCTACCTGACTACACTACCTCCACGTTATGATATGGTAGAGGTAGGTAACATGGTAGAATAGCTAGCAACCAGTTGGATAGGTTACGCATATACCCCTGGGAATCAATCACAGAATCAAGATCAAAATCAATTGAGAAGTAAATAGTCTAGTGCTTCGATGTTTTTTTCAGTTATTGTATTGTATTGTGTCATCATCACAGATCACTTGATTGCTTGCTTGGGTGGGTGGGTGCTTGGGTAGGTAATGATGTTCCCATGCTACCTATCTATCTATCTATCTATCTGTCATGGTAATTGAGGCATGGCCATGGACATGTGGACGTACCATTGCACTGAATGAGATGAGATGAGGTCACCTGCAACCAACTCATGATATCCCACTATCTCCATCATGTTATCAAGACTCCTCACAACCTTTCGTTTCATGTAATCAACCAAGTCACTTTATCAAACCGCAATTTTTTTTTTCTTTTTTTTCTTTCTTTTTTTTCTTTCTTCTTTTTCTTTCTTCTTTTTCTTTCTTCTTTTTCTTTCTTCTTTTTCTTTCTTTTTTTTCTTTCTTTTTTTTCTTTTTTTTCCTCTGTTTAATTTTTTTTGGCCCTTGGGGATATTTACACATGATCCACGCGGTCGTATCAAGAGGATCGATCGATTTGCAATGCCACCTACCTTAGTCACGGCATTAAATTGTGGTGCGCAGAGACGCTACCTATACTCGGCTGGCTGTATATATAATGGCGCCGGAAGAAGAATATTGTTGCCCAGGAAGGTGTTCGAACACATTCATTTCATCACCATCACCATCACCATCATCACAACCATCACATCACATCACCGGACATCATCACCATCACTACTAGGAAAGCCAACTCATTCATTCCCCCAAGACACCTAAGGAGAACATGCCACCTTTTCTATTTCTCAGTCTCTCTAAAACACCTGTCCTATCCTAGAGGTATACTTGGTTGCATCCTTTATATCTTACTCATTGGCATCCAATGTTATACTTAACCTACCTAACCTAACCTACCTAGGTACGCTTCACTAACCCGACAATCTACAAGTACCTGGGTGTCCAAACTATTTGTCCATTTCATTCTACTCAATCTACTTACTCATTCTACTTGAAGAAACCAAAGCCAACCAAACTACAGCCAACTACACCTTTTCCCCGTATTATCACCCAGGCAGGGATGCATCAAATCGCTTGTTTCTCAATTTCTTACTTTGTTACTTTCAGACGCAGTTTCCGCTCAGGGCTGCTAAGGTAGCTAAGCTAAGCTAAGCTAAACTAAGCTACCCTCCTCTTACTCGTATTTCCCTTTCCTTCCATGTCTCTTTTGTTTCCGACTCTGTTTCTGACTCTGACTCTGAATCTGACTTGTCCGCTTCGGAATTCCGTAACTCCCTTCTGCGTCTCCGTCTCTTGTCCCTTTCAAAGTCCACCAACAGTCTTCTGGGAACAGACTTGAATGTCACAATCTCCTTAACTTCTTCTTCTTCTTCTTCTCCATTACCAGTGACGACACCAGTACTATTGCGTATACAAGTAAGTCTTGGTCCTCTGGTAGCTTTTGATTCCTTGTCAATCCTAGCATGCTCGTTCTTATTCTTATTCTTATCTCTACTCCTCCGTCCAGTTCCTCCAACATTCCCTCCCTCACCCCCCTTCTCCCTGCTCCTATTCATCTCCATTTCTCCACCGTCCTGCGCCTAGCGATGCCCCGCCGTAAAACCCTGCTTACTCAATAGCACATTAACACTCTCCCGCGCATTACTCGTATCCCAAACACTCCCCTTTCCACCCCTCCTCCACTCGTCGCCCACGGGGTCTTCCACCGCCGCCCCGGCCCTCGTGGCTTCGCCCATAATCACCTCCAGATCCCGCTTCTGGCTTGACAACCAGTTCTTGACGAAGCCAACGGGGTCATTGGCCATGGAGGTCAGGAACGTATGTTTGGCCTTGGAGTCGCCAACGGCTTGGATGAGCACCGCCAGGGACTCATCTAGCTGATGAATCTCGCGGAGGGTTTGAGCGTACGAGGGGTTGTGGATGAATGGCACCAAGTGCTTCGAACGCAGGGGGTCGTCGACGGAGACGCGGATGTCGTAGATGGTCGGTTTGGGAGCGTCCGGCGCAGAATGGAATTCCTGGTCCACGCGGATAGTATAAGGGAGCTTGATGGGCGGCAATGGTCTCAAGTGCGGGGTGACGTATTCGTTCAGCTGGGGAATGTGTCCCGACTCTCTCCCAATAAGCTTCTGCAGCAGGTCGTCGCACCGAAAGTTGCGCTTCTCGTCGTCTTCTTGTAGCTTCATCAACTTGATGTACTCGAACAAGCCGGCGACGGCTTCCTGGCGGGTTGCCTCCGTCATATCGATCACGTCCGATAGCTCGGGGGAGAGCTCGTAGCGCTCCGGGTCTTCGTGGCGGTAGAGGTTGATGGTGATGTTAACATTCTCGTCCCCGTGGCGCTTGAAGGTCAGCTCGTCAAAGTCGGCCGAGGCGGGCAGGTTGGGACCGGCGGGCGTGCGTTCGGGTTTCTTCCATTCTATCGCGGTGGTGTCGACGGGCAGACGGCCCGAGGCGGTGGGCTGGTCGAAGTCGACTGTGAGGGCTTTGAAGAAGTGAGAGAAGCGGTAGCGCTGGCCGGGCTTAGCGGGGACGGGTTTCGCTCCAGACTTTGTTGCTGTCTTTGTGCTGTCGTCGGTTGTGTCCATCTTATCTCCATCCTCCTCGTCCTTTGTGATCTCGTCTTCGTCGTCGAGTAGTCGGCCTTCGATCTTGACGCGGTATGTGGATTCGAGGTTGGAGGGGAAGTCGAAGCTGTCGACATTGAAGTTGTTATTCTGCCAGTACTGGTCTTCGACGGTGTTGGTGATCCAAACGCGGAGTGTCTTGTACCGCTGTTGAGTGTTGTCAGTCAAGCTCAAACCTCCTTGGAAACAAAATAAGAGGCAGTATATACCTTTGCATTCCTGCTAACCGAATCCACGATATCCAACCTCTTGCGACTCATGGTAGCATCCAGCCGCCTCTCGAAATCGCGTAGCTTCTTGTAAGCCACAGCGACATCGCCCTCGCCCACCAAAGTCTCTTCGACGCCATCGGGTAGGGTCTTGTCGGTAGGTTTGCGACTCCGGAGCTTGGCCAGGTGGTTGACAGCTTCGCGACGGTGTGATTCTTGTTGGATTTGCGCCTGGGTGATGGGCAGTTGGTGGTGAGCAGGACCGGCCGACATCATGGGCCCTGTGAAGAGAGAAGAAAGACCGGAAGAGGTTAGTCGAATGTGTAATCAAAGATTTGCGGTGATGTACCGAGCGAGAAAATGGGGAGAAGCCAAGGGTCGTCGGGTGGGTGGAGGAGAAAAAAGTTAAATAGAAGAAAATAATCCAGCGGGGAAAAAATATCCAAGAAAGAAAGCCAGGAAGAAAACAGGGCAAGGTGCTGCGGTACACAAGATTGTTGTCAAGAATTTCCTTGTGTTCCAAGATGCAAGAAACAGGAGCGTGGGGTTTCGCGCTTGCAGTATGTAGGTATGTTGAATCTTTCCCTGTTAAGCTCGTCGCGAAACCTGAAGCACGTTCAGCTCCGTCGTTCGACCGCGGCCGACGGGGTAGTATGTAGTATGTAGAGGTAGGCGGGTCGGAGTGTCCAGGCACACAACGAACGCACGACGAGGGACCCGGACCCAGTCAGTTTGAATCGTCGCCCCTCCCACCCGTCCCCATTCAAGTCCCAAGTCCCGCTTCCCAAGACTCAAAAAAAGATAGACCATCGTTCCCCCGAACGTCCGGGTCTAGCATTGGAAAGGTTTGGAACTAGTCGATAGGTCGCGGTGGAGCAATCTGCAAAAAGCGGAGATCTTTGACGTTTGTCCCACGCCCGTTTCATGCATCATGTTCTCTTTCCAACATCATATCAACCACAACTGTTTACCTTTTTCCTATCCTTTCCCCTTTTTTACCCTTTGATGACGCGGCGTTGAAGGGAAAAACGAGGGATATAAAATAACAAAGAGAGAAAGAAAAGAGGAAGAAGAAAAAAACAACTTACCAATCCCCCCTCTCCTTGGCTGTGGCACATGATGCTGCTGTCCCCCTCTCGGTCCCCCTCCCGGCCCGGGATGAGGATGATGTCCCACCGCCGCCTGCGGAGGCAAAGGGACCTGTGAATGTTGCGGCGGTCCTTGCGGCGGTCCAACAAGTTGGGGGTTGTGGTGACCCGGTGGTGGTGGTCCGATGGGTGGTGGTGGTCCTGGTGCATATCCACGGTATTGGGGTTGCAGGGGCTGCATCTTGTCTTGTCCTTGTCTTGTTCTTTTTTTGTTGAAACTCGCGTGTACTCGATTTCGGTTTCGTGTTTGTTGCGCTCTGCGGGGAGGAGGACGAGTTGGTAACCGAATTTCCACTTGGTTGCTTGTCACTTCTTCTTCTTCTTCTGCTGTATTACGTGCTTCGTGTCCTCCCTTGTAGTTGTGATTACGCGTGTAGTACTGTACTGTACTGAGTTGGTGTTGGGTATGGATTCGCTTCGCTTCGTAGGTGGTTCCGTTCTTGGGTTCAAGGATGGACCGAAGGGAAACGCGTTTCGATCGCGTCGTTCGTTAGCTGCGGCGGGCGGGCTTGTCGCAAGTCGCAGTCGCAGTCGCAGTCCGGGGCCAGCAATTGATTGATGGAGGTTCAGAGTTGGGGTCGGGTGGAGCCAGTAATTGTTAAGGTCAAAAAGATACATCCAACAAGTACCGCATCCACAAGGCAGGGACATTGGCAAGTAGAAATGTCACGTCTTGGCACTCGTGGTAAGGTCATGTGACACCCCTGAGAGAGACCAATTGATTCTACTTAGAGGTAGGTACCGGGTGATGACCTCCGTCCAAGAAAAGATGGTCAAGAATTACTTGTACTAAAACAAACCGATAAAGAGAAGCAAAAAAAGAACCGCTGACGAGGTCACAAAAAAACCCACACAACAAAAATCCAGCGTCCGATTCGCAATACCTTTTATCCAATATTTGCTTTTGCATGTACAAGGTGTGAACAGTATTAGAATTTCGTACCTTTCCCTTCTCCCCATCTTTCGCTGCCTTGGCTGCTGCTTGGCTTACTGACTGACCAACTGACAGACTAATTGCCGTCGCTGTCTGCTTGCTTGCTGTCTTTATATGCTGCTGCTGCCTCTCTCTATTTGTTTGTTCCTTCCCATCGGATAGAACATTGACCTTGGTTCGTCATCCACCACCACCCCTCCTCCTCCTCCTCCACCAACAACAAA